>NC_057712.1:14337511-14429476 GCF_004010195.1 Chiloscyllium plagiosum | reverse complement strand
CCTCACCACCAGGCCCCAGGAGGAAGAACGCCTCATCTTCTGCCTCGGAACACTTCAACCCCAGGGCATCAATGTGGACTTCAACAGCTTTCTCATTTCCCCTTCCCCACCTCATCCTAGTTTCAAACTTCCAGCTCCGCACTGTCCCCTTGACTTGTCCGGACTTGTCCGACCTGCCTAGCTCCTTTTCCACCTGTCCACTCCACCCTCTCCTCCCTGACCTATCACCTTCATCTCCTCCCCCACTCACCCATTGTACTCTATGCTACTCTCTCCCCACTCCCATCCTCCCCTAGCTTATCTCTCAACGCTTCAGGCTCTCTGCCTTTATTCCTGATGAAGGGCTTTTGCCCGAAACGTCGATTTCGCTGTTCGTTGGATGCTGCCTGAATTGCTGTGCTCTTCCAGCGCCATTGATCCAGAATCCACATAGACAGACAACCGAGGGTGGAATCGAACCCGGGTCCCTGGGACTGTGAGGCCGCACTGCTAACCACTGAGCTAACCACCGTGCTGTGCCCTAATGAGATCACTAGGATCAGTCAGGGAAGGCCCAGTGAGTTGGTGAGGGGAAGGGAGGGGATGGGGACAGGGAATGTCATTGTGAAAGACAAAGAGATAGCTTCCCTTTTGTTCCTCGCCCCTATCCATATTGGTGGATAATTACCAGTGGCCATTTATGAGTCTCAATGAGTTTCATGCTAAGAAGGTAGTTGTCAGCCTTTCCCCTCCCATCCGAGAATTAATTGCAAGGACCATGAAGACAAAAGGTTGACTATATGCCAACTACCATCCCCACCTCCAATCAGCATTGTTCTGTGTCATATGAGAGGCATAGATAAAGTCGATAGCCAGAGACTATTTCCCAGGGCAGAAATGACTTACATGAGGGGTCATAGTTTTAAGCTGGTTGGAGGAAAGTATAGAGGGGATGTCAGAGGTGGGTTCTTTACACAGAGAGTTGTGAGAGCAAGGAATGCTTTGCCAGTAGCAGTTGTGGAAGCAAGGTCAATGGGGACATTTAAGAGACTACTGGACATGCATATGGTCACAGAAATTTGAGGGTGCATACATGAGGATCAGTGGTTGGCACAACATCGTGGGCTGAAGGGCCTGTTCTGTGCTGTACTGTTCTATGTTCTATGTAACGAATGCCGGCCTGGCCAATGATGCCCTCATCCAATGAATAAATAACAGAAAAGTAAACTGAACAGATCTGGGCTCCACAATTTAGGATTAATTGAAGGGAACACACAGATTCATTGGAAAGAGACCTAGATTTTAAAGTTTAAATAATTAGCAGAGGTTTCACAAATTGAGGTTATGTTGCCAGCTTCAAAATTCATTAAGCAGTTTTGACTTCTTTGTTTTCGAAAAACAGAAGAGTTGGAGTTAACATTTAAAGGTAGGGAAGGATAGATGTGCTTCCATTGGAGCTATAAATACAAAATAATTACCAATAAATTGAACAGGAAAATGGGAGGAGTGTCTTTTTTTAATCTCAGATAGTGTTTGGAATATGAAACAAGCTATGATAGGAAATGATTGAGACAAATAGCTTAGATCCTTTCAAATACAAACCGGGCAAGCCTAAGAGAAAGAAAAATCTGCTCAAAAGCTAAGATGAGGTATATTGAATGCGAGGGTATTGTTATGAAATATAAATGCCAACATATTTTAGCCCAGGTAAATGGTCAGTTTCTGGGCTGTATTACATAATGTTTTATATATTACGTATGTATTATATAACTCTATGTTCCCAAATCTTGCCAATGCTCGATGTTTGCTCTCCCCATGCATTGCAGGATAATTATAGTAACTGATTTCCATTCATCAATAGCTCAATTATGGCAATGAAATGGGGCTACTGGTGAATTTGATGGACAATGCTGTGTTTTTTTTTGCTTGGATTTCCTGTGTTTCTACGTGTATATTTCTCTTCCTCGCAGATAGGAAATTGGTATTGGACTAAGAAAAAAGAAGGGGATGTCCCTAGTATGTAGAACAACAGCAAGCTGATATGTGTGTGTGAGCATGCTGCATGCAGTTATTTTGTTTAGCTCCCACTTATAGCAGCTATTGAGTCCCACATTTCACAGGAAAATCATGATGATGCCATCAATGGGAGGTGACCAAGTAATGTATAGCTACCAGATTCGTGATTCAGTGGTTGTTCTGGGGTCTCAGATTCTACTCCCACCATGCAGATGGTGAAATTTGAAATCAAAAGATTTAGAGTTGAAAGAGGACCATTTTTTGATTTAACATAAGAACACATCCAATTTATAATATCCTAATGTCCTTATCTATTCTTGCTTACATGTGACTCTAGACCTGCAGCAGTAGGACTGACTCTTAACTTCCCTGTCATATGGCCTGGTGAGCCACTCAGCTATATCAAACTGTTTAAAATGCCTCATAAAATTAATGAAACCAAATGAGGACCATATGGCATCAACGATACACCAGAAGAGCCTATAGCAAACTCTGTTCACCTGTAAAGCCCTGTTGACCATGAGATGTCCTCCCTACTAACATCTGGGGGCTAGTGTCAAAATTAGGAGTGTTGTCTCACCGACTGGTCAAGCAACATCTCATAGAATTATATCTTAAAATGTCCCAGATACTACCATTATCTTCCCTGGATATATCCTGAACCACTAGCCAAACAGATCCAGCATACTCATGTACAGGCAGAAGGGAATTGCTGTGGAATCCTCAACATCAGGATTCCAGACACCATGAAATCTCATGACATCAGATCAAACATGAGCAATGAATCCCCCAGCTGATTACCATGTACCACTCACTTCTTGTCCACCCTCCCACCAGATGGTGAATCAGTACTCATCCATGTTGAACACCAGTAGGAGGAAGCACTGACAGCGTTCAGGCATCAGGTTTCCTGAAGAAGGGCCTGTGCCCGAAACGTCGAATCTCCTGTTCCCTGGATGCTGCCTGACCTGCTGTGCTGTTCCAGCAATAAAGTTTCAACTTTGATCTCCAGCATCTGCAGACCTCACTTTCTCCTCGAAGCACTGACAGCAACAAGAATGCAAAATGTATTCTTTGTGGGATCTTTAAATATTGTCACCATGAGTGGCCAAGCAGCACCAATAATGAAGGACATGGCTTTGCAGCATCTGGTAAAGTAATCGACAAGAGGGACAAACATACTTGACTTCATCCTCATCAATCTGCTTACCAGAGATGTACCTGTACCCGATTGTATCTGTAAAAGTGTACAGTCCTTGTGGAATCAAAAGTTAATCTTCACAGTGAGGGTACCATTCACTGTGTTGTGTGTTATTCCCTATGAGTTAAATGGATAGATTTCAAACAAATCTAGCAACTCAAGAACAGACATTTATCAGCAGCAGAACTGTACTCCAATACAATATGCAACCTCGTAGTTCATATGTCCTCCACTCTACCATTTCCATCAAACTAGGGTATGAGCTCTGGTTCAAATGAAGAGTGCAGGTGTGCCCTGAGCAGTACCAAGCATTGATAAAGATGGAATGAAAACCTGGCGAAGTTAGCACACAGGACAACTGCATGCCATACAGCATAAGGAGCAAGAGGTCAGAGCGACTCCACAATCAATAAATTGGATCTAGTTTCTGCAGTCCTGCCACATCCAATCATGAATGATGGACAAAAGAGTTGATCGATAGAGGGGTGGTCATCAAGGCTATCATTAAGCCAGCATTTGACTAAATCCTGCATCAAGGAGACCTAGAAAACAGGGGTCATTAGGAATCGGGGGAATACTATTTACTGGTTGCAATCTTACCTAGCGTAAAGGAAGATGGTAGTGGTTTTTGGAGGCCAGACATCCTAGCCTTTGCAATTCATTACCATTGCTGAATCCCCATTATCAACATTTTGTGTGTTACCAGTGGTAAGAAATTGATCTGAACCAGCCATATAAGTACTGAGGCTACAAGAGTAAATCAGAGGCTGGGAATTTTGCAGTGAGTAACTCACCTCCTGACTCCCTAAAGCCCATCCACCATCGAATAGGCACAAGTTAAGACAAGTGCAGCACATACATGGGATCACCACACTTGAAAATTCCCCTCTAAGCCCCAAACTATTCAGGTTTAGAAATAGATCTCTTTTCCTTCACTGTCACTGGGTCAAAATCCTGAAATGCACTCCCTAATAGCAATGTGGGTACACTTACAACACATTGACTGCAGTGATTGAAGAAGGCAGCTCACCACCACCTTCTCAAGAACAACTAGAGACAAGTAATAAAAGCTGGCCCAGCCATTGAAACCCCATCCACCCAATGCAGGGTGATTATTCTCCACTGGGACAAGAGAATGAAAATTACCAGAACATTGAGCCTTCTCCGTCTGTGCTCTGCTAAACTGAGCTTATAATGAGGAATTGTTGAAAAGCATTGTAAGACCACACAGTATTATAATACGAAGGATGAATACTGTCCAGCAACCTCCTTCCCCACATGCTCCCATGTTGAGAAAGCAGGTGCGTTTTGCTTTATTTACTAAACTCCATCTGGGCTTCTCATGTTCGGTGGTTATTTGATTAGATTAAATTACTTACAGTATGGAAACAGGCCCTTCGGCCCAACAAGTCCACACCGACCTTCCGAAGAGCAACCCATCCAGGCCCATTCCTCTACATTTACCCTTTCACCTAACACTACGGGCAATTTAGCATGGCCAAATCACCTAACCTGCACATCTTTGGACTGTGGGAGGAAACCAGAGCACCCGGAGGAAACCCATGCAGACACGGGGAGAATGTGCAAACTCCACACTGACTGTTGCTTGAGAGGGGAATTGAACCCTGGTCTCTGGCGCTGTGAGGCAGCAGTGCTAACAACTGTGCCAGTGTGCCACTCCAATTTTGTTTACCTTATATGTCAGATGTAGGTGTGTTCAGTGGAACTATGTTTGTTCCTTCTGGCAAAAAAATACATTGGTCCCGATACACCATCACAGCTGACCCGCAAACCATCATCTGGAACCTTCTATGAATACGAGAATCTCCAAACACATCCAACACCACATCCAACAAACTCTAACTCCCTCCTCCCTCCCTACCACAATCCAAACCCATCCTCAAATCCCCACACTAAATCTACAGCAACCCGATAATGGGGTGGCAATGGCCTTGTTATATTTTCTCCAGATTATTAATCTAGAAACTCAGGTAATATTCTGGGGATTGGTTCAAATCTCATACTGACAGATGGTTCACGCTAACTTCCATTTTAAAAATTGCATTGAAAGCCTAATGATAACCATGAAATTGCTTTTGAATGTCATTAATAACAAAAACCATCTAGTTCACTAATGATCCTTCAGAGAGGGAAATCTGCTATCCGTTCTTGTCTAGCACATGTCCTGTGCAGTGTAACCTGTATGCCTTATTCTGTCCAAGTTTTTTTTCACCTTATGATCTGTATGTCCTTGCTTACTATGATCTGCGTGTACTGCTCACAAACAAAGTTTTTCATTCTATTTAGGTAACATGATAATAAATCAAATCAAATGTGACTCCAGACCCAGAATATGTGGTTGACTCTTAACTGCCTTTTGAGCTATTAAGTACAGGCAATATTTGCTGGTCCAGCCAGTGACATCCACATTCCATGAGCAAATGAAAAAAAAGCTGATGCCCCCAAACACCTCCCATTCCACAAGACCACTCCTCCAAGTGGGACAATCCTGACAGCTTCCAATTGACCCCAGCCCCTCAACACCTTTCTCCCATTTCCCCCATTTCCTACTCCCTCACTCTGACAGCACCCTATCCTCCCCCACCACAATCTCACCCTCACACACCTGACACCCTACCTCCTTCCCTAACTGATCAATCTACACCCTCAACCATTTGGCACCATATCCCCTCACTGCCCTACGTACCTAACACACTTACCTTCTGGATGGAGGTTTGCTTGCTGAGCTGGAAGGTTCATTTTCAGACGTTTCATCACCATACTGGATAACGTCTTTAGTGAGCCTCCGGATGAAGCATTAGTGGTGTAGCCCGCTTTATACTTATGTGTTTGGGTTTCCATGGTTTGCTGATGCCATTTCCGGTGGTAACACATTTCCTGTGGTGATGTTATTTCTTTCTTTGGTAAATGGGATCCAAGTCAAAGTGTTTGTTGACAGAACCTCAACCTGAGCTACAAATCTTCTCAAAACTGACTAACACTTACCTTCTCTCAGCAACTGTCACTGTGGGTTCAAGGTCTTTAAATCTTGGAATACTGAATCTAATATGGAGGAAGAAAGAGACATGGTTTCAATACTTATAAGCTGACACTTGCCTTGGACTAGTCTGCCTCAGAGATTGACATGGAGAACTCCTCCACAGGTAAGTACATTTGTTAATCTAACTGGCGTGTGATATCGGGCTTCTGACCCTGATCAGAAGATCTGGCCCAGGATCAAGATTTAGCTCTGGAGGAGGCACTGCACATTTCCCCTCTCGCCACTGAATGAGACCATCCTGTCTTAATTGTTTCTCCAAGTAATAAAATGGCCAAAGTTCCCCATTAACTCCACATGCAGGTTAAAAAGCCTACGGACTCTCAGCTCATCATATTTCCATTAAGAGAAACATAAATATGTTACAAAGAGATGACAACATGAAGTCAACTTGCTGCACTGCTGGCACCTAAACACTGAAGAAACTACCATTTCAATGTCTCTATGCTGTAAATGCATTGCCTTCAGGTTATTCACTCCACAGAAAGTATTCAATAATATTATGAAATACTCCCATGTCATGGGCACCCAGTATCATTGTCAAGTGCTCCATCTTATTTCACATTCATTGTTCAGAATCACGTTTTGCATACATGCACATTATAGATAGAAAAACTTGCCAAGAAATCAATAAAGCTTCTTTTACGAAAGAATCTTTGTTTTCAAAAAATTCCAAAATGTCTAATCAAGTCACTGATTGCTCTATCTCGTGTGAAGCAGTCATAATCACTGAAAAAAATTATTATCTAAAGATACAGCAAAATGTGAACTTTTTAAAAAAATTATCTGTAGTAGAGTCACAAACATCTGCTAAATACAGATACATCGACTTACTAGAGGGGATATTTTAAAGATTAATACCTGATTAAGCATAATGCAGTAAAAATAACTTAGATGAACACACACACTAATACACCCTGATGGCCGTAGAGACTTCCATTTTGATAAAAATCAATACTGAATAGTTACTTCATTTGAAGATTACTGTAATTAATTATTTTGTTCAAAGTTTTATTGCAAGAAATATGAGCATGAAATCTAAATTAAATTTTGTGCATACGTTAGCGAAGTGTCAATTTCCAAAAGACCTGAAGCTATGGAGTGCTTTCTTTCAAATAAACAGATGACGTGTTTTGTGTGGGTTGTAGACTTTGCAAGTAGTGACAGCTATAAAAACTCCTTTGTCATTTTTATGGCGAAAATGAAGTAATTTGTTCTAATTCAATTCTTTTGTTTATGTGTAATTATGAAGTTCTGAAGGCATCTGTTCTGGGCTCCCTGTTGTGTATGTTGTTCAGAAATAATATGGAAACCACTTCTGTAACATTTACTGTTGACACCAACGAATATGGCCAAATTAAAATAAAATGATTGTTCAAGTAATAGCAAATAAGCAGCTCAGTTTACTTGCGTCTCAATTTTTATTTCCATTTAACTGCAACAAAAAACATACAAATGTAGCAAATAGGTGCAGGAGTAGATCACTGAGCCTTTCAATCCCACTTTGCAATTCAATATGAGCATAGCTAATTATCCAGCGTGTAATGATTGGAATGAGGTCAACCAGGTGGATCTCAAGGAATATGAGTTCTCTGACTGGGGCTGTTAACCTGGTCCAATCAGGGAGTGCTGGCAAACAGATATTAACAGGGTGTTTCTTTTCTTCCTGGTGGTCGAGACTGAATAAAGATTCATGCACCCTGTGTCTTTCACATGTGTCTCATACCTGCACACACACAACATGGGTGCTGGGGAAAAAATAAGCACTACCGCAGTTAGGCGGTAGTGTGGAGGTAAATAAAAGGAATTAAAAAAAAGAAAAAAAATCAGGAATGTTAGGGACCCTGAAAAAAAACAAGGGTGCCAGATACCCTGTTCACTCTGAGTGCTGGCTCTGAGGGAGTTGGACCAGTGTGTGTGTGTGTATATATACAAGGACTCTCCTCCTTGACTGTGTCAGAGGGGAAGGGGACTAAAAAAAAGAAAAAAAAGAAAGAAAAAAAATTAACAGGTGTGTTGCCCTTTGATGTGAAGGGCACTGCTTGTCACTGGCCACTCGTGTGATTCTTTTCTTCCTGGTGGTAGAAATTGAATAAAGATTTGTGCACCTTGTGTCTTTCACATGTGTCTCACACCTGCACACACACACCATGAGTGCTGGAGAAAAATAAGCACTACCGCAGTTAGACGGTAGTATGGGGGTAATGAAAAAAAGACAAAAAAAACCAGGAGTATTAAAAAATCAAGAGTTCCCTCTGAGGGAGCTGGGTCAGTGTGGAGTGAAGGGAAGGACTCTACTCCTTTAAGGGAAGAGGAGACTGATAAAAAGAAAAAAAAAATTAATAGGAGTGTCAGGGGTTGTGTTCACTCTAGGAGCTGGCTCTGAGCTAGCTGGGTCAGTGTCACATATTGTACATGTGTAAGTAAAGGGTGACTTGGTGACAGGATACCAGTCATCATGGAGTCATCTCACAACTCAATATCCTTAGCCCACATACTGCCCATCTGCTTTCATCCCTTTAGCCCTAACAACTATATCTAACTCCAATTGGCCTAACATCAGATAATTAAAATGATGGAGTTTATTATAAAGGGTGAAATAACTGGAAATTTAAACAACATAAATGGGATTGCACAAAGTGAACATGGGTTTATGAATAAAAAATCATCTTCATCAAACTCACTACAGACCTTTGAGGATGATTATTGGAATAGATGAGAAAAAAAAAACAATAGATGTGTTGCATTTGTGTTTTCAGAAAGCTCCTGATAAAATTCCATGTATATTTGTGACCAAGATCAAAGCGAATGGGATTGGGGTTAATATATCACCATGGACTGACGATTGACTAACAGACAAGAAACAGAGAGTAAAATCTTTTCTTTTGATGGATCTTTACATTAGATGGCAGTGATTACTTGGGTACCTCAGAAATGAGTGCTTGGACCCCAGCTATTGACAAAAAAAAATCAGTGATTTGAATGAAAGAATCAAATCCATTTTTCAAGTTTGATGACAACACAAAACTGGAAGGAATTATAGATTGTAAGGAGAAAGTAGAGGCTTCATGGTAATTAATTAAATAAGTTTACTTAATTTAAATAAGTTGAGGGAATGGACAAATACATGACAGATGCAGTACCTCTTGGATAAGTGTGATGAAATCTGCTTTGGTGTGAAGAAGAGAATAGCAGAGCATAATTTACATTGAGAACTGTTGATATATAAAAGTAGCTGGGCAACTTTAGAAGCAAACATGCAGGAACCAAGCTGTGCAAGCAAACATGCAGGTACAGCAGACAGTTAGGAAGGCAAATGGCCTTCATTACAAGAGAGCTTGGATGCAGGAGTGAAGTTGCTTAGCTGTAGCTATACAGGGTCTTGGTTAGACCACAGCAAGTTACTGTGTGCAGTTTTCGTCTCCTCACCTCTAAAAAGATATATTTTGCCACAGAAAGATTACAATGAAATTCATCAGACTGATTCCTGGGATGGCAGGTTTGTCACATGAGGAGAAATTAGATTGACTGAGCATGTGTTCACTGGAATTCAGAAGAATGAGAGGACATCTCACCGAAACGTAAGAAATTCTGACAAGGCTCAGCAGATTGTAGGAATAATGTTTCACTTGACTGAGGAGTGGGTCAATGTGAAGGGTTCCTGTCTCAGTATATGGATCGAACAGAGATAAGGACAAATTCATTCACTCAGAGAGTGGTGCACCTGTGGAATTCTCCACCATGTGTGGCAACAGAGGCCAAGTTACTGACTACATTTAAGAACAAAATAGATAGATGTCTAGATACTAAATGTGTCAAGAGATGTGGGGAGTGAGCAAGAGCATGGTATTGTAATGGAAGATGTGATCCATGATCATATTCAATGGTGCAGCAAACTCAGTGGGTTGAATGGTGTGCTTTTGCTCTGATTTTCTCTGTTTCTATTTTGCACAGTCTCCAACACTGATACTTAAGTACAATGTAAAGAAGCTGCTCATCATAAGTAGATGTGAACAGCCACCATCCCATATTGTGTACCAAAGTTCCTACTTTGACTCATTTTTGTGACCAATTAAAGTATTAATCAGATGATTACCTGACTAAAACCAAGTTCAGCTAACCAGTCTTACTTAATCCATGAAGCAGGGAGAGACAAACCATTCTAGGAATGATCAACATAGACTGTATGGGTCTTGTTTCCTCTCTCTGTTTTTGGCTGTTCATGTGCTCCAGGCATAAGTATTTTAGAGAACTAAAGTCCAGTAACTTTTATCTCCATAATAGAAATATTGGTGGTTTACATCTTTAAACCACCTTCATGCCAAAAACAGAAGGTCCACTGAGCCCAGTTTAGATCCACCGAGTCATCTACCTTCAAGACCTGTATGCCATTAACTTTGATCAGACTCTAAAAGTCTAACTTCTCACTCTGTAACTTATTGGTGCATGCATGAAAATTGGATCATTCCTAATCATTTACTTTGACCAGCTTGCGTACAATAAAACTAAGCTCTCTCCTTTTCAAAGAGCTCATGAAAACCGATTTGTGCCTTTTTCAGTTACAACACACAAACAGTTAAACATTCACTGAATTGGCAAGCATATTCTTTTAAAAATAAACATTTGCTGTCACACAAGGAGCAGGATAAAAGAGGAGCCATCCAATCTGATGTTAAGTGGTAGGATCAAAAACAGAAATTGCTGGAAAAGCTCAGCAGGTCTGACCGCACCTGTGGAGAGAAAGCAGAGTTAACGTTTTGGGTCAAGTGACCCATCCTCAGAACTACTGCCAGACCTGCTGAGCTTTTCCAACAAATTCTGTTTTCATTTCTGATTTCCAGCATCCGCAGTTCTTTCGGTTTTTACTAAGTGATAGGATACTTGCTGTTACAAAAGGTTTCATTTTAGTGCCTTCACATGAGCTGAAGAATTGTACACTTAAAGACATTTGAAAGTTTCCCAGATTTGCCTGTAGTTACCTTCCTGCATTCTACTTAATTTAGTAAGAAAAACCGTACCTGATACTTCATCACATTATGTACACAAATAGTTTTGTTGCAACTATTTATTTAGGAATAGTCTCTTCAATATTTAGTGGCAGTGATTATATTTGGTACTGTTCCATTTTTAAATTGTATGCGACCAATGGGACTCAATGTAATTCAGGAACAAAAAAATGGCCGAGTTGACAAATTCTAAAGAGGCAATCAGTTAACAATAATGAATGCAATAAGCAGTCACCAGAGTTGAAGAAGATAGACTTGGACAGAAGAAGATCATAATGAACTAGATTGTTTCGCGTCCAGCTTAAAAGAAGGAAGAAGTGTCAACAGTATCCATAAATATTGCAATGTCAGGAGCATAGTGAATACAACCTTCTAATGTGTAAATCATCTTGCATGCCTTCTGGTATCATTGTGGTTAGGTTTCACAGTGAAAATATTCCCAAATGGGATGCATTATCTCAACTACAGCTCGGTGAAATATTGTTTTGATCAAATACTTCAAGGAATGTGTCCCGCAAGGAATTGATTTCACTCGGAAACTTCCCCTCACTGAAGTTCACAGACAAGCAAAGTAAAAGCTAGTAGGAATCAGCTATTCAAGGAGATAACCATATAACTCTGAATTCTTTTGCATGATTCTGCAGCTTTGGAATTGTCCATAAACATATGAAAATTTTTGAAAGTATCTCACTTATGTGAATCTTGAAAGCTGCTGCACAAATGCTTAGTTTTGAGCAAGCGACTGGAGTAGTGGGTCTGCTGAAGTAGTAGAGCAGCAATTATATAAGTTGGATAACTGCAAAATATGAAATAGAACAGGAGGCATAGGACCATAAAAAGAATATAATGCCATTCAAAGGAACAGAATAGAATTAGGTTTGTTGTCACATGCACTCAAGTTACAAAGGAACAGGAGTACAGTGCCCAACTAAAATAATCTTAGCACAGATTTGGCAACTATTGGTTATATGTTCACAAGGATTAGACACAAGGATACGGTTTAAAACTTAGATATTAATTGAAAGTGTCTAAGAACTTTAATTATCGTATTTGCATTTTTAGGTGATTTGAAACACTGAAACTTGTTCTAAATGAATTGTCAGCATCAATTGAGATCTAACTATTGCGTAGGAAATTTTAAAGTCTAACTTGTTGGACTAAGCACAAACTTCACATTTTCTGAATTCCTAAGTAGAAATTGCTTCTGATCCATAAGAAAAATTTTGGAAGAATACAAACCTTTTGTCCTGTGAGGCAGTGCCTCCCAGCACCCTGTATCATTTATTCAGCTGCAGAGAGTATCAGACCCATTCCATGTAGTGAAGGAGATCATTGACCACAGATACAGTCTCCAATAAGATAAAGCACTTTGAGTTCTCTCTCTGAACTATGAAGGTAATCAGGTGAAAAATCAGATTATTAATGCAATCCCATAATCTAAAAATCTGCAGTGAATTTAGACCTTCTGGGATTATCAGGTGTAAGATAATTGGAGTGCCTACGAGAAAATACAGATGATCTACTTTACAATATTTATAGACACTTAGATAAAGGTAATACTTAGTGAAGCCACCAGCAACTTCATCTTCAGCTTTGTAACAGTGCAATGATCTTTTGTAGCACTGTGGTGTTAACAGAGCTTTGCTGTCTGGTAGTATGAAAAATATGATTACCATCCTGTTGTACAGAAAATTCTGATTTAATAGGTTTTGTTGAAGCCATAAAAGTAAAACAACAGAAACAGATTCCGGTGCTAATAAAGCATGAAAGCAAATTAGCATACAGATTTACACTCGAGTGGTGCATGTGTTGCCTAAACAGCTAATACCAAAGGTTCTGAATCGCAGTTTAGAACAAACAGCACTATAAAGGATGTTATTTTATAATTCACTTCACTTTATCACATTATTGCTTATAAGATGGATTTGTTGAAAGTTTATTACTCTATGAAACAAAACCACCTGCAATACACAAGAGAAGATTCAGAACAGATTTTCGTTGTGTATGTGTAGTGACTACAATGAGGTCAGCCAGGTACACGCTATACGGTGTGAGTTCCCTGATTGGGGCTGTTAATCTGGTGTAATCAGAGAGTCCTGTCTGACAGATATAAACAGCAGTATCAGAAATCGTGTTCACTCTAAGAGCTGACTCTGAGTCAGCTAGAGCAGTGTCGAGGACTCTCCATGTGTACATAAAGGATGACCTGGTGATGGGATATCAGCCTCTGTGAAGTTATTTCAGTGGCAACAAGAGAAAAGCATGGTCCAGAAGAAATTCATGTGCAGCAGTTGTCTTTGAGTTGGGGTAAGCATTTCTGGCATCATGCCTGGGAAGTTTGTCTCGCTCGATCCTGCCATTGAATACTGGATGTCGTAGGTGGAGAGAATGCATTATTTTTTCTAGGCAAATGACAGTGGCGCAGATGAAAAGCCGTGAGTAATCCTCCTGACAACTTGTGGACCCACAGCTTTATCGGTTATTAGGAGCCTAACTTTCCCTGAGGCACCAGATACTCAAACTTTTCAAGACTTGATGAATTTAGTTAAGGAATATTATGCCCCCAAGCCTCCTCTAATTCTGAGATGTTATCAGTTTTACTTGGAAGTTCGAGAACCAAGGGAATCCGTATCGGGATTTTTGACTAGGTTAAGATGACTGGCAGAGGCATGTGACTTTGGGTTAATACCTAATGAGATGCTGAGAGAACATCCGGTATGTGAGGTTAATGATGTAATTATGCAAAAGTAGCTACTATCTGAAGTCTAACACGATTTGAAACAGGCACTACATCTGGCTTTATCATTGGAAAATGTGGCAAGTGGAACATTTGAGTCATAGGGTATACCGATGGGCGTGGATATCCTCACCAGTCTGACTGAGCTCAGGGAGCACCATTTAAGTGAATGCAGTTGCACAGCCTCACTCAGGATATATCCTGAACAGAGGGATAGTAGGTCAGCCCATAACAAAACCCCAAAACAAAGCTAAGTCTCGACCTGACAGTTAAAAATTTCTTCAGGATCCAGGCCAATGAGTCATCCTGGTTGTTACCAGTATGCAGACTCGAGAGAGCAAAAGAGTGGCATTAGACCTGAGTTGAGTAAGATAACTCATAGGCCGGAATCCAGGAGAGTGCACACTCTGGAAAGTCAATCCACATCTGGTTCAGAACAGTTAAATTGCACAACATCCAATCCAAACCAATCAAAATAAACATCTAGTTAAATTGACACTGGGTTCTAATGGAGGTTGATACCAGCCCCGGCCATTTCAGTGATCACAAAAGCAGTCTGAAACAAAATTCGCTCTGGACTTCAACCTTTAAGTTTGCACAGGAACTTAGCTAGACTGAGAACCTATACTGGGAAACCTTCACAGTTTAAAGGTGCAACTTTGGTTCCAGTCTCTTCTGAGAAGCAGCTGGTTCAGTTACCACTGACTGTAGTAAAAGACTCAGGCCCTAAGCTTGATGGGGTGAAATTGTTTGACAAATTTTCAACTTGATTGGTTCAACATTTTTCAATGAAAAATAGATGCCTGAGTGAAGTCCTAATTAAATACCCGGAGGATTTTCAGGAAGCTGTAGGGAACATCAATCTTACGTGTTGACCAGGAAGTAATTGCATATTCTGAAAGGTCTACTCAGCGCCATTTGCCTTACAGACAAAAGGAGAGGCAGAAATCAGAAGGTTGGAAAGCGAAGAAATCATCAAAACCGTCTAGTTCGCAGAATGAGCAGCACCGGTTGTTCATCGATTGTGAAGCCCGATGTGGGGGATTTTAAATAAATGGTAAAGTCCTTTTGCAGCTGGTTAAATATCCAATCCTCAACTAGAGGATTTATGCATAAAGCTGGCAAGGTGGGGGGTGGGAGGCGGCGGGGGGTGTGGTGCTCTCATTCACAAAGGTGGATATGAGCTGTGTGTACTTGCAATCGCAGTTAGGTGAGGATTCCTAGATGTATGCTACAATTAATACCCATAAAGGGTATTGTCAGCCTGTGCAATTTTTCAGCGGATGAGGGAGAACATTTTATAAGGGTCACCATTTATCCAGATAACGTGCTAACAACAGGGAAGACCAATATCTAAATTAGAAAATTTAGGTATAGTCCTTAGACATTTCTCCCAAGTGGGTGTATGCCTTAGAAGGGGAAATGTATGTTCCCCAAATGACCTACTTGAGCTAAAGAGTCAACAGGACTGGGTTATACCCAGTGGAAAATAAAGTAAGGGCTATCAAGGATGGCCCAGCTCCCATGTCTGTAGGAGTTTATGTCTTTCTCTGGATTGGGGAATTATTACAAATTGTTCATACATAACCTGTACGAACTGGCTCCTTTGAATCAACTCTTTAAAACGGGTCAGCCTTAGAAATGGTCGTACAGCCAAGTCATAACCTTCAGGGAAATGAAGAAACAGCTATCATCCTCTGAGGTGTTGGCACACTCTGATCCCGAGCATGATCTGTTTTAACATGTGATGCCTCCCCTTTTGGCATCAGAATAGGTATCACCTCATTGGTGGCCCAATGGGGAGGAATGCTCAATAGCGTATACATCCAGGTCTTCAGCTAATGCAGACCATAAATATAACCAGTTAGAGAAGGAAGACTTGGCGATCATACTTGGAGTCAGGAATTCCCACAAATTCATTTACAGATGTAAGTTTGTAATAATAACAGACCACAAACCCCTGCTAGAGCTACTTAAAGAAGACACGGCAATCCTGCCCATGGCTTAAGGCTAAAATCAGCTGTAGACTCTAATACTAAGTGCATATAATTACAACTTGGAACAAACACCATCCGAGAGGCCAAGTAGCAAATGCGGATGCATCGAGCTGCTTCCCACTGCCAGATACACCATTGGTTGTACCGTCAATGGAAAAATCGTTTCTGGCACACTTCCAGTCACAGCTGATAATACCAGACTTTGAACACAGAACCATCTAGCCCTGGTAAAACTGACAGAGGTGGTTGTGATGGTGGAAACCAAGGGGCAGTCACAACCAGAATTGAAAACTTTTTGAACCCAGAGAAACCAGATCACAGTAGGGGAAGATATATTATTATGGGGAGCAAGAGTGATTGCCCTGAGCAAAGGACGCCGCCAGATACTGGCTGAACTCCACCAGGGTCATCCAATGGTTTCCAAACTGAAGATGTTGGTGAGACGTTAGGTCTGGTGGCCTGGATTGGATGTAAACAAAGCTGCATTGCTGGGACCATACTCAAAGTGCCAGCAAGGACATAAATTATCACTAGCAGCTCCCTCACATTCATGAGAATGGCCGGGTAAACCCTGGACTCAATTAGACATCAATTATGCAGATACTTTCATGAGCTCAATGTTCTTGTCATTGTCAACATCCAATCAAAATGGCCGGACATGCATAGAGTTCATTTGTCAAACACAGGAAGACAATAGAAAAATTGTGCACATCTTTTGCAATATACAGATTTCTAGAAATGGTGGTCACCAATTACAGCCCATTGTTTACCAGCAGGGAATTTGAGTACTTCCTAAAGTTATATAAGGACAGCTCCATACCATCCATCATCCAATGGCCTGGCAGAAACAGCAATCCAAACTTTGAAGGCAGGCAGGCTTAAAAAAACAGCCTACTGTCCCAGTTCCTATTTGATTATAGGACCATCACTCATGCAACTACAGAGAAAGCTCCAACAGAGTTGCTAATGGTGAGAAGACTCTGTTATATCTGGTCTTCCTGGACCTGGGGTAGGGAGGGTGAAATGACATCAGGAATACCAATAATGTTGGACACAAGACTCCACAAAGTGAGAGAGACAGTTTACTTCAGGGGATGATGTTTGGTGTAGGAATCACAGGAATAGCCCTGCATGAGTAAAGAGGCTTGGTCAATAGAAGGTCAGGTCTAGTGACGTATAAAGTTCAGCTAGGTGCGATGGTCCTGAACAAACAGATAGACTTGTGAAAACTGCAAACTCCCAAACAGTGCAGAAGCAAAACGTGCTGGACTCCGACTGCCTTTCCAACTATACTAGAACCGATGGTTTCTCCTTCCTCATCAAGCATTGAAGATATCTTGGAATCTGAGATGAACACGACATATGTCACTGTCTTGACAACTTTGCTGCCTGCAGAGGAGAATGAAATTCTTCTGAGACCCTCCGGTACAAGAACCAAGCTATTGTGCATTACACACTGTCCATCGCAGAGGCAGAGTCAGAGGATTCTGACCCAGTGCTAAAATGTCCCAGAAGAAGCTACAAAAAAAAAGAACCCCGATGTCCTTGAACTCAGAGGGAGACAAATGTAGTGACTATAATGAGGTAATGGGTACCAATGTCTCTCTGTTCCTCAGTGCTTCCCAAGCTCCTAACATTTATTTTGTATTCACTTGCCTTGTTTGTCCTGCCCAAGTGCATTACCTCACATTTATCAGGTTCAAATTCCATTTGCCACTGGTTAATTGATCAGACCAGCCTGTCTATATTCTCTTGTAATCCAAGGCTATCCTCATCAGTATTTACCACCCAAGAAGTTTTTTTTCATCCATGAATGTACTAATCAAAAGTGAACTGTATGGAAAAGGTTAATAAAAATATGAGATCAAATTTGCCTATGGATTCTGTCCATATCTGTTGAGCAGTTAGATTTTCTACTCTTCCAATTGTCCAACACTCCAAAGTCCACCTAGCCAATAGTGACCTCCCTCCTCTTGGATACAGGACTTCTGGCAGCTTTGAAAATGGCCAGAGTGAGTTTGAGTGAGCATTGCCTTGCAATCCAACACTCTCCACCCTCCCAGTCGCCTTTCTCCCCATCACTTTTGATCCATCCAACGTCATTGTTCGTCTTCCTTCTGTAATGTCCGAATGTTCCCACATCATATAACCCTGTCATTGTGGAAGTGAGCGTGTCATCTCCCTCCAATGTGCTTACCCACGTCCTGTCAAGATTTTATCCTATGTTATCCTTAGAGTTCTCCTTTGGTCCCATGATACACTCTAAAATAAATTTGGATTTCCTTTTCTCAAAATGGACTTACACCCGCCCAAAACCAAACAATCCCCCCCCCACTTCCCTGGAAATGACAATTTCCTTTCTGCCAGCTAAGACCTTTGTTTTACACACTGGCCTTCGAGCGGACTGACCCCACACATGATGACAACCATTGGTTTCAAACAATACTGCACAAAGCCCAATGGCATATTTAATCTCTGAAAGAATGTGAGCCAGTGGCCATCAGTCTTCTATTCACCACTGTCTTAATTTTGAAGATCAACTGAATTTCAGGAAGTTTCAATACAATGACTATTCATGACATACACATATATTACATGTAGGAACTAACCAAGAGTTTGCTTGAGGTCTGACCCACCAGTGTGACGCCACTAACTTGCTTTTACAATCTGAACTGTCTGTTGTGATTTCAATGTTTTATCTCCTGCCTGATTAACTGAACCCACCGGCCATGTTTCCTGCCCCTAGAATATTCATTAAATTCTGCTATGGTTCCTTTCCTTGGATTTACAACATGTACGTCTACTGGCACTATGTTTTGATTGGATGTGCTAGTATTGCTGGTGGAGATAACAGTCGAGAATGTGGTGCTGGAAAAGCACAGCAAGTCAGGCAGCATCCGAACAAGCAAGTTAATCGATGTTTTGGTCATAAGCCCTTTATCAGGAATGAGGCTTGTGGGCCAGGGGGCTGAGAGATAAATAGGAGGGGGGATGGGGCTGGGGCGAAAGTAGCTGAGATGAAGGTGAGGGAGAAGGTGATAGGTCGGAAAGGAGGGTGGAGCGGATAGATGGGAAAGGTGATGGACAGGTCAGGAGAGCGGTGCCGAGTTGGAGGCTTGGGACTCGGATAATGTGGGAGGAGGGGAAATGAGCAAACTGGTGAAATCCGGATTGATCCCATGTCACAGGTTCCCACGACAGAATATGAGGATATGAAAGTTTGTTCAACTTACATTCTTTTATGTTCGATATAGTGGAGAAAAACCATTTGTTGAGCTTGTGAATTCTTCTGAGCTTGTAGAACAGCAGAGGTCCATTGCAGGTCTGGGAGAGAGTGGCCCTGAGCTGAGGCAGGGCTGACTGCAGGGAGAGTAGGTAGTGGCGCATGGTGTGGAGCAGAGGATGCAGAAAGAGAATCGTTGTTAAAGTTTTCGGATTTGTAGTACATATTGGTTATCCTGTTCAGGTCCAAATTGTGTTGGTCTGAATGTAGTCCGGAGTCCATGTGGGATCAGTCGATTCTGTGGGCAGACACTGAGGAAGGAGATATGGCTCTGGTAGTGAGTCTGCTTCAGGACGTGACTAAAGAGCTTCAGGGCAGATGAGAGGACTTGGAGGGTACAGTGACATCAAAAAAGATCGGTTCTTTAGCAACTCACACAGAATAAATTGATGAGGCACTTGTGCAAATGTCATCAATCAGTGGTTGACCACTTCTTGAACAGTGTGGTTACTGGTGTCCCCTTTGAATGCTCATTCTTTTGCATTGCTAAGGCTCGCAGCTCCTTTTTGTGTGGGCTATGCTAGACCCTCATTATCAACTATGAATTTACAGCTCATTAATTGCAAAAATGGGCAAATTGCAACATGCATCCTCACAGTTTGGGCACATACTGCTGCTCTTCACTGGATCTGCTCAGGCATTGAAATCTGCTCTTCAGGCTCCATATGATCCTGTCAGCTAGAAGCTTTGTTTCTGGAGGATTCAGTTCTACATTATGTTAACAGATATTAGCTTGCTGCAGTGGAACCATGAGGCTCGTCTGCGGAGTTTTCACCTCATCCCAAGAAACCGTCCCTAGAGCTTGGTTGTCTTCACAGAAAGGATTAGTGAATGCAGACTAGTTCACACTCAAAGGATCATGGCAGCTATCGTAATCTTTCGTTAAAAATCACACAACACCAGGTTATAGTCCAACAGGTTTAATTGAAAGAACACTAGCTTTCGGAGCGACGCTCCTTCATCAGGTGATAGTGGAGGGCTCGATCGTAACACAGAATTTATAGCAAAAATTTGCAGTGTGATGTAACTGAAAATATACATTGAAGAATTGATTGTCTGTGCTTCCAATTAAACCTGTTGGACCATAACCTGGTGTTGTGTGATTTTTAACTTTGTACACCCCAGTCCAACACCGGCATCTCCGAATCACGATCATAATCTTTGGCATGCACATTCTTGCATTAGAATTGCAATAAATGCTTTCAATGAAAGAGAAACAATTAATGAATTTTAGCTAATCATCTCACACTTCCTATCAGCTCTAAATCCGTAATAACTTGCATGCTGGTTAAACCTAATGATAGAATTTCTCACTCTCCTTCTGTGCTACCTGGGTGTGATGTCAATGTCAATGAATACATCAGCTCAGTTGAGGATCATGTTGGCGACTGGTTGAATAACTGTCAGATCACTCCCTGGCTAAGCATCCTTGATAGCTTGAAAGAATGAGTACGAGGACCATGGAAACACAAGACTTAGAAGCTGAAGGTGGCTTTGAGTAGTTCTTTATGCCATTCAATAACATCACAGCTGATCTAGCTATGGTCTCATTGCCATGTTCCTGTCTGTCCCCTTATAACCTGGACTCCCTTGTCTACCATAAATGTATTCAGCTCTATACCTTGAATAGATTCAATGACCCAGCCTCTGCTGCTTTCTGTGAATAAGATTTTCATTCAAGAGAGAAAAATAATCCACTCCATCACAAAAGGGAGACCCCTGATTCTTGAACTCTGTTCTCTAATTCTAGCCTCTCAAACAAGGGGAAACATTCTTCCATTATCCACCCTGTCATATCCTCCCAGCATCTTACATGTTTCAAAAGGTTCACTGCTAATTCTTCTCAGCCCCAATGGGTACAGGCCCAACCAGTTCAACCTTTTTTCATTAGATGAGCCCTTCATCCCTGGCATTATTAAAAATTACACAACACCAGGTTATAGTCCAACAGGTTTAATTGGAAGCACACTAGCTTTCGGAGCGACGCTCCTTCATCAGGTGACAATCACCTGATGAAGGAGCGTCGCTCCAAAAGCTAGTGTGTTTCCAATTAAACCTGTTGGACTATAACCTGGTGTTGTGTGATTTTTAACTTTGTACACTCCAGTCCAACACCGGCATCTCCAAATCATCCCTGGCATTATGTGAGTGAAATGCTGAATCACTCAGGGTAGTGATTATTTTCAGCACCCTGGGAAACTGGACAGTTACTTCAGCAATACAGAAGGTCTTCTTAAAGACTATTATTATCTTCAAATACAGAGATGTTGTTGAAGTACCAGCGCTGCTTTGAGATATATAGTTGCGAGTGATACCTGATAGACCGGTGCCCTCAACCATGTTACCTTCTTCTCCAGTCCATGTCCCGTGTTTGTTTCTCTTCCTCTATAATGGTAGCATAAAGTGGGATGCTCCATTGGAATGACATGCCAGCTATTAAAGTCATTCCAAATATATGGGAGGCTGTGAATTGCAGCAGATAATCAAAGCTGCTAAATTTGCATTTATTTCTATGACAGCCCTTCAATGACAGCAGCAAAACCCGGTTATTTTCCTCACCACCAGCATTATTATTGAAAAACATGAAGAACCACAGTTCCAGAGTTTACTTGAATATCTAATCCTTAGGCTATCAAAGACTGGAGAATTGATTGTATGCACTCATAATGTCAATCGTCAGTTCTCCTCATCAATGTTTCTTTCTAAGTTATTCTTTTTGTAGTCTTCAGATAGTTTTACATACTTATTATAACTAAACCGGTAGTTTGTTGGAACAGTTGAGGTTAAGTGCATTAAAGCACCAAAAATTTCACATATTTGCATCACCTCTAATTGTTCAGAATCATGAACATGTTTGCACAATTATATATAGCGCAAAAAATACTGCTTGAAGAATCACCACGTGGTCTGCTCAGACCCTATGTGAACAGACTAAAGCAATAGTAACTGCAGAGGAAAGTCTGTCTATATTGACATTTTTCTTATGAGATCTTATGAGACTATTATTATCTTCAAATACAGAGATGTTGTTGAAGTACCAAGCTGTTACCGTGTGGGCAAATTAACCAGACACATTCAAAAAAAGGTAAACTTAGCCTGTTAGTCTCCTAGCATTGAACATGCCATGGCAAAACCTTTGGGAGTTAGAACTAATAAGATTAAATGACTATGAGTAACAGCAATTTTCTGAATTATTGCATGCCTATTGAATACATGGGGCTGCAAAACAATTCTTAAATCTCTTGGGACTGATTTAAAAGAGAAACATCAACATCAGGAATTTCACAGGTTGCCAAATTGGCTGTTAGTTGGTAAAAGATAACTTCATTTGTGGAACTCATTTAACAATGTTAAGTAATGTTAATAACGACAAGTTAGGCTGCTTAGTAAGGTAAAGGCCTGTGATGTTGGAGGTAGTAAACGAGCATGGATAGCAGATTGGTTAACTAGAAGACAGAGGGTTAGGAAAAAGGAGGTACTTTCAGGATGTAATCTTTAATTAGTGGAGTGTCATAGAGATCAGTGCTGTGGCCCCAACCAATTACATTATATATTAATGACTTGGATAAGGAAAGTGAATGTACTACAGCTAGGTTTGTAAATGACACCAAAATAGGTGGGAAGACAGGTGATGCAGATGATAGAATGAGTCTGCAGAAGGATATAAACAGGTTAAGCAAGTGGGCAAAAGGTTAGCAGATGGAATATAATGTGGAGAGATGTGAGGTTATGCTTTGGCAGTAAGAACGGATGAGCTGAATATTATTTAAATGGAGAAAGACTGAAGAAAGCTATAAAACAAAGGGATTATGGAGTCCTCCCACATGAATCACAAAAAGCAAGCATCGAAGTGCAGTTGGTAAGAGGGAAGGCAAATGGAATAATAGGGCATTCTTTCAAAGGAAATGAAGTTTAACAGTGGGGAAATTTTGCTAAAGCTATACAAGACCCAAGTCATACCATAGCTGGAGTACTGTGAACAATTTTGGGTTTCTTACCTAAGGAAAAATATACTGGCATTGAAGGCAATCTTTAGCTAGAAGTGCTGAGTGGATGATCCATCATGGCCTCCTCCAATGGTTTCCCAGCATCGCAGATAGCAGCCTTCAGCCAATTAAATTCATGCCATGTGATATCAAGAGTAGTTGGATGCTGTGTATATTATGAGCCCTGACAACACTCTGGCAATAATGCTGAAGACCTGTTCTCCAGAGCTTGCTGCTTGCCTAGCCAAACTTGTTCAATACAGTTACTGAGAAAGTGGGAAGATGCCAAGGTATGTCCTGTATGCAAAATGAAGGTCAAATCCAATCTAGCAAATACTGCCCCATCAGTCTACTCTTGATCAGCAAAATGATGGAAAGTTTCAGCAGCAGCACTTGCTCAGCAATAACCTGCTTAGTGATGCCCAGTTTGGGTTCTGCCAGGGCCACTCAGCTCCTGACCTCATTACAGCCTTGGGTCAAGCATGACCAAAACAGCAGAATCCCAGAGGTGAGGTGAAAGTGACGGGTCATGGCATCAAGGAATCCTAAACTGGAATCTGTGTATCAGGGGCAAACTCTCTGGTTAGAATCATAGCTGGCACAGAGGAACAAACAGGAGTGTTCCTTCCCAGTTGGGGAACACTTCAGCAGTCCAGGACATTTGACCCCGGACCTTCGAGTGACCATCCTCCAAGGCAGACTTCGGGACAGGCAGCAGCGAAAAATGGCCGAGCAGAGGGTGATATCTAAGTTCAGCTCCCATAGGGAGGGCCTCAACTGGGACCTTGGGTTCATGTCACATTACAGGTGACCACCATTGCAACACAGACACAGACACAGACACTCTCAACCTCCCACCCCAGATACACTCACACAAACACAGTCTCACAGGCTTAGACCCCTTTACACTCGCACACATATATACACTCTCTCTCATATACACTCTCTCTCATACACACTCGCTCAACAACACACACTCACAGACCTAGACCCTTGTACATTCACACACACTCTCTCTCACAGACACTTCGGACGCACGCCACATACACCTATATGTTTGTGGGGTGACTTTGTACTTGCAGAGTTGCATTGTACTTTGCTCAAAAACAACTACATGAATCCATGTAAGACTCTGTTAACTCATTTTTTTTCGATGAATCAGTCTAAACATTATGGCACAGACAACAGCACACAGGGGGCTAACGCCTTCAACACATTATCTGGGCTGACACCAATTGTTAAAGTTAACCTGAGAATGTAACTTCTTAAAAACGTTTTGTGATTTATATATGAAAGAAGTGAAACTAACGTGGTCATTCTAACACAGACACTTCGGACGCACGCGTATGCACACGCACCACATACACCTATATGTTTGTGGGGTGACTTTGTACTTGCAGAGTTGTATTATACTTTGCTCAAAAACAACTACATGAATCCATGTAAGACTCTGTTAACTCATTTTCTCGATTAGAATCAGTCTAAACATTATGGCACAGACAACAGCACACAGGGGGCTAACGCCTTCAACACATTATCTGGGCTGACACCAATTGTTAAAGTTAACCTGAGAATGTAACTTCTTAAAAACGTTTTGTGATTTATATATGAAAGAAGTGAAACTAACGTGGTCATTCTAACAGATGAGAGACTTAACAAACAATCAAGGAATTTTTCAATGTATAATTGCAGTTACATCACACTGTAAACTATAAATTCTGCATCTTAAAATTGTGTACTCCACAACCACCTGGTGAAAGAGCAGTGCTCCGAAAGTTAGTGCTTCCAGTTAAACCTGTTGGACTATAACCTAGTATTGTGTGATTTTTAACAGAGGAAAATGGTTGTGGTTGTTGGAGATCAATCATCTCAGCTCCAGGATATATCTGCAGCAGTTCCTCAGGATTAGTGTTCCCTGGCCTAACCATCTTCAGCTGCTTCATCATAAAGTCAGAAGTGGGAATGTTCACTGATGATTGCATAATGTTCACCACCATTCATGACTCCACAGATGCTGAAGCAGTCCATGTTCAAATGCAACAAGATTTGGAAATATCCAGGTTTAGGCTGACAAGTGGTAAATAATTTTCATGCCACACAAATGCCAGGCAATGACCAACTCCAATAAACAGCAATCTAACCACTGTCCTTTGACATTCAATGGTGTGACCATGACTGAATCTCCCACTACCAATATCCTGGAGGTTACCATTGACCAGAAACTCAATTGGACTTACTGCATAAACACACTGGCTACAAGAGCAGCTCAGAGGCTAGGAATATTGTGACAAGTAACTCACCTTCTGACACCCCAAAGCCTGTCCACCATCTACAAGGCACAAGTCAGGAATGTGATGGAACACTCCCCACTTGCTTGGAATGAGTGTAGCTCCAACAAAACACAAGATGCTTGACATCATCCAGGACAAAGCTGCCCGCCTGATTAGCACTATATCCATAAGTATCCGCTCCCTCTGACACCAACACTCAGTCGCAGCAGTATGTACGATCCACTTAAGAAATTCACAAAAGATCTTCAGACTGCACTTCCATCTAGAATGACATCGGCAGCAAATACATGGAAACACCACCACCTGCAAGTTTCCCTCCAAGCCACTCACCATCCTGACTTGGAAATATATCACCATTCCTTCACTATCACTGTGTTAAAATCATGGAATTTCTCTCCCCAATTCAACCTACAGCATGTGGGCATGATGCCATTCTCTAGTCAATAATCAATTCCACAATAATCTGATCTGAACATATTCCTCATTTTCTGTATTGAAGAGTGGAGCTTAGAAGAATTAGAGGTGACCTTATTGAAACATGTAAGATTCGTAGGGGGTCTGACAAGGTAGATGTGAAAAGGTTATTTCCCCTTGTGGAAGAGTCTAGTGTCATTGTCATAATCAGAGAATAAGGACAGGGGTAAGGATAAATTCCTTCTCTCAATGTGGTGAATCTGTGAAATTCTTTACCACAGAGGACTGTGATAATTAAGTACATTTATGGCTGAGATAGATAGATTGCTAACCAGGAAGGGAATCAAGGGTAATGGAGAAAATGCAGAAAAGTGCAGATGAGAATTATCAGATCAGCCATGATTTCATTGGAGATTTTCAATGACCTGCTTCTGTTCCTATACCTTATGGTCCACGGTCTTAAGGAATCTATTGCAAATCAATCAAATGTGCCTGGACAAATAGATTGACATAGCAATCAGTGTACGATGACTTCTTTCTGAAATTTCATAAAACCTTCAGATACTCGTACATAATAAGTGTTTGTGTGCTCGAGATTGTAACGTAAAGAAATGATAGATTATAAAATGCACAAATTGCTTGCATAGCTGCTTTACTCAACTTGTCTTTGTGCCTTGAGTCAGATGACTCACTCAGCAGTGAAATATATATAAATCAATCAACCTGTTCATGAATAGCTTTGGAGAACAAAACACAATTTGCACAGGAAAACATTTGCTGACATTTTGTGGACTTTTTCTTCCTTCTGACCTCAGTAGGTTTATGGGTCTGATTAGATTTAGGTTTTTTCTGTTCTTGGATGATATAAGGCCTGTTAAGACAGCACTCAATTCGTATGAAATTTCTACCTGAAATATTAACACGCCTTTACCCTTCTTCAGTGATGATGCTATCCATTTCTATAATTTACTCCAGATTTCCAATAATTTTTATGTACGTCAAGAATAGTCATTTGCTTCCTGGCTCTTCCAGTGACTTATTATCCAACACAACCACCAGCCCAAACCCAAAATCTATCATTAGGGCATGCCAACCCAAAACTGGTGAGACTCCAGATTCACCAGTTTCACTTCTTCAGGGTATTGACTTCAGTCTCAACAGTTGCCATCACTCCAGGTGACAGCCACCTGACAAGAGACTTGCAGACTGCTTGATTGGAGGCAGCTCTCAAAGGTGTGACATTTCTTTCCAATGGCCATTAAATGGTGGAGCAGCAAGCCTGCCGAGAATAGGTGTAAAATTTAGCCGAATAGTTTCATTACGCTGAATAGCTTCACAACAGATCAAAGGGCGTGATTTCTCAAAAGCTTGTGAACATTGGAGTAATTTTAATAATTAGAGCTTATGAATGACAACACTAATTCGATAATATTAGCATTTACCTGACCATGTGGCATATTGCCTATATATATCTTGCTGGGAAGAATCTAACCCAGCAATTGAATTATACCTAAGAAGATTGGCATCATCCAGGACAAAGTAGACTGCTTAATTGTCAATCATAAGACCATAAGATACAGGAACAGAATTAGACCATGTGAGCCATCAAGTCTGTTCTACCATTCAGTCAGGCTGATATGTTTCTTAACACCATTCTCCATCCTTCTCCCATAGCCCTTGATCTCTTTACCAATTAAGAACCTATCTATCTCTGTCTTAACTACAAGCAATAACTTGGCTTCCTCAGCCTTCTGCAGCGATGAGTTCCACAGATTCACCACTCTTTGGCTAAAAAAATTCCATCTCATCTCAGTATTAAAGTGTTGTCCTTTCACTCTAAGGATGTGCCCCAGGTCCTAGTCTCTCCAACTAGCAGAAACATCTTCTTCACATCCACTCTACCCAGGCCTCTCAGTATTTTGCAAGATCCAATGAGGTCTCCACTCATCCTTTCAAATTCCATTGAGTACAGACCCAGAGCCCTCAACCACTCCTCATATGACAAGCCCTTCATCCCCAGGAAAATTCTTGTAAACCTCCTCTGGACCCCTCCAATGCCAGCATATTCTTCCTTAGAACTGCTCACAATATTCCAAATGTGGTCTTGCCAAAGGCAATAGGTGCACAAATGTCTGTTAAATCACTGCTTAGCAAAAGTAGCGTGTTCTATTTCAAGACACACTGCAGAAATTCATCAAGGCTGCTGGAAGGACAAAGATACATAAAGACACTATGATCTGAAAGCTCCTCCCCAACTCACTATCCTAACTTGGAAATATATCAGCGTCACGAGTTTAAAATCTTCAAATTCCCTCCATAACAGCACTGGGTGTACCCACACCACACAAAGGGCAGTGATTCAAGAACACAGCTCACCACAACTTTCTCGGGGCAGCTGGGGATAGGATTAGATGCTGGCCTAGCCGTAATATCTTTTTTTAAAACCCCTGTTTCATGGAGAAAAGGTATGCCTCAGAGAAGCCACTAACAATATGGACCAGAGAAATTCCAGCTTCAATTCCTTCTGTGCTGAGTAACCCAATGTTAAATTTAGAGCTCCTTTAGCTGGGTTAGCTAGGGAAAATTCCTGCACCTAAGTGCCCTCCACTGATTCATTCAGGCCTCTGCTTATGGGATGACTGCTCAGGTTCTGATATGATGGTCCTCGTTATTGACCAGCTTCTTAGCATTCATTGTCTGGGATAGATGTGGAGAATGATGACTTCGATAGTATGATAATGAACCTCTTGCATCTAACAAATCCCGAGATCCCCTGTGACCAAGTCCCTTAAAATAAGAGGCAAGAAAACTAAGAAGGAAAATGTAAATATGGATTATTTATCTGGACTTCCTTGTACTGCTGTAAAACTGAAGGCAACCAGGTACATGAACAATTTTTGCACTGATTGCTGAAAATTCATTTTCAAGTTGTTTGTTGTCTTATGTCTCACAGTCAGTATACTTTTATGAGACATGTTTATAATACAATCTCTCCATTATAGTATGTGACCTGAAGATATAAAGGTCTCAGATGTTATCTGAACTTAGGTCACTTGGACTAGATCATACTAGTGAAGGCATGCTGATCTAAATAGCCTAATGTTAGCCCAGTACCATGGGCTAACTCTTACACTTTTATGGCTCGGTGAATTACATTGAGTTTTTTGGAGGGATTCTCACTGTAAGGCCCAGCAAGATTTCCCAATGAATTTTTTTTAACATGCTTCTTGAACTAATATCATCATGGTCGATTCTATCCCAATGTTGCTACAAGCTGTGCCTGGAACAATTCACCACTCATCAGATGACTGCTGAACCACCAACACTGTCTTTCATTTGCCTATCCCTAAAAAGCCATCAGACACCCAGACAAGCACTGTCAATCCATGGAGTTGCCCTGCACAGTTCATGAAATTGGCAGACAGAGGGACGTTTGCACCCCGCTTTCGGAGCTGATGGGGTGGTACAGACACAGGAATGTGATCTTTCCCAAGGGCCAGCAGTCAAGGCCATGACAGCAAACTGTGCCAGCCTGTTCCGAGATTGCCACCCAGGTCACTGCCGTCTTAGCCATCTGGAGGAATGTCCAATTGTGTAGGGAGACAGTCACTGACCTTCTCCACTCTGCCAGTGTAAATACCACCACATTTTTTCTGATACCTCACACTCACCCTATCACTGAACTGCACCTACCTCCCACTAAGGTTTATGATCCTATATTCTTCACTCAATTTCATTTCTCCCTCTGCCAACCCATCAACACTGGCCCTGCATCCCTTCTACACTGCTAATTAACTCACTTGGAACCTGTCAAGATTAACAGTTGTGCCACATGCTTTCACGTTTGTAATATCTGCCTCTCTCTCTTTTAGAAGGAAAACAGTAAACAATAGAGCAGAAAAACTCAAGAAGGTAATGGTGTTCCCAAGATTTTACCTCATCCTTTATGTGGACAGTATCCTGACTCTGCTTGTCCTGAGCATCTGACTGACTCTGTCCAAGCCCCTGAACTGCTACCAGACGCTGAACTAGACCGACTGTGCTGGGATGGCCCGAGTGGAGGTGCGGACAGCTGATAACCAAGGCAAGCTTCCTGGATTTCTATCTGTGCTAAATGACAAGGCAAGTTTCGAGTTGTATGAGCCTAGTATCCCTGGCTGAGGGGGCATTCCGCAAAACTGCAATGCCAGGCAGGGATGCACTGCGTATCCAAGTAGGCTCAGAGAGATGAGCACTGGGACTGTAAGTAAAAACTGTTGAGGGATGCAGCCTGATCCAGTCCACAAGCTGTATATGTGTCCCTGGGAGCACATTTTCCTTGCTGCCGGTACAACCTGAGCTCAGCATTAAAGTGCAGGAATGTCGTGCAAATGGATCAGAAAGGCGCCACCAGAGTTCTTAGAGGCTGGCACATGTCCATGGATGTGAGGTATGTGTAGTTGGTACCAATGGATCTTGCCTAAGATATTGGTGACAGGCCTTCAACATGGAGGTCTTTCAGAGCAAATGGTGAGCTGAAGTCTCCAAGTAATTATTCTGACTTCCAAGTGGTGAATTTTGGGGTTTAGTTTGAAAGATAGGAAACGGAATGTAAGGTGTTAAACAAGCTACAATCCCTTTTAATTGGCATTTCACTGCTGCCTCGTGAGAAACTTGCCTCAACAAAGGCATAACAGGGGTAGCAGGATTCTTCTATCATTGAGGTAGACCTCTCTGGGCTTCTCACACAATTCTGGAAGAAATCTTGACATAACCTACATCTCTCAAGCTGCAAAATATTCTGCCCTATATGCCAGTGAATCTAATGATTGTATGTAACAATGAGCTGTGCTACATGTTTTATTGTATTTATCAATTATCTATGTAATAACCTAATAAGCTAATCTGTTGGAGGCAAAATGCACATCATTTGTTACAGTATTCAGCCCATCCAATTTCTACAGAGCCACAAAATTAATTGTTTTGACTTTTGCCATTTCATCCATATAACGATCTGACATAGTCATGAGCCCTTGAGACAAACGAATGATGGAATTGAGAATACTGAAAGTGTTTTGCATAGTGATTCAGGCATACAATCTGTGCTACACCTTGTTAATCTAATACGCCAATGTGTGGCAACAGGAAAATATGCCTGGTATAAGGATGTACAAGAAATGACGCAAGGAGCCATATTATGAAAAGGTGGAATCTTTTCACATGTTATTGCACACAGAGGAAACAGTTTGACTAAACTGCATATAAAGCTAGTCAATCCATATGGCATGGAACAGTATGACACACAATACAACCTATTTGGCCCATCTTGGGAGCATCATTTGAACATCTGCCAACCTTATTACTGTACATTCCAACACATTCCGTTACCTTAAATGTTGTGAAATAATCAGCTGTAATACAGGGAAAGGTCAAAGACTTAAATCATACTACAATGGATCATCAGTAAAATCAATTTCAAGGGCAAAGCAAAATTATTATACAACTGATGCAATAATAATACAAGCTCCTCTTGTGAGGCTGACCTGGAATCTGAATAATTATCATATCATTTTCAGTCTGGGTACATTTTATAATCTAGTTGCATTTGATGCAAATCAAGTGCATTGACCTGCATGCTTGACTTTACAATATGTGTACCTGTCTTGCAAAGTCCTGTGTCAAGTGTGCTAAATTGCAAAATGTTCCCGGCATAGTCTAATAGAATAAATGGTCTCAAATAATGCTCATTCAACCTGAACCGTCCATTGCTGAGTCAATGCAGGCAGCAACTATAATTTTTTCACACAAAAATCATTGACTTAGAAATTGCTGTCAGTCAATGAGTGCAAGGACCACTGTAAACTGAGAGGGCCTGCATCTAAAGTTGCACTGCAGCTGACACACTATGTTCGCCAACATCATTTATAGTTATACTGCCCAAACAAATGTCAATCACTTACATTGCAATATGGTCCGCATCAAGCTTTTCTAGACACAGCACAGAGAGAAGGCAAGGGCGGTGCTTGGTTTGCAGAGGCCTCGTGCAATGTTTGCTTGGGAGCTGCTATGCTTTACATAATTCTGAATAGGCCTGAGGTCATAAAATAGATCTGGACTCTATGCAAATACACATGTTACACCGCCCTAATGCTATCCCGGGGTGATGAAGAATATTAACCATTGCAATTTGGTTCCCATTACATTGTTCAGCCTGATAACATTTTTAAAAATAATTGTTTAATATTGAAGTGCTTTTCATATTAGTCAATTCCCAAAGTTTGTGTCTTTATCAGTTCTATTTGCTCGAGGACCAGCACGCAATTTACTCTTTGCTTCAAATATTTATAAAAACTCTTACTATTTATTTTTATGTTTCTAGTTAATATTCTCTCATACTTAATTTCTTCTTCCTTTTTAGCCATTCTTTTCTACTTTTTACATTGAGTGAAATCTGCTGACTCATCCTGTCAGAACTGTCTGCTTTTTCCTTCAATTTTATACTATTGTTAACTTCCATGGATTACCATGAATAATGCATCCTTATCATTACACCTTTATTTCTCATTGCAACATATCTTTGCTGAGTGTTATGAAATCTCCTTAAATGTCTTCCACTGCACCTCTCCCTCCCTATTCCTGAATCTAATTTCTTGGTTCAACAGTCAGCTCTGTCTCCATGCCCTAATGATTCCCTGTATTTCAGTTTGACACACTAGTTTTGTTCTGAAGGTTTACATGTCATTTTTGTAGAGAACCATGAAATAAAGAGGCAAAGGCCCATAAGCATGACATTAGCACGTAAAAAATATGGAGAAAGAGAGAGGGAGTGAAACAATCTGGACGGTGCATGACAAGAGTTGGTGTTGACCCATGGGTCAAATTGCCTCTTTCAGTACTCCATGACTCCAAATTCGAAAGAATATTAACCTGATTTATGCCACTGTTTAATTTTTTAACCAGATAGGAGCAGCTAGATTAGATAAAGTCACAAACTTCAGTCCGGCCAGTGCTGCCCACACCCCATGAACAAATTACAAAAAGATTCAACCCAAAATTGAATCCATTGCAAAGATGGGTCCAGTAAATGTCCTTGAGGTTAACTGTCCCAGAAGATGTGATTTTGAGTCACATAGACCCAGACAGCCAAATCCTATTTCTGCTCTGAAATGAATTGATGAGTATTGGTTCAGACACATCAGTCTCTGGGCATAGTATGGACAGGATGAATCATGGCTATAAACCAGCCAGGCTCTTTAGCAATCTCTAATGGAGTGCATGCCTGAATTGGTGAAGGATATGTATACCAATTGTGGCTTTTAAAACAACAGAAAGTTTCCCTGGAATAGATACAGAGAACTAATTGCCTGGTTCGGTGGAGGGATTGGGAAGGGAACTACCTCAAAATTAGGACTAGGGCACTCAGTTTCCTTCAGAAAGTGTATCCAATACCTGACTTATTGTCTCCACATCCATGTTGTCTTCTCCCTAGAGTCTGCTTGCAGCACTGCTACTCAGTTCTAGTACTGCTGGGGCTGTAAGAGCTCTTGACCATTCCGATTGGCTGGCAGATCTTGAAGACAGGACCTCCTTCCACTGAAAGGGAGGAGTCCCATGAATATCTCCATTCCACCACTTGGAGTGTGTTATGGCTGCAGAGGGGGCCTTGTTTAAAGTAATTTGGTTCGGGACCAATTTTTCTTCTGGTGGATGCAGGATTGGGGCAAACATAATGCTGCTTTCTCCCTCATAAAATCCAGCCCAGAGAGAAGCAGAAACACTGATCTTCAAGACTATGACTGGATAGTTCATATGTTCAGAGAAGCTTTACAGTAAAGATCATAACTCAGAACTCTGCTTGTATTCTTTATTTCTCACACCAAGAGCTCTGAGGCTAATATTTAGATTTACATTATTGCCCTGATGGCAATACCTAACTGAAGAGTGTCTTGGTTTTGTATTACTCAGTTGAATGCCTAGGTTCTTTCATGTTATTTGGCCTTCCCATTTTGGCAATGGCAGATGATATTTTCTCTACCATCTCTAATTCCATCACAAAAAACATTTTATCTCTATCTCACACTCTGGATTCAAAAACTATCTAAAGCTTTATATTTTCAACCATATCATTTGATTCTCCTCAAACTTAATTGATCCATCTTAATGACTTCCCAAAGTTCTTCTTTTCAATGAGAAATACAAGAACACTGAACTTTGCCACACAGCAACTAAATTTACACTTGCAGTCTTTTTTATTTTCTCTGTAGCAACCGGTTTTAAAAACATATATTGGAATTAAAAGTTAACAATATCCATAGTGCTTCAGGATTCTGATCCTAAATCATGGCAAAAGCAACTTTTCATCTTCATATAAAATAACTTTTCTCAAATAATTTTAAATGTCTTACCCTTGAAGCATCAACGCTAGCACTAACTCTATGGGGCAGAGGTAGTAATGTTGAACTCCCTTTAAGAGACTTTACCATCACTTCTAGGCTGATATTTTCCATACAGTATTACAGGAGCTGTGCATGTCAGAGATGCAAACTTCCAGATGAAACATTAGGAACAGGTTCCATCTGCTTCTAGATGTCCAATAAATAATGCAGGACACTACTTGAAGAAGAGCATGGAATTTGCCCTTGCCACCATTTATCAAATGTCATTAAACTAGATGATCATTTATCTTTCAACATTGATGAATATAGTTGAAGGTTCTGTCAACCACATAGTGAGATCATAGTGACAGAACTGGAGTTACTCGAAATTAATTTCTACCTAGGCAATAACATTCATGTGTCTCCCTCTTTCTGTTCAAGAAAGTTTAAATCCCAAAGTTTTGAATTAATTTGACTTTCCAAACCTCTTGCTGTCAGCTAAAGAGATTCAAGAAGTTAGCAGGCCACATCACCCAACAGCTTTGCCTATAGCTCACACATCTTTATGATTGATAGAAACACGAATCATTCACACAACATGGTAGCTTTGCTTTTAGAAAGCTCTACATCATCCTTGACTGATGTATGTTGATGAAAAGCTACTGAGGAGGAGAGCCTGTGGGGAAAATACTTTTAGAAACCACGCTATTAATCAAAAATAGTTTTTTTCATACATATAAGACATCAAGAACACGAATTCACCAAGTTACTCCGAGGTAAAAGTATATAGCTGTAGTCAAAAATAAGCTTCCTTAACAGGTATATGTCTCATGTGCCATACAATTTGTGCTTAAACAGGGTATCATTCAACCTTCATATTTCATAATAGAAGCTTAAAAGAATGGTCATACTCTGATAATCATGCAGCGAGCACCGTGGATGGGATTTTCTCCTGTCTTGAAGGGGCAGCAAGGGAAAATAAGAAGGGGGGTTTGCACTGGAGACATATGAGCATCTTAGCCATCAACATCTGAGAGGGAAGGTGCCTGGGTGACCAACCTTTACCTTTGGTTACAACACCTCAGTGAACCCTTCTGCTAATTAAACCAAACACCCAGAAAAGCTCATCTTGCCTCGTAATCTGTTAAAGTATGAATCCAAATTCCGCTATTTAAAGAAAAATATGAATTTTAACTCTAAAAGTCAACATTAAACAACAACTACTTACAATTTTAAACCTCCTTTCTCTTAAAGGTCGGTTATCTACCTCTAACTCTCTAACAATATATGATACAATAAAAGCCCCTATTAAAATTACATCGATTTAATTTTCAAAACCGAACAGCATCTGTCATCATTGGTGTATGTCTTCTTTCAGCTGAAGATCTCCCTGGGTCATATTCAATCTTTTGCTGCAAGGATGTTTCATACAAAAAAGGTACCTTTGATAGTGTTTTGCTAGCAGATACTCTGATGATGGCAGTTGGTCAATCTCTCTCTCTGGCTAACTATCAAAATGCCAGCTTATTTATAGCCCAAACATTGCATCATCTCATTGATTCAATTTTGTCAAAACAAATTCAAATTCGATTGGGATTTAGTATCCTGGGGCATAATTTAAACTGATTGGTTAAATTCGAATTGTTGTGAACATAGCAGCCAAATGTTACATATTTTCAAATTTCCAGCACACTCTGAGTCAGCTAATCAGTCACATGATAGGTGTCTGCAAACTGCCACTGCTAAAACAACTTGCACTCTCTCTTAAAGGTACAAGACATGCGTTCAACTTCATCACACTTTGCTATGCAGATTCAGGAACAGTTTCTTCCCAGCCATTAGCAGACTGATGAATGGACTCTCTAACCTCAAAAATTGCTATTATGAGAGGTGTCAGTGTTGGACTGGGGTGAACAAAATTAAAAATCACACAACACCAAGTTATAGTCCAACAGGTTTTTTTTCAAGTACAAGCTTTTGGAGCACTGTTCCTTCATCAGGTAACTGTGGAGCAGGATCATAAGACACAGAATTTAAAGCAAAAGATCACAGTGTCATGCATGTAACTGATACAATATATTGAACAAACCGAGATTGCTGTTAAGTCATTCATGTTTTAGAAGGGATTGCAGGTTTCAGTTCATTAATATATAAATCCTAGAACTTCTTTCACTGTACTTTGGTACATGTGGCAATAAAAAATAAATAAATCAATCAAGAGGTCAATTAATGACCAGCAGAAATTGCCTACAGAAATTCTGTCAGGTTTATTGTTTACAGTTAAAGATAGGTTTTGAATAGAATTCCTGACAATAGATCTGGTAGTTTGGACAAGATCTTTTAGTGACGTGAGTATTGTTGCAAAGATGGTTGATGAAGAAAGAACTGTGTGGTTTAATTTAAATTTTATATTTTCTCAGCTTTTGCTGGAAAGACCATGTCCAAATCACATGGTCAATTAAGGAAATATTGTGATCTGCCTTGTTGACACATCGATTAACCTGAGTGACTTGTATGTGAGAGGAGTAAGATGATTTAAAGTAGATGAAGAAAGCATTACAGCTTCAGAACAGCAAACATCTAGAGTTGTGTCTTGCATTTGGCAGAACGTAATGGCTCAATGTATTTCTACAACCATTGAATGATTTCCAGGCTCAAGCTGGTACATCAACTCCCTGGTAGTTACATAGAACATAGAACAGGCCCTTCAGCCCACGATGTTGTGCCGACCATTGATCCTCATGTATGCACCCTCAAATTTCTGTGACAAATTTCTGTTACATCAGGCAGCTAATGAGTCAGTTTCAAAAAGTGTGGTGTTGGAAAAGAACAGCCAATCCGGCAGCATCCGAGGAGCAGGAGAGTTGACATATTGAGCTCATGCTCGAAACGTTGATTCTCCTGCTCCTCGGATGCTGCCTGACCAGCTGTGCTTTCCCAACACCACACTTTTTGACTCTGATCTCCAGCATCTGCAGTCCACACATTCACCTAATGTGTCAGTTTGTCACATTTTTCAAGATTTATTTGCTCTGAGATATCTGACAGAGAGAGCTGAAAAAGGAACAAGAGCATTTCAAGGAGATGGGGAGGAACATATAGTTTCAGAAATACTAAACTCCCAGCCCTGCTCAAGGTAATTCAACAGTGGAACGACATAAGAGAAAGTTTCTAATAAATACATCTAATGTCATGTGAGGCTTGATGTCCCAATGAGGTCAGGCAAACTAATCCAGCTACTATACCTCATCTCTCTTGAGGGTTCTGGATACCATTAATACGCCTTCAAAAATGAATAGATACCACTAACATTTTGCTATGTACACCGAACAACGAGGAACACATCTTGGCTGGAATTTTTTTCACTTGGTTACTGTCAGATTGGCAGGATCAGAATGGTGAGGGAATTATTTCCCAGAGCCTTGGCATTAATATCGTTCCTTCAGGGAGAGTGAGTGAGCAGGGCGATGCAAGCATTCTGTTGAAAGAAAGACCATCATTTGGATTACAAGGGCTCCCCATTGTTTGGGTTTTTAATGTTCCAGCAACCACGTAAAACATCCCTAAGAAGGATGCCAGTATTGTTGCTCCCCACTCACACCACCACCACAATCACTGACACTCTGGGGTCTCTCATTATTGGCGGTGGGTCCTCTTAAGTCTAGGGGAATTGCAGTGTATGGTGAGTTATCCCAACGACAAGGGGAAGTGGATAGTCTGTCTAGCCAAACAGGCGTGGATGCAAGTGTCTATGTGAGTGCCAGGAGGGGTGGTCACCCTCCAGCTTCCAGACAATGTGTCACGGGGATCTACGTTCTCGGGTGTGGAGAATAGACGAGTGGCTTAGTACTTTCGGATGCCAAACTCTGCACTCTAACATTCCCAGCATTCCCCTGTCTAGCACGTCCCAGACCAATGCAAACTGCAGCTCCACTCATCACTCTTTGTAGGCCTCTCTCTTCCCATCTGAGCATTGGAGAAGAAAAGATATGTAGTAAAGGAAAAAAGTCATTTGACACAATCATTTCAAGCTGGCATTAATCTCTCTATGAACTTCTTCCCACTTTTCCTGATCAAAAGTTATTATTGTAACCATTAATTCTCTTCTTCTCGAAATGCTTTTCCAGCTTTCCCTTAAATGCATTTACATTATTCACTCCAATCATTCCCTGTGGTACGAGTTCATACATTCTCACCACTCTTAGGGTAAATACATTTCTTCTGAATTCCCTATTGGATTTCTTGCTGACTATCTTATTGATTCTTCCTCACAAGTTAAAACATTCTCTCAATATTGACTGTAGCAAAACCTTTCAGAATGTTAAAGACTTCTATTCTGTCACCCTTTCAGCATTTTCTTCGAGACAAGTGATCCATACTTTTCAACTTTCCCTGCTATGTATACCCAATTTTTCTTTTTTTATTTCATCCTGATAAAATCTTCTCCGCTCCACATCCAGGGCCTCCTGATCGTTGTGATAATATATCAAGCAGAACTGCACACGATACTCTCAGTGAAGTCTTTTATTATAGTTCAGTAACACTGAGGAGTGATTGTCAAAGTCAGAAGATCCTCGTGTAATTTATTACAGCTTTCCTCAGACCTCTTCAGGCATCCCCAAATTTAGAAATGGTGTTTTTGATTCCAATTTCCAAATCATTAGTATAAATTTTGAGCAACGGTGGAGCCATGAAACATTGATCCTTGTGATGTATGCCCTCCCCTTCTCTCCTACTCTGATTAACTATCCTTCAATCTAAGTTCCTGATATCAGGTGTGAAACTAACTAGCAATCCATCTAAAGCTTGCCCGCTGACCAGAACACCCGTCCCATTCTTTGACCTTATTATGAGGCTTGTTATTAAAAGTTTCTTGCAGGCACCATACACTACACTCCTGCATTACTTTGCTCTTCCACCTTTAAAGTGTGTTAAACAGTGGCTGTGTCTCAAGGTGCCACACTTCACTTTACAGCAATACTCCAATCTTACACCAAGAGGCCAAAATCAGGTGAATTCCACAATTATGTATTTATTTCCCAGAAATGTTTCATAACTAATTACTGATCTGTTGTTGAATCTTAAATATGTGTTTTGCAACTATTACCAGTTTGCCGCCACCATCCCCTTTCCTTGATTGTGTCTAAGCTGTATAGTAATAGAGGAAAATCACTAGTCAGTCTTAATGAGAAGAGGCCCTTGTCTTAAATGAGATGTAGCTTATTGAATGACAATAATTAAGAATGCATTGCATTAATAAAATAAATGGTGTTACTAAGACTCTGGGAGGTTTGGATCTTCACTCTATAAGAATCTAAAGCATTCTGCCTTAACCATCCAAGTCCATATGATATCATCATTCTGGGAAAGACAATAGACAATAGGTGCAGGAGTAGACCATTCTGCCCTTTGAGCCTGCACCACCCTTCAATATGATCATGGCTGATCATCCTTAATCAGTATCCTGTTCCTGCCTTATCTCCATAACCCTTGATTCCACTATCTTTGAGAGCTCTATCCAACTCTTTCTTAAATGAATCCAGAGAGTGGGCCTCCACTGCACTCTGGGGCAGAGCATTCCACACAGCCACCACTCTCTGGGTGAAGACGTTTCTCCTCATCTCTGTCCTAAATGGTCTACCCCGTATTTTTAAGCTGTGTCCTCTGGTTCGGCACTCACCCATCAGCTGAAACATGTTTCCTGCCTCCAGAGTGTCCAATCCTGAATGAAGTCTCTAACAACATGCAAACATACAGAATAAAAAAAATTAGAAGCAGGAGTAGGCCATTCAGCCCCTCAAGACTGCTTCAAAATTCAAAATTCAATAAGATCATGGCTGACCTGACTGGACCCTCAAATCCGCATTCCTGCCTACTCTGATAACCTCTCACCACCAACCCCCCCCCCACCCGTTTAACTCAAATCTATTTTTCAGAGTTCCAAAGATTTATTACCATCTCAGAGAACTAAAAAGCCTTTTTTTAAAATAGGAAACCCTGATTTTTAAACATTTTCAGATTGTTCCACACAATGAAACATTTTCTCCTGTCAAGTCCCCCCCAGGATGGCATACGTTTCAATCAAGTCACCTCTTAACCTTCCAAACTCCATTCCATTAGCTTTCCTAATTACTTGCTGTAGCTGCATACTAACCTTTTTAGGGTTCAGGCACATAAACACCCAATACCTCTACATCTCAGAGCTCCACAATCACTCACCTTTCAGATATGTTTCTTTTTTCATTCTTCACGCCAAAATGGATAATTGCACATTTTCCCATATTATACTCCACTAGCATTTCCTTCCCCACTGAATCAATCTACATCATTTTGTAGTCTTCTGTGTCCTCTTCACAATCCTTTCCTATCTATCTTTGTATTGTCAGCTAATTGGCAACAATACCTTCATCAAAGGCGTTTATTTAAATTGTAAACAATTGAGGTCGCAACGCTGATCATTTGTAAAGAACCATTAAGATTGTAAAATTCCCAATGACACTTAAAGCAGAATATTTTCAGATCTCCAATTCTAACTTAAGTGTTAAATCACAATAGTGTTCATAAAGGCAGTATTTTGGAAGTTTACTAATAATATTCAATAAAGCCTTGTGCTCTCCAAATATATTTGTAGTTGAAATGAACAAATTTGTTCATTTTTCATCCTCTGAAATAATCTTATTGTTCAAATCTATCCATCATGCAGAAATCTAAATCTTATTTCTTTCAGAGTCTGGGGGTGATTTTGTAATTCTATTTCTCATTCCAAAGTTAGACGTTGGAATAATTCACTATTTTGAAGACTATTGATAATGATTATAGAATAGTGGGGAAATGAATACCACAATTCCACAGGGGACAGAATTTAAGGTTTAAACTTTGCTACTGAGAGATCAAATGAATTTCATACCTGAGTGAATCTATGATCTCTATTGACACCAGATTTAAGTTTCATTTATCAGCCTAAAGCCTTCAGTTCTTAAATAAGTCTCCTACAATGTTTTAGTAGATCTTGGTGGTAATCACTTATGCGGTGTTAAACCTACAATAGAATATGCAGGGTGCATTAATATTTTAGAGGTATGCTTAATGCCTGCACTGTATTGTAATACAGAGTACTAAATAGACAGTAAAATTGACAGTTCTTCAAATATCTGCCAATATGAGTTACGCATTGAATGACTTATTGTAGAAATAAAATTGCCATTGTTTGGTTCATCATATTAAATTGTTAAAATTATTATTTATTTTGCAAAATTACAAAACTACAGCACTGTTACTCCAAAACACAGAGACACCTAATACTCTCTGTCTCCAATTTCTCAATACAATAAAGGAAAATTGACAAGAGGCCAATTATCTATATGTTAAGCCTGAAAGACGTCTCAAAAATACCTTCTGTTTAGTATTATTAATCTTTGGCCATGTAAGTAAAATGAGACCTAAAGACCTCCCCCCCACCACCTTTATTTTCTAAGGCTTTTAGTATGACTATGGCTGTTAACCATGTGGATGAAACTATCTTCTTACAACAGCATTATACCAACAAGAAGACAGCTAAAGACAAAGTCTATGACAATGTTGTCTTTCAAGAACCGTGAGCTTGATAAATGTTTTTAATAGTCTCCCATTTTGCTTCCAAAGTCTTTGAGATCACTTGTAAAGAAACTAGGCTTCTTGATACAACAGCCACGAGTACATGTCATCATGACACGTTGAATGGTCTTCGCTTTGAAGGAGCCTGTAATTAATTTGAATCAGATCCCAGACATGTGACCTTATGTTACGTAATTAAAATTCTCCCAATGAAAAGTAGAAGAAAGCTCTTTCCTTTACTGGACTACTGTTTGTTTAATATTTATAAAATGTATAAACCTCTTTTATTGTATCTTCCTTGTGTGAGTGATGTGTGCCTGATGTAGTCATTACATTTATCAGCACTTATGTGTGAATAAATAATCATTTTGGATTAATCTCATGAAAGACTCCAGTTAGTAAGTTTAAAATTAACTGCACATTGAATGGATGCATTTAAAAACATACACGTCTACCCTTTATAAAAAGAATTAAGCTGCAATGATTAAGGACAGCAGGTAAAAAAACTGAGGTTTTCAGTTTATCTCTCCTCACACTTACGAAAATCTGTGACTAATGAAATATGCATGAGTTAGACAGGAAAAGGAATAAGACCCTCAAGCCAGTTCTGTAATAGCTGTTCTGTATCTCCACTTCACTTGCTCTCATTTGTTCCATACTCCATGTTGAACAAAAATCCACCAGTTTGAAGTTTTGAAAATTTGCATTCAGCTCACCTCAGTTATCCTTCTCCTAGTACCAAAAGCAAAAATATTATGATACAAAATGGATAAGGTAAGTTGAAGTATGATTAATAGTAAATATGTTTAAGTCTGTGTTGTTTTACTTGCATATAAATACACAGAAATAAAGCTTCATTCGCAATGTTTATGTATACTACAGATAATAGATTTGAAATGTATTTATTTTATTTATAACTAATTCTCTGTAATGAACATACTAATACAATATGATTGTAATAAACCACTTTATTTTCCATTATAAACCCTCAAGGATTATCTCAATACTAAAAATAATAAAGTGCTATTTCATCACAATGTAGTTATTACTGTCGACTTTTTGCTGGTATCATTCATTTGCCTTTTATTTTGGAATTAATTTGTGATTATTAAAAATGTGAGACGTTAGAAAGGAATGCTGTTAAATGTATTGAGGAATCCTGAGTTATGAAGCTCATGGATTTCTTCAGTTTAACAATTACAATCTGTTAATGATTACAATATTACTGGGGTAGCAGGTCAGTTCAAACAAAAACGTTTCAAACATTCTGCTTCCAACGCTGATTGTGCTAGACAACTATTTGCAAAAATTGGGTTGTCTCCATAAAGAGCATTGGGCCCTTAATTCTGTCATACAAGGTAATGATTCTGAAAGAGTTAAAAGTCAAGTTATATTGAGCTCCACTCAACCTGATAATGTCACACAGTGAAAGAGTCCTACAGCACAGAAACAGACCCTTCAGTCCAACTCATATCGGTCCAACCCATAGCACTCCAAATATTTCTTATTCATATACTTACCTGAATATCGTTGAAATGTTGTAACTATGCGTGTATCCATCACTTCCTCCAGAGGTTCATCCCTTCACTCAGTCGCTCTTTGCCTGGAGGGAAAATTAATCTTGCACAATCTTCCAATAGAAATCTGCATGACATATTCGGCTTCTGATAGTTCCAGTTATGCTTAAAGAATATCAACTGTACCTATGTCTTACAATAGAACTGAACTTTGTTATTAAAGACAAATCCTTTTCATGTTAAGACTCTACACTGCCCAATCCACTACCACTAATAATTAGACAGATCCTTATCCCAACATAGAAAGGAAGATTGATCACAGCAAACTACCCCAGCAGCAGGCCACCAGTGGCTGGTAACAGTTGCTTAGCAGAGCCAATATCTAAGAATATGACAAATGGCTGCTAAATGCATGGTTGACAATCTGAAAATCTACTGAATATTGAGGTAAATTCCATCACTTACCTTACATTTAGGAATATGACATTTTTCAAAGAACAACAACTATTTACAGGTGGCAGTTAAGAGACTAATTATATTTTAAATGCAATTTTCCATGTCTATTTCTGTAATAAACCACTTAATATATGTTAATACATAATGATGACTTCTACATAATGCAAATTAATCATGATTCTGACTAGAAAATAGAAACGGCAAAAGGTGCCCAGACAGAATTTGCATCTTAAAAATATTTTTTGGGGGGGAATATTGTCAATACTTCTGACACCAAAGGTTTTATAGGTCATGGAGCTGATGTACCTGTTTAGCTGATAAGTGTGAGTGCTGTTTCTTTCTTAAATTAACTCAATCACTAGCAGAATTAGTGTAATATAGTAAGGTGAAATGCATGTTTCCTGAGGAAATTATTATTTTAGTCAAACAATGCATTGACACATACAGAGCACCTTGTTTATTACCCACCATGGTTATTCTGAAGGGAATATGATGGAATTACATCTGAATGCTAGACATTTCACTAATACTTAATACATTTGGAATATCAAAAAATAAATGTGCTGGAGAAAATCTACAGGTTTGGCATCTTCTGTAGGAAGAGAAACAGAGTATAAGGGAAAACATGTCCATTAGAGCTGAAGAGGTTCAGGATGCTGAAAGGTTTGCCCTTGATGTTTGTGGGACAAGGAGGATCAGGAGTGCTCTTCTTTCTCCATGAGAATGTTAGAGTCTCCCCTCTCCCTCTCCATACCTCACCCCAGTCTCCCCACTATTAAAGCTCACCTACATCCTTCATCTACCCACAAAGCATACCTACAATCATCATCCCACACTGCAAATCCCTCCTCAACTGTCATCCCTGATCTCCAAGCACTTCATACGCTCACAGAGTCATAGAGATGTACAGCATGGAAACAGACTCTTCAGTCCAACTCATCCATGCCAACCAGATATCCCAACCTAATCTCGTCCCATTTGCCAGCACTTGGCCCATATCCCTCCAAACTCTTCCTATTCACATACTCATCCAGATGCCTTTTAAATGCTGTAATTGTTCCTGCCTCCCCCATTTCCTTTGGCAGCTCATTCCATACATGCACCACCCTTTGTGTGAAAAAGGTGTCAACTTTCATCTTGCGACGTCCAAACCCTTCCTCAAGCATCATCTCCTGACCTCAAAACCCCTCCTCAACGTCCAGCTCCTGACCTCTGGAGAGCCAATAGGAAGTAACCATTGAGAGACTGGCATCACTTGTATTAAAGGGGGGCCCACCAACTCATGCAGGAGGGAGACAGAGATGCCGTTTCAAGACAGAGGCCCCCCCCAAGAAATTTTAATAAGGTGAAATCAAAAGTGGCTTCAGCTACCAGACAATGACTATGGAGGGGGAGCTGTGAGCATCCCATAATCATAGGATGGAGCACTGGAGATTCCCTTTCCCTGCTTTGCCAGGGAGAGGACACACCAAACCCTGGACCAGCCTCAGTATGGAATCTGCATGCCAGCAGAGTAGATTTACTGAGTCTTCAATGCTGCCTCATGTGATAGACATTTCCATCTTCCAAAACAATATTTTCCAAATGCTCCCTGAAAGGGGAACATATGGCAAACTACTCCGCAGCAGGGAACTGAAGGCACATCCATCTCCATTCTCACCTTCATGGTGGTTTCAAATCTCTTATTCTCAACCTGCTTCTCCAGAGCTTAAAAGTGATTAAAAGGCACAGTAAATTATGTAGATGTGAGCAGGAAGTTATAATGTTGCATACATAGAGTAAACAAACTGCAAAGCTGCACCAGATGGAATTCACTGTGGGGAGGTATGGATCCAAGAAAGACAAATTAGAATTCATTTTACTGGCAAGAGTGTAGGAAATATTGAGGAGTAAAGGGATTGTGTTTTCAGATTCATAAATCACCAAAAGAACAATCAAATAACTAAAAAGGAGCATTGGCCTTTAGCCTGTGCTGTCTTATTTTGCACTGAGGACAGAGTATTTGAAAGTGCATGATAAAATAAGGCTGAGTCAGCATGGCTTCATCAAAGGGTGGCCATACCTGACAAATCTGTTGGAATTCTTTGAGTAGTTAATGATCAGTTTAGATAAAGAAGAGCTAGCGGTCATGACCTATTTGGATTTCTAGAAGCCTTTGACAAGGTGCGACACAGAAACTTGCAAAATAAGGCAAGAGCCCTTGGTGTTAGGGACAAGATACTGGCAGAAGGCAGAGAGTGGGGATAAAGGGGTCTTTATTCATGTTGTATATTAACAATGTGGATGAATGAACTGGGGGCATTGTTGCTAAGTTTGTAGGTGAGACAAAACTCAATGGAGTGACATGTAGTGTTGAGGAGGCAGAGGTGCTGCAGAAGGACTTGGACAGGTTAGGAGATGGGCAAAGAAGTAGCAGATGGAATATAGTATGTGAAATTGTGAGGTCATGCACTTTGGTCAGAAGAATAGAAGTGTAGACTATTTTCTAAGTGGGTAAAGGCTTCAGAAGCTGAAAGGGACTTGGGAATCCTATTTCAGAATTCCCTTAAGGTTAACATGCAGTTCAGTTGGAAGTTAGAAAGGTAAATGCAACACTAGCATTCATTTCAAGAGGACTAGAATGCAAGTGCAGGGATGTGCTGCTGGGGGTTGTAGAAGGCTCCAGTCAGACCAAGCTTGGAATATTGTGAGCAGTTTTGGGCTGAATATCAAAGGAAGGATGTCTTGGCCTTGCAGGAGGTATAGACGAGGTTCACAAGAAATTTCCCGGGAATGAAGAACTTATCATGTGATGAGTGACTGGGGTCTCTGGGTCTGTTCGTGATGGAGTTTAGAAGGATGAGGGGGGTCACATTAAAACTTGCAGAATACTGAGAGGCCTGGATTGAGTGCATGTTGAGAAAATGGTTTCCACTAATAGGAAAGACGAGGATCAAAAGGCACAGCCTCAGCGTGAAGGGATGTCCGTTTAGAACTGTTATGAGGAGACATTTCTTCAGACTGAAGGTGGTGAATGTGTGGAACACATTGCCAAAGAAAGCTGTAAGGCCTGGTCATTGAGATTATTGAAGACTTAGGTAAATAGGTTCTTGATTAGTAAGGGGATCAAAGGTTATGGGGAGAAGGAGAATAGGGTTGAGAAGCATACCAGCCATGATTGAATAGTGATGTAGAATTTGAAGGGGCAGAATGACCTGAATTCTGCTCCTATATCTTATGGTCTTATGGCGTTCCTATGGTATGAGCCATACAGAGAAGGTATTTCATCTGATGGATAGCCGAGAGAAAGGGGCTGAATGGTGAATTCCCATTTCCAATACTCCTTAATTACTGCTTTGAGAACTGAGGATGCTAATGATCCAATGACTGGTGTAATACCACATGAGCAGCAGCCATGAGGATTCCAAGGATGTGGACATTTGTTGTCCTGTAACTAAGTTAATTAAACCACCTAATGGTTTGGAGAGTTACAGATTGAAAAGATTACTTTTTTTATGAGGATGATTTCAGATTTCAGATCAAGTCCATCATGACAACAATTGCAGATCATTAACCCATCATTTTCTAAACTTTTATGCTCAAGAATAAAGCCAAACCATCACTGCCCTCAAAACTTTCCCTTTGTATCATAGAGTTAAACATGGTTTATTTTATCAGAATTGTCTGTGTTCAGACTTCAGTTTCCCTTATTTTATATTTCACCTGCAGACGCTCACAAGGGAAAACATTCTCAGGCACACAGCTTTCAAGTTGTTAAATAAATTATATTTCTAAGGTGAGCAACAGGTAGCATTGCAATGTTATGTTTTTGTTGAGAATACTTTCTGATTAAGATAGAAAAGGTAAAATCTGCCATACACAATTCTAAACAATGTACAGCTAAACTAGAGAATTCTTGGATTCTTCCACATCACTGGATTTCACCAAGGAGTAGATATAATTGACTTTAGTTATATTACCCCATGTTTGCACCTTAGCGAACTGGCAATGTTTGTTAAGAGTAAACAGTTTCACTTACTGAGTGTTCAGCAGGCAGCAAATAAAGCTTCATCTAAGGGCAGTAGTCAGAAAGCATTAAACTTATGATCTCCAACCTATAAGTTACAATGGACTGATTGACCACAGAATATCTCATAGTCGATTCTAGTCTCAGTCCCTCACACGTGTTCAAGCCAAGTTGTGTTAATGTATCAATCATTGGTCTGCTTCATAACTTTCGATTCCACAATCCACGAGCACACACAGAGCTCAAAGGCCGATGCAGGACAAAGAAAAGTTAGGGGAATGCTGCAGAGCACCACATCCAATGTCTGATTGACAGAAGCTGACGAGGGGCCCCAGAAACAAACCGTGACCACAGAGGTCCCATACCTTGAAAACAGGAGCAATATTTCCAGTGTTCCATAGGCACAGATCCAGAGTGCTATATGATAGTGGCAGAGTGATGCCATGAACCACAATGTCAAGTGAGTGCAGGGTAAAACACTTTCCTGACCCACATTTAAAACTCAAGTGCAGGATTTATATTTGAGTTGAACCAATTTTAAAACCCAGTTTAAAAAAGCCGGTAACTTGGTTGATTATTACACGTGCTGCACATCCCTAAAGCAAGGTCTTTGGGCTGTTGTAGGTTAGGAACAAGCCCACCTTTTTTTAATATATCGTACCTAAACAAAAACTCCCTGGCCAGCGATAATGCTGAGTAATGAATCTGAACAGTCTAAAACAAAATCAAAAATGTGCAGCTTCAACATGGAGTGTATAATGATTGTAAAAAGGTCATAGCATATGAGTTCACTGATTGGGATAATTAATCTCATCCAATCAGGGAGCCCTGGCTGACAGATATAAACAGGAGTGTCTACCGCACTTAGGTGGTAGTGTGGGGGTTAAAAAAGAAAGGGGAAAGGAAAAAAAAATATATAAACAGGAGTGGGAATTAAAAAAAAAAAATAGAACCAGGAGAGATCACAAAAAAAAAAAAATAAACAGGAGTAGTGGAGTGCATTATTTCCCCCTCCAACTCTATTTTGATTTAGTCCCTACCCTCCCCTTCACTGTAAAAAAATAAATAAACAGGAGTGTTTCCACATATATAGTGAGAACAGAACTACTGTGTTATAGCAGAACCAATTGTATAACTAATAAGTGATAAATTTATTCGCTAAAATACTATTAAATGGTTTCACCTAGAAAGAGTAAACGTTGCACATGCAGATAGAAAATGTTATCAGCCTCTAGTGACTTCAAGATTTGAGTAAAGGGATTGGAAATCTGGAGTCAGATCCCACAGCTGTGACGGTTTGCAGAGTCGAATAGCTGGGGGATTTCTCCTATAGGTGGACTGGTCACAACAGATCTTGGGAGTGAGGGAAGTCTCCTTTGCTTCACTTTTATGGCACTGCAGGCTGGGGCTCTCAGTAGCCAGCTTCATCACAATCAAACAAAATGACTGCAGTATTTTTATTCATTAATCATTGTTGCACATGGAGAAGGCAATAATGCTGGAATTCACTGTCACATCCTTCCAGTTTCCCATTACATGCAACAGAAGGGATTGAATCTTCACATTTTCTGTAGGGTTCAATGGACAGCCTTAGAAGCCCAAAATTACTGAATGACTTTTTGTGATTGACTCTGAAGATAAAAGTGTGAATGTTTGATCTGGATTGCAGTTGAATCCACAAAAGAAGTCATGCGGTTCTAGGGGAGTATTTTGTCAGATTGCTTTAAAGAAAAAATAAATAAATAAACAGGAGTGTTCAGATATCCTGCTCACTCTGAGAGCTAGCTCGGTGGGAGCTGGATCAATGTCAAGGACTCTCCATATTCAAATAAAGGGTGATCTAGTGATAGGATATTGGCCTGTGTGGAGCTATTTCAGAACTGGATAATTAATTTATGCTCAAAACTGCAAAAATGACTCGACTTACCAAAGTATACTGATAAGTAAAAAGAAAAATTTGGAATGACACAATACATAGTAAATTCAAGGGTAGTTTTTCTCTTGAGCAGCATGCTTTGGACCAAGAAAGTTGATGGTCTTAAAGGCCTTTTTGAAAGTTCAGCAATCATTTCAATCCGACTCCTAATACAGACGTCAGTGCACTGTCAGATAATCTGTTGTCTCAGCTCATACTCTGACATTTGATAAGTAAAGGACAAAATAAATGATTATGTGCTTGTTTGTTGATTTATACAGCACTAAAAATTAATTGTTTATTCTATATTTTCCTAGACGAAACTTCTGGTTTACAGTTAAATTCAAAAAATGATCTTGTGTTTAAAAAGATTTGGTGACCTCTCCCTTATATCTGTCCTTGCGCTGCTGCCTCTGTTGTCACACCTGATCAGGAGGAACCAGGTCAGATTCTTAGAGATGGAGAAGGTTCTAAGTCTGAGTTATGTCCCCAGCCACACTCAAACCAAAAATCTCAGAAACATTTCAAAGAAAATGTTCCAGTACTGGGATTCACTCAATGGAATCCCACAGTAAAGTTCCCAGCAAGCCTTCAGATTTTGAATAGTTTGCTGCACGTTACAGCACAGCCATTCAAAGTGACACCCAAAAGTTAATTGAAAGCAAAGTACTCTGGATGCTGGAAATGTGCAATGGAAACAGAAAATGCTGGAGAAATTCATCACACAAGCACTAGACTAGTTAGTAGAAGTTGTTTGAAAGTGTTCAGTTGAAGGTAATTTTAACAGCATCCTGAAGAAACGAGAGAGCAGAGACTCAAGGTAGTAAAGAGATGAAAAGTTGCCTCACTGGAGGGAAAAGTATATATCAGGAAATAATGGAGGTGTAAGAAGGGCATGACAAGTATAATGTGTGATTTTAATCTGCATATTGACAGGATTATCAGATGGACACGGGCTACATGGAAGATAAATTTGTAGAGTGTGTTAAGAAGTGTTTCTTAAAGCAGTGCATTGCAGAACCAACACAACAACAGCCTTTATTAGATTTAATTTTTCTAACAATTTATTCATGGGATGAGCACTATTGCCCAGAGGACAGTTAAGAGTCAATCACATTGATGAGGATCTGGAGTCACATGTAGGCCAGACCAGGTATGGGCAGTTTCCTTCCCTAAAGGACATTAGTGAACCAAATGAGTTTTTCCCAAGAATTAACAATGGTTTCAGGGTCATCATTCGACTCTTTATTCTAGATTTCAATTGAATTCAAATTTCATCATCTGCTGTAGCAAGATTTGACCACACATCTCCAGACCATTACTTGAGTCTCTGAATTAACCATCCAAGTGGCAAAAACGCTAGGCCACTGCCTTCCCTACTGCACCTGGTGTTCCGAGGCTGTTCTCCATTGAAATGCTAACCAGGCTTGAGTCTGCTTAGTTTACAAGATCAGACATTTTCAGACTATTGTGGCTTTTGGCAAGATTTAACTACATGCAATTAAGTATGACTGACAAGAGATCTCATAGTTATGGAACCACTGGGAGTAGCAATCACAGCAGAGTAGATTTTCAAATTCAGTTTCAGTGAGTGCAACTTAATTTTTAAACAAAATGTCCTCAACTTAAATAAAGACAACTACAAAGTATGAAGAAAGACTTGGCTAAAGTGGGCTGGGAATATAGACTAAAAGAAAGATCAGTCAAGGGTCATAATCTCTGAATTACTGCCCAAGCCTCGTGCATATTGACTTAGGGACTAGAAAATTGGGGAAGTAATCACGTGACTAAGGGAATGGCATGGGAAAGAGGGTTCCATTTCATGGGGCATTGGCATCAGTTTTGGAACCAGGGTAATCTGTACCGATGGGACGGTCTGAACCGATCTGGAACTAGCGTTCTAGTGAAAAGGACAAATAGGATGGTCACCAGGACTTGAGAGGGAAGGGAAAGGGAAAGCAATGGGAAGTATGATGATAAATGAAAGGGTAAGCAGTAGATTAGTATGTATGCAGGAGGGTTTAGGTTCAAGACAGACAATGAAAGAAGCAAAAATGAAGGATGACTCAGGAGATATTTGTGATGCTGTGAATCATGATGGTAAGAAAGTGAGCATAAAGGCACTTTACCTGATGCTTGTAGCATTCGAACAAGGTTGAAGAGTTAACAGCACAAATCATCGTGAATGAATATGATTTGGCAGCCATCACAGAGACATGGTTGCAGAATGGCCATGACTGGGATCCAGGAGGCACCAGACTATTCAGAAGGACAGACAGGAATGCAAGGGAGGTGGTGCTGCTCTGATATTCAAGGAAGGCATCAGGGCGATGCTGAGAGATGATATCGGTTCTATGGAGCATGAGGACGAATCCCTTTGGGTGGAAATTTGGAGTTCCAAGAAGAAAAGTCACTGATAGGCGTAGTCTATAGGCCACCAAATAATAACATCACATTGGGGCGGGCAATAAACAAGGAAATAGCTAACGCCTGCAAAAATGGTACTGCCATAATCATGGGGGATTTTAATCTGCATGTCGATTGGTCGAACCAGTTCAGTCAGAGTAGCCTTGAGGAGGAGTTTGTTGAGTGTATCCATGATAGTTTTCTTGAACAGCATGTAATGGAACTGACGAGGGAGTAAGCTATCCTAGATCAGGTCCTGTGTAATGATACAGGAATAATTAATGACCTCAGAGTCAGGGATCCTCTTGGAAGGAGTGATCACAGTGTGGTTGAATTTAAAATACAGCTGGTAAAATCTAATACCAGGTCCTGTGCTTGAATAAGGGGGACGATGGTAGAATAAGGGAGGACCTGGCTAAAAGAGACTGGAGTCAGAGACTTTATGATGTGACAGTTGACGAGCAGTGGAGGACATTCATAGAAATTTTTCAGAGTGCTCAGCAAAAGTATATTCTGGTGAGAATGAAGGACTGAGGGGGTGGGGGAGTTGGGGGCTTGCGGCGGTAATCTGCAATGGGTGTCTACGGATAAAAGATCAGCTATCAAATTGAAAGAGAAGGCATATAAAATGGCCAAAAACAGCAGGAATCTAGAAGATTGGGAAAACTTTAAAGGTCAACAGAAAGCCACAAAAAGATCTATAAAGAAAAGCAAGATAGAGTATGAGAAAAAAACTAGGACAGAATATAAAGACAGACAGCAAATGTTTCTATAAATACATAAAGTGAAGAAGAGTGGCTAAAGTAAATCTTCGTCCTTTAGAGGAAGAGAAAGGGCAGTTAGTTATGGGATATGATTAAATGGCTGAGGCATTGAACACGTACTCTGCTTCAGTGTTCACAGTGGAGGATACTAATAACAGGCCAGTAAGTGACGAAGAGACAAAAGTAAGTGAGGACCCGGAAACAATTACTATTACAGAAGAGCTAGTGAGGGGTAAGCTAATGGAGCTAGGGATACATAAGTCTCCTGGTCCTGATGGAATGCATTCAGGGTACTAAAAGGGATGGCGGGAGAAATAGCACGTGGACGGGGGGGTTAATTTTCCAAAATACTCTGGGGCAGTCCCAGCAGATTGGAAAGTAGATGAAAGGTGGGGAACTAAAGACCAGTGAGCTTAACCTCTGTTGTGGGGAAGATGCTTGAGTCTGTTACCAAAGAAGAAATAGCAGGGCATCTCAAAAGAAATTGTCCCATTGTACAGACGCAACATGGGTTCATGAAGGACAGGTCATGCTTCACAAATCTTTTGGAATTCTATGAAGATAAAACAAGCAAGGTGAACAACGGGGACCTGGTGAATGTGGTGTACCTAGATTTCCAAAAGGCCTTTGACAAGGTGCCGCACATGAGACTGCTGCATAACATAAGAATGCATGGTGTTAGGGGTAGAGTTTTAGTGGGGATAGAGGATTGGTTGACTGACAAAAGCAAAGAGTTGGGATAAATGAGTGCTATTCTGGCTGGCAATCAGTGACTAGTGGTGTGCCTCAGGGATCAGTGTTGGGACCGTAATTATTTACAATTTATATAGATGATTTGGAGTTGGGGACAACATATACGGTGTCAAAATTTGCTGATGACACTAAGATGAGTGGCAGAGCAAAGTGTGCAGAGGACTGTGAAACTTTGCAGAGGAACATAGATACATTGAATGAGTGAGCAAAGGTCTGGCAGATGGAATACAATGTTAGGAAATGTGAAGTCATATGTTTTAGTAGGAGTAACAGCAAATTAGATTATTACTTGAATTGTAAAAAGTTGCAGCATGCCAATTTGCAGAGGGACCTGGGGTACATGAATTGCAGAAAGTTGGTCTGCAGGTACAACAAGTAATTAGGAAGGCAAGTGGAATTTTGTCCTTCATTGCTAAAAGGGTTGAGTTTAAAAGCAGACAGGTAATGTTACAGCTGTACATGGTGCTGGTGAGGCCACAGCTGGAGTACTGTGTGCAGATTTGGCCTCCTTACTTAAGAAAGGATGTACTAGCACTCAAGGGGTGCAGAGGAGGTTCACTAGATTGATTCTGGAGTTGAGAGGGTTGGCTTATGAGGAGAGGCTGAATAGATTGGGATTATAGTCATTGAAACTCAGAAGAATGAGGGAGGATCTTATGGAAACACATAAAATTATGAAGGAAATTGATAAAATAGGAATAGAGAGGATGTTTTCACTGGAAGGTGAGACTAGGACAAGAGGGCATGGCCTCAAGATTAGAGGGAGCAGGTTTAGAACGGAACTGAGAAGGAACGTCTTCACCCAGAGGGTTGTTAATCTGTGGAATTCCTTGCCCGGGGAAGTAGTTGACGCTACTTCAGTATTTGCTTTTAAAGCTAAGGTAGATACTTTTTTTGAAAAATAAAGTAATTAAGGGATATGGTGAAACGTGGGTAAGTGGAGCTGAGTCCACGAAAAGATCAGCCACGATCCTACTGAGGGGCAGAGCAGATTCGAAGGGCCGGCCGGCCTACTCTTGCTCCTAGTACTTATGTTCTTATGAGCAGTAGCAGATATTTAGGCAGATGTTTCACAGGACTCAGCAAACATTTATTCCAGTCAAAAAGCAGGGCACAATAAGGAGGAGAAACCAACTATAGTTAACAAAGGCAGACAAGGAGAATATACAATCAAATACCAAAGCATATAAAATAGCAAAATCTAATGATAAGGTGAGAGGACTGGGGAATTTTAATGGAACCAGCAGCCAATGATCTAACAGGCTAAAAGAGCAGGAAAGGTTATGAAAGCAAATTGGCTAGGAAGATAAAAAGAAACAGCAAGAGCTTCTATGAGTGTGCAAAAAAAAGAGAGGAGCTAAACTAAGCGGGTAACCCTTGGAGGATACAGCTGAGGAAGTCATAATGTCAATCGGAAAATGGCAAGTAATGTCAACCAATTTTTTGCACCAGTCTTCACAGAGGTGGGCACTGTAAACATCCTAAAGACTACAGATTAACAAGGTGGCAATTGAAGGTGTAGGATTTATGTTTCTGTATTTTTAATTGTGGACTGCTTTAGGAATCAAGAATTGTCACACACTTTATGTGTTGGATGATGGTTCTAGGGTGCATGCAGCCGATGTTCATGAAGGATACCATGCAACATTGGCGTCACATGTTTAAAATGGATGTCCCACAGAGCAAGCTGAAAATTGAAGTTAACCAGGTATCCACACTGATTTCTATGTTGGTAATTCTTGGCATCCAGTTTCTATCTGGTGTGCAGGAGAATAGGAACTTGCCTATCAAAGAGGTAAGATTAGATAGGGCAATAATGAGCAATAATCCCTGTTAATAGACCTCTCGCTGCTCACAAGTGAAAATCTCATCTCAACATCTGGGACTTGGTTGGAAAATGTGACTTTTTGGTTTACATTCACATGGCATCTCACTCTATTTTTCAAAATTTGTCATTATAGTCACATAATTTCAGGGCCTGGCAAGAGTTTGGCCTAAAATGTGGCATTAGGCCTAAAAGCAAGAGGAATGCCAGGTTGTCCCATGCAATTATGGTCATGTCATCTTGTTGCATATGTATGTATGAATAGCATTCTAAATCCTACGGACAGTCAGACAATAAATTCTGAAGGCCACCAAAGTCTCCCAGGCATCACCCTCTAGGCACTGTATATAAAAAGTACCTGACGTTAATTCACACTCTGCGGGATGTGCAGGAAACACAGACTGGCATTGCAAGGTGCACCAGTAACTGGCAGTGAAAGGCTGCAGCAGAGATACTTAATGCGTAGAGACAGGTACTCAGCTTATGTATTCAACAAAGCTACATCTCAGGGCTGCTTGCTGACTCTAGTGGAGCTCTGATTCCAAAGTGCATGATTTATGTTTATTTAAATATGATTTATTTTAGAGTTTGCAATTTGAACTGATGGCATGTGGGTTTTCATTCTTTATGCATTAGGGAGTTTATTAATTAAGTTATTAGCATTTCTGGAGGTAGTGTTTTGATTAATATGAGACAGGGTGTAAACTTTGAGAATTATTACCTTCTTTTCAATTTAGAAGAGTCAGGATGTTTTTAAACTTGCTGTAAAACCTATAGAGGTACCTTGATTATCCGAAGGACACAGGTAGGAAGTATTTTGTTTGGTTAATCAAATGCCGGATAATTAATGCTGGATAACATAGTTAGCCACATGTCAGGACCTTGCGATCTTGTTCGGATAATCCAAAATTCGGTTAATTGATTGTCAGATAATCTGTAGATGGGAAAAATTTTGTTTTTCAGTTCAAAGGAGTCATGGTTAAAGTTGAATGTTCATTACAGTTTCTTCGAGAGAAAGGAGAAAGTTGATAATTAGTAAATATGTTGCCTTAGGGTAAGGACGTTATTTGAAAGTTCTAGGCCAGAAGAGTTTGGTTAGAATCATAAAGGGGTTATTTGAAGTTGAGAAAGTTGAAGGTCTATTGTGTGAGTAATCAAGAAAGAGGCTTATCATAGTCCAAGACAGAGAATTGAAATAATTGTTAAGTTAAATCTATAGATGGGATAGAGAAGCAAAACACTGTCTTCTGTTCAGATACTATAACATTTTGGTGTTACAATGACAGGACGGCACTTTTATTGTATTTTCAAATCTAGCAAATTGTATTTTATTTTATGTTTTGTGTTTTTTTTTATAATTCTCTTGGGAGATTTGCTTATTGCTGTTGGAGGGGGTTTCAACAAAATTGCCCATTGCAATGAGATCCAGAGAAACGATTCAATAAGGAATAATGCATGGTCAAAGTTTGAAGAGATGGCAAGTAAGGCCATTCACTCTGTTGAAACATCCAAGCCACTCACCATCCTGATTTGAAAATATATCGGCGTTGCTTCACTGTCACTGAGTCAAAATCCCACTGTGGGTCATCCTACATAAATTACAGGCCATTTAAGTTATGAGAAAGTTTGGAGAATTGGATTGTATAGAAATAAAGGAGAATTCAAGAAATTAGCCTAGAAAGAGAGGAGGTACATCTTGGGACACACTGAATATGCCCTTTAAGGGAACAGAACAGGGAGATATAGTGAATAAGAAGGCAGATGGAATAATTGCCTTTATTAGCAAAACATAGAGTTTAAGAAAAGACATGTTATGCTGGAACTGTATAAAAGGTTGATTAGTTTCTAGAATCCAAATTATAAGAGGGACACAATTACAATGGAATGGGCACAAGCTGAATTACCAAGCTGTTGTCTGATTTAGAGTGTTTTAGTTCTGAAGCGATATTGGATAGACTGGGATTGTTTTCCTTGAAGCAGAGGAAACTGAGTGGGGTTGGGGGGGAAACAGGATTGAGATGTAAAAAGTTTGAGGGACATAGATGGGATCGGCAGGAAGGAACTTCTCCCCTTGGTGGAGGGATCAATGACCAAGGGACATAAATTTAAGACAAGGGGATGTGAGAAAAGTCTTTTCACTCAGGGAATGGTGGCTGTCTGGAATTCACTGCTTGTAAGGGTGATAGAGATAGAAACCCTCATAATGATTAAAAATTAGTTACATGCGTAATGCATACAAGGCTATGGGACATGTGCTGGAAAATGGTATTCAAATTGTTCCGTGGTTGTTTTTGACCTCTGTAGACTTGGTGGGCCAAAGGACCTTTTCCTGTGCTATGGCTCAATGACATTAAGGAGGTCAGCCACAGTCAGTCCTGAGGGTCTGTCCACTGAACATCAGGGGAGAATATCCAGGACCACGGCTAAGGGATGGAGCATGGGAACTTCATTGTTGGAAAGTGGACTGATGAAAATTTAGATAGATGGGTTGGGTCAGGACCTGGGGAAGTTCAAAGTCTATGGGGGATGATGGGATGTTTAAACAGAGTCAATGTCGACATTTAGAGATTTCTGAGGATAAGCGGTTGAGTCTGAAAGTCCCTGTCCAAAGAAAAGCCACAATTGCCTTCCATCTTGCTGCAAATAAGGAGCATGCAATGGATAAACATGGCTGCCGCAAAACCTGAATGGGCAATGTAAGTGGTTCCATCTGAAGGAGGAAGTCATCACCACCTGCAAGCTCACCTCCAAGCTACTCACCATTCTGACTTGGAAATATATTGGCATTGCTTCACCATCACTGAGTCAAAATCCCTCCCGAACAGCAATGTGGGTCATCCTACAGCACTTGGACTTCAGTGGTTCAAGAAGGCAGCTCACCACCACCTCCTCAAGGGCAACTAGGGACGGGCAATAAATTCAAACGATGTGGGAACCTTCAAAGGTAAACAGCATGAATCAGGCACTCATACACTAAAGCTAAAACGCACCTGCAAGTGATAACAATTTTGCTAAACTTGGCAATAGTCTGGCACCAAGTATTGTACAAGATAACAAATGAATCCCACTGATGCAATAACAATGCTTATCTCCCTGGAAAGAGGGAGCCCAGCTGCTAAAGTAACAATCACTGAGACTTATTCATTACTTACACATAGTGTAGGAGCTGTTCACTTAACACCTTGTACCAGTGAACATCATGTAACACTAACCAAGGCTAGGCTTTGTACCTTCAATATTGTAACTGCGGCTAAACATGTGTAGCTGATGTTGAAACATGAACACATTAACAACTTTGATAAGGAATTTACATTGAGCTGTGCTATCTATGTGCTCTCTGAGGATTGACTTTCTGTCTTTCTCTCCTGCTCCTTCTCAGTGCAATTTGAAGTTTCCCAGATGGGCTGGAGAGACCCTGCCCAGCAGTGAAGATGTTGGTCTTGGAGTTTTGGTCAGGTGACCCTGGGAGTGATTGTATAGATTGTGCCCAGACATGCTGAATGTATCTTGCCAAGAGGCAGATAACCCTGCATTGTTTGACCTCCCATGTGGCTGAGGGTGATAGGCAGGTGGAGGTGAGGGGGGGGAGACTCAGCCACCGCTGGAGTGTCCCAACAGGAGATTTCTGAGGGAAAGGGTCTGTGTGCAGTTCCTCCTTTGGCCAAGTGCCTACCAGCACTGACCTGCCGCCATGCTCAAGAGGTACCCGTGGATTGAAGTCAAGTTGCCTTGTGCCCCTGCTGATTAGTTATTGGCACTGAGTATCTATGTGCAGGGCAATGGAGTGCAGGTCCTTGCACAAATCCAGCAGACACTGAATGTGCTGGACCTGGCTCTCTATGTCGGCCATTGACTTGTCCATGAAGGTAGCTAGACAATCGCATAACAGAAGCGGCTGTGTTTAACTGTGTTGCTGCAGTCCTGCAGTCTTTGGGTCAGTTTGCCCAGTGCCCCTGACCAGCCTGCTTGCTGCTCCTGTGACCACTTGTACAAAGTCCTGGATTGCTGATATCATGGGATCATCTCCTGGTTGGGACTCAATATGTTTTTACTCTCTAGCAGTCCTGTCTTACCGGTTGTGTCTGGTTCTGAGGCCAATGCGCTGCAGCAACTTCGAATCGTAGAGTTAAAAAATCAGACAACACCAGGTTATAGTCCAACAGGTTTATTTTGGAAGCACTAGCTTTCAAAGCACTGCTTCTTCATCATGTGGTTGTGAAACAGCAGCACTTCAAAAGCAAGTGGCTCAAAATAAACCTGTTGGACTGCACCTGGTGTTGCATGATTTTTAACTTTGTTCACCCCAGTCCAACACCGGCACCTCCAAATCATAGAATCCTTACAGTGTGAGAAGAGCTCATTCAGTCCAACAAGCCTGCATCAACCCTCCGCACCTTTACCCTGGCTAAGCCACCTCGCTGGCAAATCCCTGGACACTACAGGGCAATTTAGCATGGCCAATCCATCTAACCTGCATACCTTTGGACTGTGGGAGGAAACTGGAGCACCTGGTGGAAAACCACACAGAGACAGGGAGAACGTGCAAACTCCGCACAGGCAGTGATCAAAAACTGGAATTGAACCCAGGTTCCTGGCGCTATGAGGCAGCAGTGCTAACCACTGAACCACCATGCAATCCGGAATTGGAAGTCAATTGGCGTGCTGAACCTGCAGGAGAATGCGTCATGACCAAGGGCTAGTAGTTGTTTGTATATTTAGCATGGCCAATCCAGCTAACCTGCATACCTTTGGACTGTGGGAGGAAACTGGAGCACCTGGTGGAAAACCACACATAGACAGGGAGAATGTGCAAACTCCGCACAGGCAGTGATCAAAAACTGGAATTGAACCCGGGTCCCTGGCGCTATGAGGCAGCAGTGCTAACCACTGAACCACCATGCAATCCGGAATTGGAAGTCAATTGGCGTGCTGAACCTGCAGGAGAATGCGTCATGACCAAGGGCTAGTAGTTGTTTGTATGATAACCATATGTTTACAGAGGGATTAATGAAAGAACAGTACAGTAACAAAAAATAAATCTCGTGGTTGCTAGGGCATGAAAGTTTCAGCATCTCCACATGACTGATCGTTCTACTTGCCAGTGAGGATTAGGATCCTCTCTCTGTAGTGGGTGTGGAGATGGATATTGGGCAGCCCACCATCCTTCCTGGCTCTTTCAGCCACCCTCTCCTGTGATGAGAAAACGGACCAGATTAAGTGAGATGCAAATGGGCAATGAAGCTTTCAATGCAGGTGCAGTTGGGGGAAAAGTGTTTAGATGTTTAGATTCCCTAGAGTGTGGAAACAGGCTCTTCGGCCCAATGTGTCCACACTGACCCTCCGAAGAGTAACCCACCCAGACACATTTCCCAACATTTACCCCTGACTAATACACCTAACACTATGGGCAATTTAGCATGGCCAATTCATCTGGCCTGCCAATCTTCTGGCTGTGGGAGGAAACTGGAGTACCTGGAGGAAATCCATGCAGACACGGGGAGAATGTACAAACTCCACACAGACAGTCACCCGGGGCCAGAATTGAACTTGGGTCCCTGGCACTGTGAGACAGTAGTGCTAATGGTGGTGAACTATCCCGAGTGAAAGAAGAGGCAGTGCAGAGGTTTGTAATCCGGGTTAATGGTACGGATGAGAGTGAGCGAGAGAGGGTTTCGCAGGCAGCAATGGGAATGGTTCAGCTTGTGGCTTAGTGGGAGGTGGGTGCAGTCCTAGAGATAGAGTGAGTCTGCGGTAGACAAGGGAAGATGGCAGCATTTACCCTGGCAGAGTGGAGACATTTGTTGGCCTTCAGCATCATTGGGTGTTTAGCCAGGCCGTAGACTCCACACTGACCCAGGTCCCAACCTCAGACCAGGTTGACAGAATCTGTTGCTCTGGGTTCCTCTGCTAGCTCTGGAGACAATGATGTCACTGCTCTACACCATGCCATCCACTAGAACCTCCAGGCCCCAGCTCACAAAGTGGAACGCCAACTACCCTTGACTGTAATGTGTGGGTGAAAGTTTCCAAGTGCAACGGCAAAATGCCAGGCGGGGACATAAGGATCTCTCAAACACTTCACTGGTATCAGGAATCATAGAGTCATAGAGTCATACAGCACGGAAGCAGACTCTTTGGTCCAGCTAATCTGCACTGACTAGAAATCCCAATCTGACCTAGTCCCATTTGGAAGCATTTGGTCCATATCCCTCTAAACCCTTCCTCTTCATGTACTTATCTGGATATCTTTGAAATGTTGTAATTATACCTTCCTCTATCACTGCTGAGATTTCCCAACAGTGGTCAGCATTCCACTATTCAAGCCCGATTCAAGTGACACCTGGTCCAGAGTTGTGTAACAGCCTCCCTGAACAGGTTTATTAGAAAAAAAAGATCTTTTATTTAAATGACTCTCAGCAAAAATGTATCCCAGTTAGAAAGAAAGAGTTGAAGAGAGAGATAAATCCACCATGGCGGACCAAGGAAGTTAAATAGAGTACAAAGTTGAAAGAAAAAGCAAAGCAAAAGTCAGTGGTCGCCCTGAAGACTGGGATAAATTTAGAATCCAGCAAAGAAGGAATAAAAAGATAGTAAAGACAGTGAAAATAAACTGAGGGCAAATTGGAGAAGAATATAAAAATTGACAATAAGACATTCTCTAAACATATACAAAAGGAAGAGAGAGTCAAAGTGAACACAGACCCCTTAGAAAATAAATCTGAGGAGATAGTTATGGGGAACAAGAAAATGCAGACGATTTAAACAGATATTTTGCATCAGTCTTTATAGTGGAAGATACTTTGAATATTCCATTAATACGAAAGAACATGGGAGAGGAATTAACTCACCATCACCATCACTATAGAGGTAATATTCGACAAACTAATGGGGCTAAAGGCACATAAATTGGAAAAGTGTTAGCTACAGAGATATTGAATTCATTGGTTGTATTGTTCCAAACATCTTTGAATTCTAGAGAAGTACCAAAGGATTGCTAATGTGATGTCACATGCTAAAAAGGATGGGGGCAAAAAGCAAGTAACTATAAGTCAATTGGATTAACATCTATTGTTGAAAAAATGTTGGAAACATTTATTAAGGAAGTTAATAGCAGCATATTTGGAAAATCAGGATCAAAGCAGAGTCAGCATGGTTTCTGAAAGGGAAATTGTGTCTGATTAATCTATTAGAGTTTTTCAAGGCAGCCTCAAACAAATAGATAGAGATGATCCAGTAGATAGACTTATAAAGTCCTACAGCACGGAGACAGGCCCTTTGGCCCAACTGGTCCATGCTGATCAAAATGTCCATCCACGCGAACCCCATTTCCCTGCACTTGGCCCATAGCCTTCTAATCATTTCCCATCCAAGTATTTGCCCAATTGCCTTTAAATGATGTTAATGTACCTACCTCAACAACTTCCACTGACAGCTGATTCCATACGCGTACATACATACCACCCTATGTAAAAAAGTTGTCCCTCAGGTTCCCCTTTATTCTTTACCCTCTAACCTTAAACTGATGCCCTCTAGGCCTCGAATCCCAAATCCTGGTAAAAAGACTGAGTGCATTCACCTCATCCATGTCTCTCATGATCTTATACACCCCTATAAAGCCTCTACTCAGTCTCCTACGCTCTAAAGAAGAAAGTTTAGCTTGTCCAACCTCCCCCTGTAACTCAGACCATTGAGTCCTGGCAACATCCTAGTAAGTTTCTTCTGCACTCTTTGCAGTTTAGTAACATCCTTCCTATGAAAAGGTGAACACAATAGATGTGTTTTATTTGAACTTCTAGAAGGAGTTTGACAAAAGGTTAAGTCATAAAATAAGAGCCCATGGTGTTGGAGGTAGTACATTGGCATGAACAGAGAATTGGCTACCGAACAGGAAAAAGCAAGTGGGGATAAAGGATTATGTTTCAGGTTGGCAACCAGTGATCCATGGTGTTCCATAGGGATCAGTGCTGGGATTACAGCTGTTTACAATATCTATTAATGACTTGGAGTAAGAAGCGAATGTACTGTAGTTACATTTGCAGATGAAACAAAAATAAGTGGAAATTCAAGTTATCAGAGGGCTACAAACAGTTTACAGAGAGATATTGATAGGTTAATTAAATAACTGCAAAGAGGCTTGTCACCAAGTCACACTTTATTTACATGTGTACTGTACATGGGCTCTGACTGGCCAGCTCAAAGCCAGTCCCTCGACTGAGGAGACCTTCTGAAACTCCTGTTTATAGCTGTCATCCAGGGCTCTCTGACCCAGGTTAATAACCCCAATCAAGAATCTTATATTCAATGAGATACATCTGGCTCTGCTTCCAATCACTACAGTTATGTAAGTTGGCAAATAGAGTATAATTATGAGAAAATGTGAAGTTGTTCATTTAAGAATGGAGAACAAAAGAACAGAATATTATTTAAATGGAGACAAACTGCAGATAGCTGCAACATATAGGGACTAGTGGGCGAAACACAGAAAGCGCGCACACAGGTACAGCAGGTAATCAGGAAGAGTAATGGAATGTATAAGAATACAGAAGTCTTCCTGCAACTGTACACAAGGTGAAACTGCACTTGAATGGCATGAGCAGTTTTGGTCTCCTTATTTAAGAAAATACATTATCTTATTGGAGGCAGTTCAGAGAAGGTTTCTGGGGATGATCCTTGATTTGGAAGGACTGGTTGATGAGCAAAGGTTTACCAGGTTGGGACTCTGCTCAGTGCAAGTTAGAAGAATGAGTGGTGATTTCACTGAAACATAAAGGATCCTTAAGGGGCTTGACAGGACATTTCCCCTCATGGGACAGTCAAGGACCAGATGGCATAGTCTCAGAATAAAAGGAAGCTAATTTAAGACTAAGCTGAGGAAGAATTTCTTCTCTCAATAGGGTTGAAAGTCTTTTGAACTCCTTACAACAGAGAGCTGTGGGGAAAAGTCAGAATCATATTGGATGGTGGAGCAAGGGCTGAATGGCCTACTTCTGTCCCTATTTTTATGGTCTTATGTCTTATGAAACCCATCTAGGTACGACCAAGAAAAACCCACGTTAAAACTCAACAGAAATCACATATAGCTTGTTTCTGGTAAGATCCAGGCCAATGTGTTCTGTCAGTGCAGTAGTGTACACAGGAACCCACCATCATAACTAAGAAAAACATTAAAATAATGGTCCTGCAAAATCTTCTGGAAAAAGGTCTCCCTGCCTGATATGGAGCATACATTGTCTTGCTCTTGAGAGACAGAGGGATAAGATTTACCTTGGATTAACAGACAAAATGATCTTCAATAACCACCACCTCCATACATGATTCACCCTGGCAGCCTTGTGTAAGACACACCCTGAGTTTCCACCATTTGATTTCAACACCTCAGACATTTCATGAATGGAAAGGTACCAATAAAACTCAATCAACAGTCACCTCTGAGAAGCAGAGTGGAGTCAAGTAAAAGTGGATTTGTGCAAAGGCTGGAACATTCTCTCTCTCTCTCTCTGTCTCTCAAACTTAAAAGTCACAACATGGTCAATACGTAACTTAGAAAATCCACTGTTCGCTGAGAAATCAATATTATTTTCAAGCACCACCACTTTTCAGCAAACAGAACAACAGTTACACCATTGGAATTCAGCCTTCATTCTCTCAACTCAAGCTCTATAAAATTGACACTTTAAAATTGACAAACTGTAGCAACCTTAACCTTCATATCTGGATTAAGACTTTCCCCACACGTTCGTTTTTATGTTTGTTATGTTGAAATTGGCTTGCCTTCATTTTTACCCTGATTAAACCCAACTGAGGCGCGACATCCAAATGCTAAAAAAAAAATTGTTGCAACTGACCAGCCGAGGATTAAAAAGACATGAGTCAATCACCCTCTTGAACTCGTCATAACACATGAAATGTTCATCACAATGTTCCAGAAAGTATTATTTGGCTTTGTAAAGTCCTACTGTCTGGAATCTGAGGCATTGACATCCCAAACTACTGTTGCTGAAGTCATTTTGGTAATGATCCCTCAAGATTGTAGTTATGAATAATAACAAAACACTATTTAATATAGCAGCAAAATTAGGCCATTTGGCCCATCGTGTCCACTCTACTGTTTGATTGTGGCTGATCTGTTTTTCAGCCCCATTCTACTATATTCTCCCTGTAACGCTTGATCCTCTTACTAATCAAAATCTTGAATTACTTTAACCACAATATCATCAAGCAAATTACTGCAGAGTAGATCATCTGATTGAGCTATTGCAAACTGGTATATTCATTAACATTTAAAGGATGGTGAAAATGTTAGACATTTCAAATGACCTTAATATCTTCAAAGAACATTTGTCTTAGAAGCGTGTCAATAATTTAAGTCATGTAACAGTCACTAGAGGCAGCTAATTTGTCTTTTGGCAAGTTTAGCTTTAAATAGACTGCTACTACAGGTACTGATACAGTGATTTTGATATAAAACGCATAAACAGTTCTCTTGAAATCATGAACAATGGCTATAATTTCAAAATCTGAATTTGTGGATAATCTACAGATCATTTCTAAATTACGCAAACATCTTAAAAGTTGTATGAATCATGGTGTGTTTACCTACGACTGTTGTTATCAACTTACATCCAACACAAAACATTTACATTGTTTTTTGCACCACGTCTTACATTTAAGAGGTTAAAGCGTGTTGTGTTGGAAACCACGTATACTATATTACAGGCAATAACAAATATCTAAGAGCCCACTTTAATCCAATTCAGTCATTTCAGACTATTCTGACATTCATAAGAGACTTTGCTCTTATGGTTTCTGCTCAATTGGATTGCTTCTTTGCAAGTTACTGCTCGTGATTTGTTATTCTGTGCAGACAGTAAACAATGTACAGATATACGTATATCCCATTAATGAATGCTATGCAGATTGAACAGTTACTTAGCCTCCAATTTCAGAGCAGTTTGAAGCTCACATTAGTTCCTCTTGAGGTCCCATGAAAAACAGCAGCTGTAATACTGAATTGCAAAGGTACGTCAGCTGTGATGTGGGCGAAATTGTGCATGATTCCTTTTACATTTAAATTTTCGCCTCCACACTGTACCTACTGTGCATTGGTTAAATGGACACTGCAAGCAGATTAGGGGTATCTCAACCGCAACTAATAATTTTGCTTAATGATAGCCTGACATCAAGTGAATTAATTGTTACCTGTTATACCTCTATTCTGAACCATCCCACTGAAGAACAACAAAGTGCCAACTGAATTATCTCCTGATCTGAAAGAGAGATTTGATTGATGACAACAACTTGCATTTGTATAGGGCCATTATCATGATGAAAATTCCCAAAGGCACGTCACAGGGGTGCTTTCAAGCAAATTTCACCATTGAACCAGAGAAGAAAATATTGGGGCAAAAACGTGGGTTTAATGGAGCTTCCTAAAGGAACAGAGAGAGTTAGGAAGATTAGGGACAGCATTCAGGGCTTAGGACTGAGGCAGCTGAAAGTACAGCCATAAATGGTGGAGTAATTAAAAATGAGGTTATGCAAAAGCAAAATTGGAGGAGCTCAGAGATATTTAGAAGCTTGTAGCATAGATAAGAAAGGGCATCCTGGGAATGATAATCCATGTTCTGGACGGAAGCCAAGCATGTAGCAATAGTAGCTACAAGTCTCACGCACATCTGACTGACTTTCTTACTGGCTCATCACATTCAAAACAAAGGATGATGAAATTTTGCAGACGAGTAATTACATTTATCCAAAGGGAGCAGGATTTGTTAATTAATTTACAATAAAAATGTCAAAAGATTCAGTATATGCAAATGCCAAGCAAATGTAATGTATATTAATTGACATAGATTGCAGGATCATTCAAAATATTGCAGTCAAAGTTGAACAGCATTCCTATTCTATGAATGAAAAGCAGATGAAAATTACCCCTTATGGGCCGGATTGATGCCAGCTTTGGAGTGCTAATAGCTTTCTAGCCTCAGTGCTCATGTGACGCAATGGTAGTGTTCCTATCTCTGAGACAAGGGGCCTGGGTTTAAGTCCTTGCTTGCTCCAGAGGTGTGTAATAACATTTCTGAACAGTTTGGTTAGAAAATATCGATAATGTCATGAGAGAATATTTTTCAAAGTCCTCAAAGTTTTCTTATGTAAATATATTCATTTCAAACAATTCATTTCATTACCACTTCACTTTAATTGTTATTGGTGTAGTGGGTGAAGCTAATTATTGTCTAATGCTTTTTGATATGTACAAAATATATTCTTTATCAAAAGTAAGATTTGTTTTAAGTAACATTGTGAGCTGGTATACTCAATTTTACTCAAAGTGAAATACTTGAAATGTATCTATTAGTCTGTGAAACTTTCCATAGTATGTTTGGTTTACCTTCTCTACATGATTTATTCATCCAGTATAGTATTTTTCCTGTCTATGTAGCTTATCCATTGCTGTTTTAAATAAGACACATCAGTGCACAGTACACTCTCAGGGGCTAGAAGCTTATGACACTCTGAGGACTCCTATCTATGTATGATTGCATAAATTGTATATTCATGTGGAAAATGCCTTGACATTTATTCAAGCATAAATATATTTGACTCAAAATTGTGCAGTTAGAACACTGTTACTGAGGTGAACATCATCCATTCCCATAATATCCGAGGTATGGCTTGTTATACAATGTCACACTGCAAAGATAGAGTGATAAATAATTATAACTGAAATTATCAACACAAGCAGTAAAGGTGTTGGATTTTGTGTTCCACAGCAAAGCAACTTGTGGCCAACCTTGAAGAAAATTGCTACCAAGGTTTGTATTTGTTTCTGTAAAATGGAGTATTCCCTCCCCAACATCTCCCCACCCCCCCCAAATTCCTTATGTCAGTTTGAATCTGGAAGCACTTCAAGGTGATTTCCAGGCATCTGCAGCGTGGCATCACCTAGAATGGTGACCAAAAATCATATTGATGCAATCATAGCAAAATAGAAAATAAAAAAGCATTGAGTGAACTTTTTAATTTTACAGATAGTGAAATACAGGTGGTTCCGAATTTACGAACATCTGTTTTATAAACATTTGTACTTACCAACCCATAGAGGGATTTTTTAAAAATTGATTCACAGGATGAGAGAGTTGCTGGCTGGGCCAGCATTTATTGCCCATCCCTAATTGCCCAGAGGGCAGTTAAGTGTCAACCACATTGCTGAGGGCCTGGAGTCATGTGTAATCCACATGTGTAAGGATGGCAGCTTCCTTCCCGAAAGAACATTAGTGAACCAAATGGGTTTTTTTCCTGACAAGGGACAATGGTTTCATGGTCCTTATCAGACTCTTAATTTCAGATTTTTTTAAATGGAATTCAAATTCAACCATCTGCCTTGACAAGATTCAAACCCAGGTCCCCAGAACATTACCTTGGTCTCCAGACTAACAGTCCAGCAACAATACAATTTTGTGGGCGGCACGGTGGCACAGTGGTTAGCACTGCTGCCTCACAGCGCCAGAGACCTGGGTTCAATTCCCGCCTCAGGCGACTGACTGTGTGGAGTTTGCACGTTCTCCCCGTGTCTGCGTGGGTTTCCTCCGGGTGCTCCGGTTTCCTCCCACAGTCCAAAGATATGCAGGTCAGGTGAATTGGCCATGCTAAATTGCCCATAGTGTTAGGTAAGGGGTAAATGTAGGGGTATGGGTGGGTTGCGCTTCGGCGGGGCAGTGTGGACTTGTTGGGCCGAAGGGCCTGTTTCCACACTGTAAGTAATCTAATCTAATACCACAAGCTATCACCTCCCCTGTATTGATATTAATTTTAAAGATCTGACATGTAAACATTTGCTCTTACTTTACAGCCAGCTTGTATTTTATATTGTACCATATTGTATTCTGACTTGCTTACAAATTGACATACAAATGGAAGTCAACTTAAGAACAGAATCCATTCATAACCCAGGAACAACCCACAAGGAACAAAGGTAGAAACTAAAATATCATTAACAGGCATTTGTTAAATAATATTTTAGATGTGTCTCTTTATTATCATTTTGTTATAAGAAGGCTATGCTGGAGAGGATTCAGGAGAGATTTACCAGCATGTTGCCAGGTATGGAAGGTTTGAGTAATAAAGAAAAGCTGGATCACTTGGATTTCTTTCCCTGGAGCGTAGGAGGTAGACAGATGACCTTATAGAGGTTTATAAATTCAGGAGGGGTACATATGGAGTTAATGGAGGCGGATTTCAAGACTACACATATTTTTAAAGGGCGCGGAGAGAGTTTTTAAAAAGACGGGAGGGGCAAATATTTTACACAGAGGGTAATTTGTGTGTGGAATGAACATTCCTGAGGAATTGGTAGATGCAGGTATGTAGCTGGAACATTTAAAAGACACTTAGAAAAATTCATGAATAGGGAAGGTTTGGAGAGATATGGGTCAGGAGCAGATGGTTGGGTGGTGCAGGGATTAGCTTACTTTGGGATTATGTTCAATGTGAACTGGTTGGACTGATGGACCTGTGTCTGTGTTAAATGACTCTATGGAGAATTTATAAGCAACTTAGCGCTCTGCGATAGTCTCTCTTAAATTCTTATTGAGCAAAAAGGTTGATCAATAATTAATTATTCAATCAAACATGTTTGTCATTATGTAAAAATATGGCTGTTTTTTGATTGAAAGTAGGAAATTGGAACTTAACATCAGGAGTTAAACTCAGAATCCACTTGTGTGACAAAGAGAGAGAGGAGGGGTCGCATTGTCAGAGGTGCTGTCTTTTAGATGAGAATTCTTCTGCCTATTCCAGTGATTCAGGTTGATGTTAAACATTCCACAGGCCGACCAGAAGAAGAGCAGTACATCTTCCTATCATCCTGCCAGTCATTTCCGCATCAGCTGATATATCCAAGAAAACATAGACTTCTATTTGTGACTACTATCGTTACTCACATTAAAACAATCAGTACAGTTTGGAAGTAGCTCATTCAGGAAGGCGTTCTAACATGATAAATCATGGTATTTCTGATTGTTAAGCATTATCATTATTTTTATGAAACATAGAGCAGTGATAATCACTACTTCATTAATGCCAGTGGCAGATTACAGCATTCAGACACAACTGTACAGGAGAATTACCCAACACAGAGCAAGCCAAGCAAAGAGAATGCTGCAGACACGATGGGAATTAATTTTCACTTAACTCGCAGCAGCAGTAGTGTATTCCCTGCTGAAGTCTGCAAAAATCCAGGCATCAATTCCATCAACACTGTTTTACACTCATGAAATGGGATTGATAATAGTAATTACAGATTGTTCCCGTTTGGGGAAATGAAGATAAGCAGTTGAAGGATAAGACTGTCAGGTTTAATTTTAGACATTAGCTACCTATTTTTAATTTTCTGTTGCAGCCTAAATCAGTGTCTACTATTAATTTCGAAACATGACAAAATTATAAGGTTTGTGCCTTGGAAAATTGATGGCTTAATAGCCAATCTGCTGTGTGGAGAGTAGGTGCCTGAAAGTTAGCTACAAAACTCTAGTGCAATTTAAAAACTCGGGACAGAGTCAATGCATTCAATAAGATCATAATAACACTTCAAATAAAAACAGGATACATTTTTATTTCATTTGTGGTATATGGGCATCACTGGCTATTACCCATTCCTAATTTTCCAGACAGTAGTTAACTCCATGGATATGGGTCTGGAGTCATGTGTAGACCAAATCAGGTAAGGATGGCTAATTTTTCACTGAAGGATATTTATGAACTGGGACGGTTTTATGGCATTTGACGGGAGTTACATGGTTACCAGTAGGCTAGCTTATTTTATCCCAGATTTTTATTGAATTCAAAGTACACCAGCTGCTTAGGTAAGATTCAAAGCCTGAGAACATTAACCGGGATCACTGGCCTACTGACATTACAACGCCAGCTCCTCCCCTCAAACTGTGTATACTGTACTCTATGTTATATGATGGATTATGCAAAGCAATGAAGATGATTGTTTTCTGTTAAACTTGAGCAATCAGTTTGACAGAAGAACCTGCTTTAGACATTGCAAGCTGCTGTGATGACGTCTACTGTCAGATATTTGGTCAAAGTATTTTAAGTGCTAAACAGCCTTCAGAGTGACCAGATGTGGTTTTGTGTTGCAATGATGACTTCACTGCAAGATGCCATAGCGGCAGAAGAACTAAAGTGTGTGTTTGGAACAAATGCGCTGGGAGCATGAATTATTTCATTACCAATGAAATTGGCTCCAAATACTCAAAGAGGTGGCACACCATTTTGATGGTGAGTGTTGCAATAACCAACTTTCCTTGGATGGACTAACTGAGACATAGAATCCCTACAGTGTGGAAGGTCGTTTGGCCCACTGAATCCACACCAACCCTCCGAAGAGTATCCCACCCAGACCCACCCCATCCTGGTATCCCTGCACTGCCCATGGCCAATATGCTGAGGCTGCATACCTTTGGACTGTGAGAGGAAACCAGAGTACTTAGATGAAACCCACGCAGACACGGGGAAAAATGTGCAAACTTCACAGCAACTGTCGCTCCAGTGTGGAATCAAACCCAGGTCCCTGGGTCTATGAGGCAGCAATGCCAACCACTGAGCCACCATCCTGGTGAGAACTGCAACTATATTTAAAGCCATGTTCTTGTGTTCATTGATCACTGATGAAATCAACACTGCATATGAAGAAGAATTTCAATGCGTTTCACAAGAACTTCTGGGACACTTTGGTGTGAATTCCCTAACGTGTTTATCAACATTTATTCAACAAATTCTCTGAGAGTTTTACACTAGTGTAGTGTTATTTTCTTATGGACATCTCCCAAAAGAAAGGGAGTGATTTATCATGGGAATCCTGTTAAGTTTTCTCTCCAGTCTACTGGAGAAATAGGAGGGGAAGGGGATGATAATGCCAAGCAGAGCATCACGACTTGAGGAGAGAGGAGGAATCCAGAATCATGTTGGACGGAATGTAAGCCTGAGCAACCACAAGAGAGTCCAACTGTTATCGCTAACAAGTGTGTCAAAGGATCATATTCAGGAGTTACAGAGTAGGAGAAGCAAGATGAGGGGTAACGTATTAGCATGGACTAAAGCTTGGTTAATACACATTACACTGAAACTGAATTAATTAGCCTTTTTCAGATTGGTAAAATGTAACTAGTGGAGTGCAATAAGGATCAGAGGTTGGTCCATAGTTCTTTGCTATGTATCTTAATGACTTGGAGGTGGAGCAATGCGTACTGTACCCAGTCTGATACAAAAAAAGGGTACATTAGGTCATAATGAATCCACAAGGGGGTATGGGTTGTGTGAGTGGACAAAAACGTAACAGATGGAGGTTAGTGTAGAAGGGTGGTAGGGTCTGGGGGGGTTGGGGGGGGGCTGCATTTTGGTCAGGAGAATCAGAAGGCAGTCTCTTACTTAAATAGAGTGAGACTCCTAAAACATGCAGTACAGAGGGATCTAGGTGTTCTTGTGCACGAAACAAAAAAAGGCTTTAAAAGCAGCTGTAGCAAGTGATTAAGAAGGCAAAAGCAATTTTGGCCTTTATTGCTACAGTGTTGGAGATTAAAAATAAGGAGGTAATGTTACAGCTCTACAGGGTGTTGGTAAGGCAATACGTGGTGTGCTGTGTACAGTTCAGGACTAGTATTTTAGAAAGGATGTAATGGCATTAGAAGCAGTTGAATAGAGATCCACGAGACTGAGAGCAACTTGTCAAGAATGACTAAATAAATTGTTTAGGCCTGTGCTCATTAGAGTTTAAAAGAATGAACGGTTATCTAATGAAGCCCACAAGATTCTAAGGTAGTCATGATTCGGAGATGCCGGTGTTGGACTGGGGTGTACAAGTTAAAAATCACACAACACCAGGTTATAGTCCAACAGGTTTAATTGGAAGCACACTAGCTTTCGGAGCGACGCTCCTTCATCAGGTGATTGTGGAGGGCTCGATTGTAACACAGAATTTATAGCAAAAATTTGCAGTGTGATGTAATTGAAATTATACATTGAAGAATTGATTGACTGTTAAGCCTTTCATCTGTTAGAATACAGTGATAGTTTCACTTCTTTCACTAGTGGAGATATCTTGAACCAGGGGTCATAGTTACAGAGTAAGTGGATACTCCATCTATTACTGCGTTACATAGGAATTTCTTTTCTCAGAAGGTTGTGAAATTCTGGAATTGCTTACCCAAAGTATGCAGGTCTCTGTTTTGGTGCCTCCAGGCATGATTAAATCACAGTTTCTGTGAGTTGTTATTTCAGGCTTTCAATTGTAACTTTGCCTTTACACCGACATCCTGTGGTAGTATCCCTATCTCTCAGCCAGGAGGCCTGAGTTTAAGCCCCCACTGTTCTAGAGTTTAGGTCATAGTGGTGCTGGAAAAGCACAGCAGGTCAGGCAGCATCCGAGGAGCAGGAAAACCGATGTTTCGGGCAAAAGCCCTTCATCAGGAATCCTGTTGAAGGGCTTTTGCCTGAAACATCGATTTTCCTGCTCCTCGGATGCTGCCTGACCTGCTGTGCTTTTCCAGCACCACTCTGACCTAAACTCTGTTTTCCAGCATCTGCACTCCTCACTTTTGCCCCACTGTTCTAGAGGTTTGTCATAGGATTTCTAAACAGGTTGATCACAAAATACCTTTACAGGATCTTTACAGAATCTTTACAGTGGCAGACTGAGAGCCCCACCTGAAATAGGTAAGAGTGTCACAGAGATGGAAATGTGTTGCTGGAAAAGCGCAGCAGGTCAGGCAGCATCTAGGGAACAGGAGAATCGACGTTTCGGGCATTAGCCCTTCCTGAAGAAGGGCTAATGCCCGAAACGTCGATTCTCCTGTTCCCTAGATGCTGCCTGACCTGCTGCGCTTTTCCAGCAACACATTTCCATCTCTGATCTCCAGCATCTGCAGACCTCACTTTCTCCTCAAAGAGTGTCACAGAGTCTATAGTTAAGGGGTTCTATAGGCTAATGCCATGTTGATCCAGACTTGACCCTCAGCAGATAAACTTGCAGCTGAGTTCCTATCCTGGCACATTTACTGGGCCATGCAGAGTTGGTGAACCACAGTAAATTTCTCTTCTAAATGAATACCTCAGCAATGGAATGGAAGTTAATCCAGGGCTTGTGAGTATCTTGCACCAGCCAGCTATTCTGCACACATTCTGCTCCCAATGTCATATTTCTGGGCTTTCTGGGCTTTTTAGTGTACGAAATCCACCTTTTTTTTTCATTCTTGCTACAGCATTAAACTAGGCGGCCACTTATCTTTGCTTCTTGGGGAGATGGGTTTAAAAACACATGACATTTGCAGCTTTGAAAGCATCTTAAATGAAGCTAAAAATAAAGCTATAACAGAAAGGTCACATCTTCTGTCAGAAACCAATACGTAACAAATTATCAGTATTTTTTATCATAACACCTAGATATGATTCTTAGAATGGTGAGGAGATTCTCATTTTCATCGTTTAGAAGCTTTGACTCTCCATCATCTAAACAACAAACCATGCTAGCTTTCCCATGGCTGTGTTATCTGAGCAAAATTGTATGTGATTTGTCTCAACGTGGCATTATCTCACTGAGAACAAGCAGAGATTAGCAATGCTGAAAAATGAGAAAACAATTCAAGTATCTTTGAAATGTAGTGTAAAAGAAAAGCAGCAGCTGGCAGGAATGAAATTAAAAAGTAAAGTCTGACCGAACTAGTCATTATTTGTATTTAAAAAAAACAGCTTATTTTACATAATTGTTTTTACTGCTTTCTGAAACATGCAAGGGCATAACTGCATTTCAGAAAAATGCTGCTTTTCATTTTACTCAGTGATCGCCAGAAATTAATATTGCCTTCACCCATTATATCTTTTTAGTAATCCCTACAGAAAGAAAGCCACAATTAGATTTTTTTTTAAAATCAGCAAAGTTAATAGCAAGCATTTATGAAAATGGAAATCAGCTGAACTGTAAACACATTACACAGCAATTTAATTCACCGTAATCAAATAGAATATGTGCAGATTAACTGAAAATAAACATTAATATTTTCCAATTTTTCGCCTCCCTTATCCTCTGGCAACTGTGCACATGTTGGTTAGACTTTGACAGAGTGATGGCGAGACAGAAACCTTTTCAGGTTTCTCTTGAGTTTTACTTCTATTGATGTCTTACCTTTTAGATTATTCTCTCATAGAGTCATAGAGCACGGAAACAAAGACTTCGGTCCAACTCTTCCATGTCAGACAAGTTTCCCAAACTAAACAGAGACTTCGGTCCAACTCGTCCATGCCAAACAAGTTTCCCAAACTAAACAGAGACTTCGGTCCAACTCGTCCATGCCAAACAAGTTTCCCAAACTAAACTAGTCCCATTTGCCTGTGTTTGACCTATATCCCTCTAAACCTTTCCTATTCATGTATCTGTCCGAATTCCTTTTAAATGTTATAACTGTATCTGCATCTCCCACTTCCTCTGACAGTTCATTCCACACATGAACCAACGTCTGTGTGAATAAGTTGCCCCTCAAGTCCATTTTAATCATCTCATTACTGAAAACATCATCACCAATCAGTCAGAGTTTCAGCTGATTTGGTTTCAACCAGTAAGTCATTAATTTTACAAACTCTGAGACAAACCCATGATGATTATAGCCATTAGAGAGAGAGGAGGCAGGTCAACTGCGAAAATTGGCAAAGTTACCAAGTAACACTGGAGGTGCCAGGATCTAATCAGTTTAGATTTTCATAATTTCAACTGGAGAAGTAACAAGGACACCCACCCAAAGTCAACAAGGTCCATTTTAAAATCCTAACAGATGCATTTCACTTCCTGGAACTTTTGCAGAGATGCAGAGGAGGTTGACTCCTGAGTTGAGAGGGTTGACCTATGAGGAGAGATGGAGTAGATTAGGCTTATAGTCATTGGAATTTATAAGAATGAGGGGGGGATCTTATAGAAACACATAAAATTATGAAAGGAGTAGTATAGATAGAAGCAGGGAGGTTGTTTCCACTGACAGTGAAACGAGCACAAGAGGGCATAGACTCACAATAAGTGGGAGCAGATTTAGGACTGAGTTGAGGAGGAACCTCTTCGCCCAGATGGTTGTGAATCTGTGGAATTCCCTGCCTAGTGAAGCAGTTGAGGATTTCTCATTGAATGCTTTTGAAACTAAGGTAGATAATTATTTGAACAGTTAAGGAATTAAGGGTTACAGTGAGAGGGCGGATAAGTGGAGCTGAGGCCATGAAAAGATCAGCCATGATCTTATTGAATGGCGGACTGGGCTCAAATGGCCTACTCCTGCTCCTCATCCTTACGCCTACAAGTTTAACATGGCCAAGTAAGTGTTAAGCAGCAGTGTGTGCTCCAAGTCAGCACAGCAGTGTAGGATCAAGGTGAAAAGAGAACCAACATTATAAGATTTCAATTTTATGTCATTCTATGGGATCAAAAGAATGCAGACACTATCGGATACAAAGGAAATTCATTATGCAAAAAGAGTACTGAAGACTTTCTTTCTGTTTCAATGATGTCTTAATGCTCTGACAAAAGGAATTCCAAACTGCCATGTTTATGTTGCAACTATCACTTATTAAGACTCAATGTGGGAGAAACTATCACTAAAAGCTTGGCTGAATGTTTTGGAAAGGGAATATCATCAAGAAGGCCTGCAGAATGGAATATTACCATTCGCTCTCTCAACTGTTTTTGTTTATGCTCAAATCCTGTATCTGTTCCAAGTTCGAATATATCTCAGGGATATAGAGTGTCAAGTGCTGTAGCATCTACTATGGATAAAGACAAACTGCTGTGTTCAAAGAGAATGTCACCTGAAGAACAACCTCCCCACATGGGAAATCCCAAACCTCAGCAGAAATATTATAGAAATGATTAAGCCAATACTCAAAGTAGTAATAATCCACAGGGTTAAGGTCCAGACTAAGGTGAACCATAAAATGAAGGCAATCAGAAAATCGATGAAGTCAACATGACAGCTGGGGAAGGGATATGGTGGGATTCCGAAGAGTTAACATTGCAGGAATTACGTGCCCGATCTAAGCTTCCCCAAACCCATAAAACTAAACCAAATATAAACAGGGAATAAGAAGTTGTAGAAGAAAACCAACTTTTATAGAAGGGTAGTCATCCCAACAAAAGTACTTGAATTGAAAAGTGACTTCTTGATATATGAAGAAAGAGGTTGGTTACAAGAAACAATGAAATGAAATGGCGTGTCAGGCACAGATCACTCAGGTCACTGTTTGCTTTAATTAAAGGCAGCTTGGTGTCTAAGCAGGGAGGGAATATTGAACATGATTTCATGGTTATAATTGTCAATGAATAAAACAGATGCCAAGACCAAAAGGATGTATCATACCAAGCCAGCAGTAAAATCAGGGAATGACCACCAAATTGATGAGTTGAGGCCATTTCTCTGTTCAGGCTAGGGACATCAGAATGCATTGCTAATGTTTGAGACTTTTGCAAAATGGTTAGAGATATCTCCCACTACTAGAGCCCAGTAGAGCCCATGGTCAGTAGTTTAGTGAAGCACATATTCATCAGATGGGGTCTATGCAAATCAATACATTCAGATCAAGGAAGTAATTTAACTGAAGCAGTTCTGCGAAATGAAATACACCTGTTGGGATTCAAAACGACAGTCTTTATATCTCACCATCTTGCAACTTTTGTTATTGAAGAAGAATGAATCACACCCCGAAAACACCATTGAATGAACAAATTATACAGTTCTAATGGTTTCCTGAGATCAGCTATTGCCATTGACATTAATATGATTTGACCACAAATCAGGCAAATCATCAAGGTAACTGATATGGGAATAATACAATTATGCAATTAAAATACAATTCAATACAGCACAGGAACAGGCCATTCGACCCACCAATCCAGCACCAATTCTAATCCTCATTTAGATCTTCTTCTTATTGCCCATACACAGTTTCTATCTCTCTGTTTGCCTCCTATTCATGCATCTATCAAGATACATGCTAACGTACCTACTTCCACCACCTCCTCTGGCGATGCATTCTACATATCCACCAACCTCTGTGGGAAAGACTTTCCCTGCATTTTTCCCATAAACTTTCCCCTTGAACCTGTGACCTCTTATAGTTGACCTTTCCAGCCTGGGAGAAAGCCTTTGACTGTCCACCCTAACTATGCCTCTCATATCTTCGTAGACCTCTATCAGGACACCCCTCAGCCTCTGCCTTTTCAGTGAAAACAATCTGAGTTTATCCAACCTCTCCTAATTAGATTTCCTACAGTGTGTAAACAGGCCCTTCGGCCCAACCAGTCCACACCGGCCCTCCGAAGAGTAACCCATCCAGACCCATTTCCCTCTAAAGCACCTAACACTATGGGCAATTTAGCATGGCCAATTCACTTGGCCTGCACATCTTTGGATTGTGGGAGGAAACTGGAGCACCCGGAGGAAAACCACGCAGACACGGGGAGAACGTGCAAACTCCACACAGACAGTCGAACCTGGGATCCTGGTGCTGTGAGGCAGCAGTGCTAACCACTGAGCCACTGTGGAAGGAGAATTGTGGTCACCAGAGAATTTTATGCATGTTGATCTTACATCTCCTCAAGCAAAGGCACTCATTCTGGAGAACTGTGTGGAACAGTTGGCAAAGCAACCACAAAGACATCCAGGTCTTTGCAACAGCAAATATTAGACACGCTAATAAAAACAAACAAGATGTACTTTGACTTAAAGGTCAAGTGCATCATCAGGAAGGCAGGACAGCAAAGGAATGGTAAAGACTTATCAGTTGACAGATCCGCTTGCTACTCTATTAATGATTGCTTACCCTATCATGAACAAAGCAAGTGACTGCCTGGTACAATCGTGTAACAACACAAACCAGTTTTGCATAAATTAACTCAAGGATTCAAAGGAGTCGATTAAGGAATTGTAAATAGTGTGAGTCAAGAGGTTCAATGAGCATCGACAAACAGATGGGTTGGGCTGGTGGCAGAATCTTAAATGCAAAAGCAAACCTGAGACTGGAACACAATCTGCTTTGGGCCTGTCCACTTCCAATTTGAAGAGAGAACAGGCAGATAATGAATCCACTCGCAGGAGATGAGTTGGTCAGTTAAGTAATTTCTTGCAGCTGTGAGCTTTCATTTTAACTGTCTTTTTTATTTCTGAATGCATGTTTGTGAGGTTTTCCAGGCCCCAGAAACAGCAGGTGAGGAAGGTTAAATCTCGGGTATAAGTACCTTTACCCACTGCTTGTGGGCTGGGAGGAGTAGGAGCTGTCCGATTAAGCATCGCCTCACACTTTCCCACACTCACTTTCATCTCCACCTCTAGATGCCCTCCCCTCCACCGCTCCCCCCCAGCCCCACCCACGACTGCCCAAACATCAGCAAAAACACCAAGAGATTTGCTAACCAAAGTCATAGCTTCTAAATGATTGGACCCATCAATCTCTCACAGCCTGCCATCACCACAATAAACCCTCCTGCTCTCAGGCTATCTTAGTTATGGCCTTGTGCTGTCAAACCTCTGGACTGAAATTAGCTTGCAACCTGTCAATCAGGCTTGGCTGTGACGAGGAGAACCACAAAGAAGCTATATGTTCAGGAAAGCAGTAATTCCAGGTAATAAGACCTGAAAATAATCTTCCTACTCCCTTTGTGCTTTTGAACTATATTCCAGGGTCACTGTGTATGTCGATATTGAATGTCAACAAATCTAAGTATGAGCTGTATTAAATATAAGGTATATGTTTTCTAAAATATTGATGTTGGTGAAATAATTAACCCAGAAAGTGAGGAATTACGAATTGATAAGCTTAATTAAAGAGGGATTTTAAATCCAATTCAAGATCGAAATCTCCAAGTGAGCCACAGTAAACCTGTCTTGAGAAGCATTGTGATTAAACCCAAAGGAGAATGTAGGGGGGATAAATGAAGATTAATGATTAAGCTATCAGTAAATTGTGATTGAACATATTGCACATACAATGGTTCTAACAAGTACAAAGGACAGGAGTGCTCCTCCAGGACTCACAAATAAAACTGAGGCTTCCGTTACGACTAGGTGAGGAGGGTGAATCACTCTCCAACTTTCTTTAAGCATCTCAGTTGGCCGCAACAAAGGTTTTTAAATCTTTTTTATTGCACAGCTCTGTCTCACCCCAATAAAGCTGCAGTTCACTAGAATTAAATAAGGAGCTATTACAGGAGTGAACGGAAGAGCAATCTTACTTGTTAATTCTGAATAAAAATAACAAAAACGTGACATCAGACACTCACAATAACGCAGTTTGAAAAAAGGCAAGAGTGTCTTGTGCAAAAAGAAAGATAAAAGTCATTACAATCCTTCGTGTCAAATTTTAACCTAAGAACATGTTTTTTTAACTGATGTCTTGCATCCTCAATTGTAGCAAATTTTGCAAATATTTTTGAGTTCTCCATGAATTGATGCTTCTTCAGTTTCATTTGTAATTAGATTGTATCTTTTGAGAAAGAATGAGAGAAGAAAGGAAAAGAGAGAGAGAGGGAGCAAATCTTCTACAAGCCCTGTTCCAAATCATATTTCTCTTTGCCATTCTGCGAAACAGCTGTTTCGAATAAAAGTCAAGAGTGTGATGCTAGAAAAGCACAGCAGGTCAGGCAGCATCCCAGGAAATGGAGAGTCGATGTTTCGGGCAAGAGACCTTCATCAGGAAGAGCTCATGAAGGGCTCTTGCCTGAAACGTCGATTCTCCTGCTCCTCGGATGCTGCCTGACCTGCTGTGCTTTTCCAGCATCACGCTCTCGATTCTGGTCTCCAGCATCACTTTGTTTGGAATAAAAGCCCAACCATATATTCTCATGTCTAGTTTCATTGTTTTCCATGTTAATTTGCAAATGTCTCTTTCATTTTCAATTTTTCTGTGCAAATTTACATCCATAAAGATGCAAATCAAATGTGATACAGACATGTGTTTCAAGATTTTGAAAATGTTAATTTCATTTCTCTCTCTTTACTTATCTCACACTGTTTTATGAAGTTTGTCTAATCTGTGGCCATTTTAAGTGGGTGTTTTTCCTTAATTTAAACTATTTTATTCCAAGAAGGTCCTTGGTGTTAAAATCAGATAGAACAAAGAACAAAGAAAATTTAGAGCCCAGGAACAGGCCCTTTGGCCCTCCAAGCCTGAGCTGATCCAAATGTTCTGTCTAAACCTCTCAGTCAATTCCTAAGCATTTTTATCCCTCTGCTCCCCACCTACTCATGCATCTGTTCATCTTAAATGAATCTACCATGCCTGCCTCTACCACCTCTGCTGGCAATGCGTTCCAGATGCCCACCACCCTCTGTGTGAAGTACTTGCCGCGTGTATCCCCCTTAAACTTTCCACCTCTCACCTTGAAAGCGTGACCTCTCTTTATTGAATCCTTCACCCTGGGGAAAAGCTTGTCTCTATCCACCCTGTCTATACCCTTCATGATTTTGTAAATCTCAATCAGGTCCCCCCTGAATCTCCTTTTTTCTAGTGAAAATAAACCTAACCTACTCAACCTCTCTTCATAGCTAGCACCTTCCAAACCAGGCAACATCCTCATAAACCTTCTCTGGACCCTCTCCAAAGCGTCCACATCCTTTTGGTAATATGGCGACCAGAACTGTACACAGTATCCTAAATGTGGCCGAACCAACGTCTTGTACAATTTTAACATGACTTGCCAGCTCTTATACGCAATACCCCATCCAATGAAGGCAAGCATACCATATGCCTTCTTGACCACTCTATCCACCTGTGCAGCAACCTTCAGGGTACAATGAACCTGCATTCCCAGATCTCTCTGCCCATCAACTTTTCCCAAGGCTTTTCCATTCATTGTATAATTCACTCTAGAATTAGACTTGCCTAAATGCATCACCTCACATTTGTCTGGATTGAAAGCCATCTGCCACTTTTCCGCCCAACTCTCCAGTATATCTATATCCTCCTGTATTCTCTGTCAGTTCCTTATGCTTTCTGCTACTCTACCAATCTTTGTGTCATCTGCAAACCTGCTGATCATACCAACAGTGCCCTTTTCTAGATCATTTATGTATGTTACAAACAACAGTGGCCCCAACACTGACCCCTGTGGAACAACACTGGTCACCTTTCTCCATTTCGAGAAACTCCCTTCAACTACTACTCTCTGTCTCCTGTTGCTCAACCAGTTCTTTATCCACCTACCTAGAACACCCTGCAAACCATGTGACTTCACTTTCTCCATTACTCTACAATGGGGAACCTTATCAAGCGCCTTACTAAAGATGATTGATGCTGAAAATTTATAGTCTTTAGCTTACCACTATTGTCTCACATCCCCCACTGCAATCTTCCCCAATTCCTCCTCATTCACTGTGCCCCATATAGGATGGAGGAGAAAGTGAGGACTGTAAGTGCTGGAGATCGGAGTCGAGAGCGTGGTGTTGGAAAAGCACAGCAGGTCAGGCAGTAGCTGACAAGCAGGAGAATCAACGTTTCGGGCATTAGCCCTTCATCAGGAATGATCCTCCTGCTCCTTGGATGCTGCCTGACCTGCTGTGCTTTTCCAGCACCACACCTTCATATAGGATGGAACTAATTCATCCTACCAATTAGGGGTGGAATCTTCTATTGTGGGGTACAAGTTCGGTGGTGGGCATAAAAGTGAGCACCATTTGTACTCCAGTACATGTTGACTTTTCTCACATAATTAGGTGGTTGTCAACTCATCACACGATATGTACGAGAACTGTAGTGAATCTCTGGGTACAGCAGACAGAAGATTGATGCCACTGCCAATGCATAATGTGGCCAAGGGACCTCCCATCATATTTAGGAAGCACTTTTATAGGCATTCATTCCTTGCAAACCATGAGAATCTTTCAACTTTTCAAATTAGATACCTGACACTAAACATTCTGTCACTTCTGCAGTTCTCTAGTCAGCCTGCTAGCCCATTCCAAACAGATTTCCTTGGCCTATGGCCATTGTACTCCAGTCGCCCTCCCTTGGCCATCCTCTGTGCCTTGTGTAATATGGGTGACAGCCATTGGATATCAATCATGGCATGGAATTGATGATTCTGGCCCACGGAAGAAAAAGCAACAGCTTTTTCATCCTCATCTCAGCTCTAGAGGGTCACCCCTTCAATCTGAGGCTGTGCCCTCAGCAATAGCAAAAGCCTACTAATGACCTCTCCTTCTTGTTTCCAATCTGGAATTAAAAGTCACATAATGCTTGGTTTGGAATGGGATCTTCGTGGTGGTGAGCTGAATGAGGAGGCTTTGAGAGCTTAATTGGAAGCCCTCATCCCACCAATGGGAACCTGGTTTTTGACCTCGTGTGAATAAACTGTCCTATCTGCTTTGTTTTCTGCTCTTGGAAGCAGCATAAGCCACTCCCCCTCCCACTCTGCTGAGGACATGCAGGTCCTGGGCCTCCTCCATCGCTACTTCCTAACCATTCGATGCCTGGAGGAAGAACGCCTCATCTTCAGTCTCGGGACCCTCCAACCCCATGGCATCAGTGTGGATTTCACCAGTTTCCTCATTTTCTCTCCCCCCACCTTATGCCAGTTCCAACCTTCCAACTCGGCATCGCCCTCATGACCTGTCCTACCTGTTCACCTTCCTTCCCAACTATTTGTTCCACCCTCCTCTCCAACCTATCACCATTACCCTCACCTCCACCTACCTATCGTACTCTCAACTATCTTGCGCCAGCCCCATCCCTCTCCCATTTATCTCTCAGCCCCCCCAGCCCACAAACTGTATTCGTGCTGAAATGCTTTTGTCTGAAACGTCGATTCTCCTGCTCCTCGGATGCTGACTGACCGGCTGTGCTTTTCCAGCACCACACTCTCAACGCTAATTTCCAGCATCTGCAGTCCTCACTTTCTCCTGGTTAATTTTCCTTTACTTTCTCCCACAGAATGGATGGGAGGCCCGTAATTTATTTGGACCCTTTAACTTAAAAACCTGTCCCTTATTTTTGGCAAAGTTTGGAAAGCTTATAATTCCCACAGCTCCTAGTCCATTAATTTTAAATTGTGTCCCAACTTATAGCTTTGACATTCACAATGAAACATGTCTGCACTAGCTAAATGACGAAAGGCAGCAATTTTGAAAGTCTATGAATTCTCACAGTTTTCAACCCCTCCCTATGGTGATGAAATGTAGCACTATTGAACTGATGGGTTGCTATGGTATAAATTGTGTTCCTTATACAAGTAGTACTTGTTAATTCAAGGATTATTTGCTGTTAAATAAGAAATCCATAAGAAAGCTGTTGGCAGCTAATGCTTGGTAATGCATTCATTTTTCTTCTGAAATGGGATGTGCAGTTCAGGTAAATCGTTGCAGGTAGGTGGTTGGTTGAACCACTGATATGTGTTGGGAGCAGAGTGGATGATAACCCTAAGGCTAATTCTCTCATATACCTCAGTGTGTGTACTGATGATAGTTTGGAGTTTGACCTCTGAGCATACATACCCATGAATGTCATGTGTATACTGCATCTCAATGATGGAGGTTAAGATGGTCTTTTGCTCTGAACTGGAGACATTGTAAGTTAAACAGATTTCTACTTATCCTGTTGAGAAGCTACGCACCAGCAGGAAGTTTCATGGATAAATTCAGCAGCTCAGAGGTTATCATTTACAAACACATGGGACAGAACCTTATGTTGAAAAATATGTTGCTGGAAAAGTGCAGCAGGTCAAGCAGCATCCAAGGAGCAGGAGAATCAACGTTTCAGGCATAAGCCCTTCTCCTGCTCCTTGGATACTGCCTGACCTGCTGCACTTTTCCAGCAACACATTTTTCAGCTCTGATCTCCAGCATCTGCAGTCCTCATTTTCCCCTAGAACCTTATGTTGCTCCCATAAGCAGGAAACAAGGCAGACAGTTTAGATTTTTGCTGAGAGCTAAGCTCTTTTTGATTACATTTGTATCCATGAAGCTTCAAGGGTACTGTGATGGAGAACAGTGTTGCTATGATGACATGACCTAGCTTGACCAGGTTTACACATGCCAGTGCTGCATCCATTGATGGAGATCACAATTTGTGTGCCAGGTTAGTGCAGGCTCAATGGTCAAAAAGAATGCCCATCAATGAAGAAAGAAGGTTAATGATCTTCTCCACTCTACCAGTGTAAGTGCCACTATCCTTTCTTTGATACTTCACCCTCTCTCTCTCTATCTCTGCTACTGTTACGTACATCTCACCAAGCCTCACTACTGCTTGCAACAATTTCTCCACTCATCCTCACCCAATGCAACCCTCAGCACCACTACACTTTCATACTCTCTGCACTGCTTACTCACTCAGGCCATCTCTCCATCTACACCAAAAGTAGCAGCAGTGTCACTCATTTTCACTGCCCTGATTACCTGCTGTTTTCTCATTCCAGCAGGAGAACAGCCAATGGTTGGGCAAGAAGATTCAAGATGAGTGGTGGGCTGGCCAACATTTGGCTCCTCACCCCTTATACAGAGAGGACCCTGGCTCAAACCACACAAATGTCTAACTATATCCAAGCCCCTGGACTGATATTAAAAGGTTGCCATTGACTTGCTGTGTTGAGTGAAGATATCTACCTTGAGGTAAGTAAGGACTCTGGACAACTACGACAAACCTCCTGGATTTGTGTCTGTGTGAAGCAGCAGGTCCAGACAGAACTAAGATATGAACAGAGCATCCCTGACATGCATTGATTTGCCTTGCCTTTTTTGTGCTTTCTCTCCTCAGCCAGGTTCCTATTACGTCTTCTGGGCTTGCTCTTTAGCACAGATATCAATCCAGGAAACTTGTCGTAGTTGTCAGCAGTCTTCAGTCAAGTCAAAAGAGATAATCTTCACACAGTCAGTCAAAGGCAGTCTCTGATTCCAGTCAAGGGTCAAGGACAAGGTCAGTCAGCTGCTTTGGATTTAAAGTCAAGATGGCCTCTACATTAATGCGTGTAGTCAAGGGTCTGGTGATCTACCATCCATCTTGAGTCTTTCCGCCTTATTGTGGGCTGGTTTCCTCTTGGAATGAAAGGAGCAAGGATTTGAGGAGATGGAAGTTATTGGCACAGCTGTTACTTTTGGTGCGGGCGGGATGGAGCCCCAAGTGAGTGAGTGGGCAGCACAGAGGGCATGCAGGGTCAGTAATGTTGGGGATTGGGTGGATGAGTGACAGAAAATGTTGCAGGTGAAAGTGAGAGTGGTAGGACCATAAGACCATAGGTTACAGGAGCAAAATTAGGCCATTTGGCCTATCGGTTCTGCTCCACCATTCAATCATAGCTGATATGTTTCCTAATCCCATTCTCTTGCCTTCGTCCCATAATCCTTGATCCCCTTATCAATCAAGAACTATCTAGCTCCGTCTTAAATGCACTTAATGACTGGGTCTCTGCAGCTCTCCATGGCAATGAGTTCCACAGATTCACCAACCTCTGACGAAAGAAATTCTCCTCATCTCAACTCTAAAGAGTCATCCCTTCACATTGAGGCTGTGCCCTCAGTCCTAGTCCCTTCTACTAGTGGAAACATTTTCTCCACATTCACTCTGTCCAGGTGTTTGAGTATTCTGTGAGTTTCAATGAGATCTCCCTCATCCTTCTAAACTCCATCGACCACACACTCAGAGTCCCCAACAGCTTCTCATATGACAGGCCTTCTTGTATTCCAACCCTCTTGAAATGAATGCTAACATTTCATTTGTCTTCCTCACTGCCAACTGAGGAGAAAGTGAGGACTGCAGATGCTGGAGATCAGAGCTGAAAATGTGTTGCTGGAAAAGCGCAGCAGGTCAGGCAGCATCCAAGGAGCAGGAGAATCGACGTTTCGGGCATGAGGCTCCATGCCTGAAACGTCGATTCTCCTGCTCCTTGGATGCTGCCTGACCTGCTGCACTTTCACTGTCAACTGAACCTGCTTGTCAACCTGAAAAGGATCCTGAACTAGCCCCTTTGTGCTTCAGATTTCCAAAGCCTTTCCATATTAAGAAAATAGTCTATGTCTATATACTTCCTACCAAAGTTCTTAACCTCACTCTTTTCAACATTATATTCCATCTGCTATTTATTTGTACACTCTTGCCTATCCAAGTCTTTCTGCAACCTCCTCATTTCCTCAATACAACCTATCCCTCAACCTATCTTTGTGTCATGAACAGAGCAAGGATCGAGTCAGAGGGAAGTGGCAACAGTTAGATTGATAGAGTGGAGAAGGTCACTGACCTTCATGTTACATTGCTGTGCATTCCTTACTTGACTTGAGACTGCACTGACCCAGGCAGCAACCACAGTCCAGGCTGGCATGGCCTGGTGTCTGTGCCTCCATTGCTTCTCCTGAACAAGATGAACATTCACATCTGTACCCTACCATTCAGTAGGACCTCCAGTCCCTGCCTGAAAAATGGGACACCAAATGCCAAGAGCTGTTCAGGGCAGGTCTAGATTGAGAGTGATTGTCTGAGTGCACTATAGGCTTTTAAGTGTGACAAGGGGTTTAAGGGATGCCAGTGTTTCAATGGCTATCCACTGAGAGGCGAGTTGGTCTGGAAATAGAATCAGATATGAGGGACGCCATCTGGTAGGTCGTTTATCAGGTGTGATTGGTAAGGTATAATGCAAAAACTCACCTGATTTCACAACAAGGATCCCACCACAAAACTTAATGTAACTTACATTTCACCAAAAATATGTCAAATTGTCACTTCTGCAAACTGGAAAGCTTTCGTATAATAAAAAAAATCAAGATTGTAAAAATTTTCAGATTATTTATACAAAGTTCATCTAACAGATAAAAAAGTGTCCATTGTACACTATTTGATGGGCATTCTGGCATGATAATGATATGCAAATGTTTAATCATTTCCCATTGCTTTCATGTTTGCACCTTAGACTTAGTTCTGAGGTCAGTTTGTTTACATGGGAAATTTTATTGACTCTTGGCTGCAATCCACCTGCCTAACCATTTTGCAATTATTTACCTCTGTTCACAGCTGGTTTATGTAATTGCACATTTTGTGTAATTTATGTTTATTGCTACTGTTTATTTACATGGGCTATTCAACATCATCCAAGAATCCTCAGCAAAGTTGTGAGCTGTGTTCATAAAGTTAATAATGAGTAAGGGGAAAGGGATTAATTCTCTGTTGATTGTGAGCCCTTCCCAACACAATCAACCTTTGCAATGAATTTAATCGGAAGAATTGGGTCAATCACTTTTGGTAACAGAGATAGGTTCTTTCTGGAGTCATTTCCTTCTCCCCTTCCTCAGCCAGCAGGTGTATTGTCACATGTTCCGATTTAGAATCATCTTCAGAATTAAGGTCAGTCCAGCCTGGATATCATTTCCGAGCAATATAAGGATGCAGTCAGGACCAGGATGGCAGGATTAGTCCTACCTCACAATTGCCACTTCCCAGAGAAAGATTTGGCCTGTTGTTTTCTTTTAACGTTCATTTTAGTGACCTCGTTTACAGTTCTAAAATGTAACAAATGTCCCTTCATCAAAATCTTTTCACTAGCATGCAATACAATCATTTGAGAAAGAAAATTACATCATTGCAATTAAAAAGGCATTTTAAACTATTGACAAATAAGCATTTTAATCCATGTGATAGGCCAATAGTGAATTTGTTCTATAATGTTGTTAGGAATACCATTTTGATAAAAGTAAAGTGAAATAACTCCACAGTATCCAGTCACCAAATCACCCTTTATTAACATATGAACAGCCCTTGACAATAGTACTGCCTCATTCAGAGTCAGCTACCAGAGCGTCAGTATCTCTGACACACTCTTTTTTTTCCATCATCTTAAGTTTATTCAAAATAAACCACTTGAAATACAATATACCACATGGATGCCATCCTCAAGAACAAGAGATGTTAAATAATTGAGACTGTTGGTCCAAGCAGAGATTGCTACTTTATTTTTTGCTTACACCCTTGCTGGCTCCTTTCTTGTTGGGCTTCTTAGCAAACCACATATTCAGGGCTCCCTGATGGGACCAGATTATCAGCCCCAATCAGGGAGCTCATATTCGATGAGGTCCAGTCGGCTGACCTTGTTACAATCACTACACAAAGTACTGTAGATGCTGGAAAGTTTTGACGATGGGTCATTGGTCTCGAAAACCTCCTATCTCCACAGTTGCTACCAGGACCTGCTGAATTCTCCAGCATGTTCTGCTTTTACATGGTTTTGATGTACCTGAGTTACTATTCTTTAATTTCGTAACAAGCATTTCACTTTCGTTTTAGCTTTGTCACTGCCTTGGGGACTAAAATTCACCAAATCCCTCATGCTTCAGAAAGAAGCTATGGGCTCTTTGCGCCAGTCACCTCATTTATCAAAGTTGATTGGAAGATTTTTCCAGTGCGTATATTGCAGACTTTGCCACAAGACAGGGACTATTGCTGGACGTGCTAGACCCAGTGGAGATCAGAAAATTGCAAACAGAAGCTAACATTGCCTGTCACCTTCAGCCTAAGACACTGAGCAGGAATTGTGTTTCAATTAGATGTGCATTTTATAGGCTTATTTCATCTCCACAAATTTTAATCAATAAATTTATTTGCTGTCCTTTACCAAAGTCCTCTCATTTTAGCTGTTAGTTAAATGGTGCAGTTAATAAGAACGAAATACATGTCTGTTTTGCATCTTATGCTAAACAGACAAAAAACATTGCCAACAAGTGATTGCATTTTCTTGTCTCTTAATCATCCAGTTTTAGGTTCAAGTATCATTGTTCCACAGCAAACACAAAACTCCAGGCTGATACTGCAGTGATGGATTGTTGGAGATATTGTCAGCGTGGAAGAAGGTTCACTGCACCCGAAACATTAACTCTGTTTCTCTCTCCATGGTTGTTGCCAGACCTGCTTAGTTTTTCCAGTATTTTTGGCTTTTGTTTCTGATTTCGAGCATCCACACTTCTTTGGCTTCTGATTATCTGAGATTTGTTAAGGAGAATGCACAAGGGAACAAATGTCCATCAAAGTTTTGCTTGATTTAAAAAGGGCACAATGCCATGATATTTTCATGCTTTCCATGCAAAGGAAAGATCCTTGCATATGAATAGATGTAGCTTCTAGCAAAGGTGAATGAGCCACGTTGTGATTTGGGTTTATAATCTTAAATTGGTTGTTAGTGTATTTCTTAATGCACTTGGATTGTTCAGCAAGTGCTTTACAATCATAGAATTGCACCTAATATTAGACATTATTTTCTATTTTTTGCAACACAGGTTAGTTGGTAGAGTCAGCACTCTGTCTATTATGAACAGGATAGATTGTTCTCTATGATCTGTCAGTCACTTGGATATAGGGTCTACATACATGGCATTGCACTGATTTTGAACTAGGTAGCCTGCATTATTGATCTAGCATGCAAAATGTCTTATTCTCTGGACGGCAGTACCCTACCAATGAAAAATGGCTTTGGAGTTACTTTTGCATAGTTGTAACTTGAAATAGATATCTTCATTCATTACTCAAATGTCAAAGGTATATAATTTGATGGAAATTGGGCACTTTTTACCTCAAAACCGCAACCGTAGGCCCACTTGTGGATATCAGTGATAGACAGTGAGCAATGATATGATTGGCATAAGTATTATTCTGCAGCAAATCTATGATTTTCCTTTTAATGGGCTCAAGTTTGTGTGGTGAGCAAATAGCTTGGCCCCACACATGATATTAGAATTAGAATTAGGTTTATTGTCATGGAGTACAGTGAAAACTTTATAGTATCGCTCCTCAAAGTGCAAATCTTCAAAACAAAATAGAGAAATAAAGAAAAAAACGCTAATCATATACTTCATGAAACTGTAGGAATTCTAATATGCATCTTGACCAGTGAAGCTAGGTCTGTAGTAGACAGTAGTATGGAACGTATAAATAATGACACATCAAGGAACTGGAGCTTGTTAGACTGCTCCATTTCAAAGGAGAATTTGAACGCAGGATGGAGCCATTAAGAAAATTTTTTAAAGCAGCTGCAGCTTCAAAGCATCTACATCCTGGGAATACTCGAGAGGGTGGAGGTCAGGGGATCATTCCATATTTCTCTCAGAAAGCAAGGGAACAGACTGAGGCAGGGCCCTCTTGTGGCACAGTGACTCTGTCCCTACCCCTAGTCTGAGAGATGCAGGTTCAAATGCCACCTGCTCCAGAGGTGTGTAATAACATCTCTGAACAGGTTGAGTAGAAAAATAGGTGGAACTTGCTTCTGTAAAAGACTCATCCGTGTTTAATGGATGAACAGATGCTTAAATAAGAAACTGAAGTGGTGAGAGTGAAGGAAGGAAAAAAAAGGCAGCCTTGTAAATTCTCACAGGCTGATGGGAAAACTTGCTATAACAAATGAGAAAATGGAAGAAT
>NC_057712.1:14330485-14337011 GCF_004010195.1 Chiloscyllium plagiosum | reverse complement strand
TGTGACGCACGTCACACTCCTGGATTAATGAGTTTGACACACGTCACGTTCCCGGATTATTGAGTTCTACACGTGTCACATTCCCGGATTAATGAGTGTGACGCGTGTCACATTCCAGGATTAATGACTTTGACACGCGTCACATTCCCAGGTTAATAGTTTCAATTGTTCACACTCCCGGATTAATGAGTTCAACACGCGTCACACTCCTGGATTAATGCCTTTGACACGCATCGCTCGTTGATTAATGAGTTCGACACGCATCACACTCCCGAATTAATGAGTTGGACACGCATCACACTCCCGGATTAATGACTTCGACACACGTCACGCTCCCAGATTAATGAGTTCGACATGCGTCACACTCCCGGATTAATGAGTTGGACACGCTTCACACTCCCGGATTAATGAGTTCGACACGCATCACACCTTTGCGCTAATAAATGTGACACACATCGCGCTCCCAGATTAATGTTTTTGACACGCGTCACATTCCCAGATTAATGAGTTTGACATGCGTCACATTCCCAGACTGATGCGTTCGACACGTGTCACACTCCCGGATTAATGAGTTCGACACATGTCACACTCCCGGAATAATGAGATCCACACGCGTTACATTCCGGGATTAATGAGTTCGACATGCGTCACATTCCCGGATTAATGAGCTCAACACATGTCACACTCCCGGAATAAAGTGTTCGACATGCCTCTCACTCCCGGATTAATGAGTTTGACACGTGTCACACTCCCGGATTAATGGGTTTGACACACGTCACACTCGCGGATTAATGAGTTCGACACGCGTAACATTCCAGGATTAATGCGTTCGACACGTGTCACACTCCCAGATTAATGAGTTCGACACACGTGATATGCCCGGATTAATGCGTTCGACATGCGTCATATACCCGGATTAATGTCTTCAACATGCGTCACACTCTTGGATTAATGAGTTTGACACGTGAAAAACACCCAGATTAATGAGTTTGACACGCGTTACATTCCGGGATTAATGAGTTTGACACGCGTCAAACTCCAGGATTAATGCGTTCGACACGTGTCACACTCACAGATTAATGATTTCGACACGTGTCACACTCCCAGATTAATGAGTTCGACACACGTGATATGCCCGGATTAATGCGTTCGACACGCGTCATATACCCAGATTAATGTCTTCAACACGCGTCACACTCTTGGATTAATGAGTTTGACACGTGAAAAACACCCGGATTAATGAGTTTGACACGCGTCACACACCAGGATTAATGATTTCGACACATGCCACTCTGCTGGATTAATGAGTTCGACGCGCGTCACATTCCAGGATTAATGAGTTCAACTCGCGTCATATACCCTGATTAATGTGTTCGACACGCGTCATATACCCGGATTAATGTGTTCGACACGCATCACACTCCCGGATTAATGAGTTCCTCACGTGCAAAACTCCTGGATTAATGTGTTTGACACATGTCAAACTCCCGAATTAATGTGTTCAACACGTATCACATTCCCGGATTAATGAGTTTGACACGGGCAAAACTTCGGGATTAATGAGTCCGACACGTGTCTCACTCCCAGATTAATATTTTCAAATGTGTCACGCTCCCGAATTAATGAGTTCGACACGCGTCACACTCCCGGATTAATGAGTTGGACGCGCTTCACACTCCCAGATTAATGAGTTTGACACTTGTCACACTTTCGCGCTAATAAATTTGACACACATCGCGCTCCCAGATTAATGTTTTCGACTCGCGTCGCATTCCCGGATTAATGAGTTTGACACGCGTCACATTCCCGGATTAATCAGTTTTACAAGCATCACATTCCCGGATTGATGAGTTCGACACGCATCACACTACCAGATTAATCAGTTCGACACGCGTCACCTTCCCGTAGTAATGGGTTTAACATGGATCACACTCCCAGATTAACGAATTCTACTCGTGTCATGCTCCAGGATTAATCAGTACGACACGGATCTCATTCCCAGATTGATGTGTTCGACACGCGTCTCTCTCACGGATTAATGAGCACTCCCGGATTAATGCATTCGACATGCGTCACACTCCTGGATTAATGGGTTCGACATATAACACACTCCCGGATTAATGAGTTCGACACCCATCATATACCGGATTAATGAGTTTGACACGCGTCACATTCCCGGGTTAATCAGTTCGACAAGCGTCACATTCCCGGATTGATGAGTTCGACACGCATCACACTACCAGATTAATCAATTCGACACGCGTCACATTCCCGTAGTAATGGGTTTAACATGGATCACACTCCCAGATTAACGAATTCTACTCATGTCCTGCTACAGGATTAATCAGTACGACACGCATCACATTCCCAGATTGATGAGTTCGACACGCGTCTCTCTCACGGATTAATGAGCTTGACACATGTCACACTCCCGGATTAATGCATTCGACATGCGTCACACTCCTGGATTAATGGGTTCGACATGTGACACACTCCCGGATTAATGTGTTCGGCACCCATCATATACCCTGATTAATGAGTTTGATACGCGTTACATTCCGGGATTAATGAGTTCGACACGTGTCACACTCTCGGATTAATGAGTTCGACACGCCTCACATTCCCGGATTAATGAGTTCGACACGCGTCAGATTCCCGGATTAATGCATTCGACATGCGTCACACTCCCGGATTAATGAGTTCGACACACGTCAGATTCCCGGATTAATGCATTCGACATGCGTCACACTCCCGGATTAATGAGTACGACAAGCATCACACTTTCGCGTTAATAAATTTGACACACATTGCGCTCCCAGATTAAAGACTTTGACACGCATCACATTCCCCGATTAATGTGTTCGACATGCGTCATACTCCCGGATTAATGAGTTCGGCACACCTCACACTCCCGGATTAATGAGTTCGACACGCCTCACACTCCCGGATTAATGAGTTCCACACGCATAACGCATCACATTCCCGGATTAATGAGTTCGGCAAGAGTCACATTCCCCGATTAATGAGTTCGACACGTGAAACAATCCTGGATTAATATGTTTGACACAAGTTACACTTCCGGATTAATGAGTTCGACACGCCTCACATTCCCGGATTATTGAGTTCGACATGCGTTACACACACGGATTAATGAGCTTGACACGCATCACACTCCCGGATCAATGCGCTTGACACATGTCACACTCCCAGATTAATGCGTTCGACACGCTTCTCACTCTCGGATTAATGAGTTTGACACGCGACACACTCTCGGATTAATGGGTTTGACACGCGTCACATTCCAGAATTAATGAGTTTGACAGGTGTCACACTCCCGGATTAATGATTTCAACACGCGTCACACTCCCAGATTAATGAGTTCAACACACCTCACAAACCCGGATTAATGCGTTTGACACGCGTCATATACCTGGATTAATATGTTCGTCATGCGTCACACTCCCGGATTAATGATTTCGACACGTGAAAAACTCCCGGATGATTGGGTTTGACACACATCACGCTCTCGGATCAATGAGTTTGAAACGCGTTACATTCCGGGATAAATGAGTTTGACACGTGTCACACTCCCGGATTAATGAGTTTGACACGCGTCACACACCCGGATTAATGAGTTTGACATGCATCACACACCCGGATTAATGAGTTCGACATGCGTCACTCTCACGGATTAATGAGTATGACACATGTCACACTCCCAGTTTAATGCGTTTGACACACCTCACATTCCGGTTTAATACGTTCGACACACATCACACTCCCGGATTAATGCGTTCAACACGTGTCACACTCCCAGCTTAATGAGTTCGACACGTGTCATATTCCAGGATTAATGATTTCGACACGTGCCACACTCCCGGATTAATGAGTTCGACACGCCTCACACTCCCGGATTAATGAGTTCCACACGCATCACGCATCACATTCCCGGATTAATGAGTTCGGCAAGCGTCACATTCCCCGATTAATGAGTTCGACACGTGAAACAATCCTGGATTAATGTGTTTGACACAAGTCACACTTCTGGATTAATGAGTTCGACACGCCTCACATTCCCAGATTATTGAGTTCGACATACGTAACACACACGGATTAATGTGTTTGACAAGCTTCAGATTCCCGGATTAATGAGACCGACATGCGTCACACTCCCGGATTAATGAGCTTGACACGCATCACACTCCCGGATCAATGCGTTTGACACATGTCACACTCCCAGATTAATGCGTTCGACACGCTTCTCACTCTCGGATTAATGAGTTCGACACGCGACACACTCTCGGATTAATGGGTTTGACACGCGTCACACTCGCCGATTAATGAGTTTGACATGCGTCACATTCCAGAATTAATGAATTCGACACGTGTCACACTCCCGGATTAATGATTTCAACACGCGTCACACTCCCAGATTAATGAGTTCAACACACCTCACAAACCCGGATTAATGCGTTTGACCCGTGTCATATACCTGGATTAATGTGTTCGTCATGCGTCACACTCCCGGATTAATGAGTTCGACACGTGAAAAACTCCCGGATGATTGAGTTTGACACACATCACGCTCTCGGATTAATGAGTTTGACACACGTTACATTCCGGGATAAATGAGTTCGACACGTCACACTCCCAGATTAATGAGTTTGACACGCGTCACACACCCGGATTAATGAGTTTGACATGCGTCACTCTCACGGATTAATGAGTATGACACATGTCACACTCCCAGTTTAATGCGTTTGACACGCCTCACATTCCGGTTTAATACGTTCGACACACATCACACTCCCGGATTAATGCGTTCAACCCGTGTCATACTCCCAGATTAATGAGTTCGACACGCGTCACATTCCAGGATTAATGATTTCGACACGTGCCACACTCCCGGATTAATGAGTTCGACATGCGTCACATTACCGGATTAATCAGTTTGACACGCATCACATTCCCGGATTAATGAGTTCAACACGCATCACACTTTCACGTTAATAAATTTGACACATATTGCGCTCCCAGATTAAAGAGCCTGACACGCATCACACTCCCAGATTAATGATTTCGACATGTGTCACACCCGGATTAACACGCGACATATTCCCAGATTAATGCGTTCGACATGCGTCACACTCCCGGATTAATGAGTTCGCCACGCCTCACACTCCCGGATTAATGAGTTCGACACGCATCACACTTTTGCGTTAATAAATTTGACACACATTGCGCTCCCAGATTAAAGACTTTGACACGTGTCACATTCCCGGATTAATAAATTCGGTATGCGTCACATTCCCCAATTAATGTGTTCATCACGCGTCATATTCCCGGATTAATGAGTTCGATACGCCTCACACTCCCGAATTAATGAGTTCGACATGCCTCACACTCCCGGGTTAATGAGTTCCACACGCATCACACTTTCGTGTTAATAAATTCAACAGACATTGCTCTCCTAGAATAAAGAGTTTGACACGCGTCACATTCCCGGATTAATGAGTTCGACACGCGTCACATTCCCGGATTAATCAGTTCGACAAGCGTCACATTCCCGGATTGATGGGTTCGACACGCATCACACTACCGGATTAATCAGTTCGACAAGCGTCACATTCCCGGATTGATGAGTTCGACACGCATCACACGACCGGATTAATCAGTTCGACGTGCGTCACATTCCCGTAGTAATGGGTTTAACATGCATCACACTCCCAGATTAACGAATTCTACTCGTGTCACGCTCCAGGATTAATCAGTACGACATGCATCACATTCCCAGGTTGATGAGTTTGACACGCGTCACTCTCACGGATTAATGAGTTTGATACATGTCACACTCCCGGATTAGTGTGTTCGACACACGTCACAGTCCCGGATTAATGGGTTCGACATGTGACACACTCCCGGATTAATGAGTTCGACAGGCATTACATTCCGGGATTAATGAGTTCGACACGCATCATATACCCGGATTAATGTGTTCGAAACACGTCACACTCCCGGATTAATGAGTTTGAAACACGTCACGCTCTCAGATTAATGAGTTTGACACGCGTTACATTCCGGGATTAATGAGTTCGACACGTGTCACACTCCTGGATTAATAAGATTGACACGTGTCACACTCCCGGTTGATGAGTTCGACACGCGTCACACTCCCGGATTAATGAGTTTGAAACACGTCACGCTCTCAGATTAATGAGTTTGACACGCGTTACATTCCGGGATTAATGAGTTCGACACGTGTCACACTCCCGGATTAATGATTTCAACACACGTCACACTCCCAGATTAATGAGTTCAACACACCTCACAAACCCGGATTAATGCGTTTGACACACGTCATATACCTGGATTAATGTGTTCGTCATGCATCACACTCCCGGATTAATGAGTTCGACACGTGAAAAACTCCCGGATGATTGAGTTTGACACACATCACGCTCTCGGATTAATGAGTTTGACACGCGTTACATTCCGGGATAAATGAGTTCGACACGTGTCACACTCC
>NC_057712.1:14321281-14329357 GCF_004010195.1 Chiloscyllium plagiosum | reverse complement strand
CGGATTAATGAGTTCGACATGCGTCACACTCCCGGATTAATGAGTTTGACACGCAGCATACTCTCGGATTAATGGGTTTGACACGCGTCACACTCGTGGATCAATGAGATCGACACGTGTCACACTCTCGGATTAATGAGTTCGACACGCGTCACATTCCAGAATTAATGTGTTCGACACGTGTCACTCTCCCGGATTAATGAGTTCGACACTTGTCACACTCCCGGATTAATGAGTTCAACACTTGTCACACTCCCGGATTATTGAGTTTGACACGCGTCACACTCCCGGATTAATGAGTTTGACACGCGTCACATTCCAGGATTAGTGCGTTCGACCCGCCTCACACTCCTGGATTCATGAGCTCGACACGCATCACACTCCCGGATCAATGCGTTCGACACATGTAACACTCCCGGATCAATGCGTTCGACACGCGTCACACTCCCGGATCAATTCGTTCGACACATGTCACACTCCCGGATTAATGCGTTCGACACATGTCACACTCCCGGATTAATGCGTTCGACACGCCTCTCACTCTAGAATTAATGAGTTCGACATGCGGCACACTCTCAGATTAATGGGTTTGACACGCGTCACACTCCCGGATTAATGAGTTCGACACGCCTCACACTCCCGAATTAATGATTTTGACACGTGCCACACTCCCAGCTTAATGAGTTTGACACGCGTCACATTCCAGGATTAATGATTTCGACACGTGCTAAACTCCCGGATTAATCAGTTTGACACGCATCACATTCCAGGATTAATGAGTTCGACATGTGTCACACTCCCAGATTAATACGTTCGACCCGCCTCACACTTCCGGATTAATGGGTTCGACACGCGTCACACTCGCGGATTAATGAGTTCGACACGCGTCACATACCCGGATCAATGCGTTCGACACATGTCACACTCCCGGATTAATGTGTTCGACATACCTCTCACTCCCGGATTAATGAGTTCGACACGCGTTACATTCCGGAATTAATGAGTTTGACACATGTCACTCTCCCGGATTAATGAGTTCAACACACGTCATATACCCGGATTTATTTGTTCGGCATGCGTCATATACCTGGATTAATGTGTTCGACATGCGTCACACTCCAGGATTAATGAGTTCGACACGTGAAGATCTCCTGGATGAATGAGTTTGACATACATCACGTTCTTGGAGTAATGAGTTTGACACACGTTACATTCCAGGATAAATGAGTTCGACACGTGTCACACTCCCGGATTAATGAGTTTGACATGCGTCACATTCCAGGATTAATGAGTTTGACATGTGTCACACTCCCGGATTAATGCGTTCAACACGCGTCACACTCCAGGATTAATGAGTTCGACACTTGTCACACTCCCGGATTAATGAGTTTGACACGCGTCACACTCCCGGATTAATGAGTTTGACATGCGTCACATTCCAGGAGTAATGCGTTCGACCCACGTCACACTCCCGAATTAATGAGCTCGACACGCGTCACACTCCTGGATCAATGAGCTCGACACGCGTCACACTCTCGGATCAATGCATTTGGCACATGTCACACTCCCGGATCAATGCGTTCGACACGCGTCACACTCCCGGATCAATGCGTTCGACACATGTCACACTCCCGGATTAATGCGTTCGACACGCCTCTCACTCTCGGATTAATGAGTTCGACACAAGTCATACTCGCAGATTAATGAGATCGACACGTGTCACACTCCCGGATTAATGAGTTCGACACACGTCAGTTTCCCGGATTAATGAGTTCAACACGCATCACACTTTCGCGTTAATAAATTTGACACACATTGCGCTCCCAGATTAAAGACTTTGACACGTGTCACATTCCCGGATTAATGAGTTCGGCATGCGTCACATTCCTCGATTAATGTGTTCGACATGTGTCATACTCCCGGATTAATGGGTTCGACACGCCTCACACTCCCGGGTTAATGAGTTCAACACGCATCACACTTTCGCGTTAATAAATTTGACACACATTGCGCTCCCAGATTAAAGACTTTGACACGTGTCACATTCCCGGATTAATGAGTTCGGCATGCGTCACATTCCTCGATTAATGTGTTCGACATGCGTCATACTCCCGGATTAATGGGTTCGACACGCCTCACACTCCCGGGTTAATGAGTTCGACACGCATCACACTTTCACGTTAATACATTCAACAGACATTGCGCTGTCGGATTAATGAGTTTGACACGCGTCACATTCCCGGATTAATCAGTTTGACACGCATCACACTACCGGATTAATCAGTTCGACAAGCGTCTCATTCCCAGATTGATGAGTTCGACACGCATCACACTACCAGATTAATCAGTTCGACGTGCGTCACATTCCCGTAGTAATGGGTTTAACATGCATCACACTCCCAGATTAACGAATTCTACTCGTGTCACACTCCAGGATTAATCCGTACTACATGCATCACATTCCCAGATTGATGAGTTTTACACGCGTCACTCTCACGGATTAATGAGTTTGATACATGTCACACTCCCGGATTAATGCGTTCGACACGCGTCACAGTCCCGGATTAATGGGTTCGACATGTGACACACTCCCGGATTAATGCGTTCGACACGCGTCATAAACCCGGATTAATGAGTTTGACAGGCGTTACATTCTGGGATTAATGAGTTCGACACCCATCAAAAACCCGGATTAATGTGTTCGAAACACGTCACACTCCCGGATTAATGAGTTTGACACACATCACGCTCTCAGATTAATGAGTTTGACACGCGTTACATTCTGGGATTAATGAGTTCGACACGTGTCACACTCCCGGATTAATGAGTTTGACATGCATCACACTCCCAGATTAATGAGTTCAACACACGTCACACTACCGGATTAATGAGATTGACACGTGTCACACTCCCGGATTAATGAGTTCGACACGTGTCACACTCCCGGATTAATGAGATTGACACGTGTCACACTCCCGGATTAATGAGTTCGACATGTGTCACACTCCCGGATTAATGCGTTCGACCTGCCGCACACCCGCGGATTAATGAATTCGACATGCGTCACATACCCGGATCAATGCGTTCGACACATGTCACACTCCCGGATTAATGAGTTCGACATGCCTCTCACTCCCAAATTAATGAGTTTGACATGCGGCACACTCTCGGATTAATGAGTTTGACACGCGTCACTCTCCCGGATTAATGAGTTCGACATGCCTCTCACTCCCAATTTCATGAGTTTGACATGCGGCACACTCTCGGATTAATGAGTTCGACACACGTCACTCTCCTGGATTAATGATTTTAATACGCGCCAAACTCCCAGATTAATGAGTTCAACACACGTCACATACCTCTATTTATGTGTTTGACACGCGTCACACTCTTGAATTAATGGGTTCAACACGCGTCACACTTGCGGATTAATGAGATTGACACGTGTCACACTCCCGGATTAATGAGTTCGACACGCGTCACACTCCCGGATTAATGAGTTCGACATGCGTCACATACCCGGATCAATGCGTTCAACACATGTCGTACTCCCGGATTAATGAGTTCGACACGCCTCTCACTCCCGGATTAATGAGTTTGACACGCAGCACACTCTCGGATTAATGGATTTGACACGCGTCACACTCGTGGATTAATGAGATCGACACGTGTCACTCTCCCGGATTAATGAGTTCGACACGCGTCACACACCCGGATTAATGAGTTCGGCATGCGTCACTCTCATGGATTAATGAGTATGACACATGTCACACTCCCGGTTTAATGCGTTTGACACTCCTCACATTCCGGTTTAATATGTTCGACACGCATCACACTCCCGGATTAATGCGTTCGACACGTGTCACACTCCCAGATTAATGAGTTTGACACGCAGCACACTCCCGGATTAATGAGTTCGACATGCGGCACACTCTCGGATTAATGGGTTCAACATGCATCACATTCCAGAATGAATGAGTTCGACACGTGTCACACTCCCGGATTAATGAGTTCGACACGTGAAAAACTCCCGGATGAATGAGTTTGACACACATCACGCTCTCGGATTAATGATTTTGACACGCGTTACAATCCGGGATTAATGAGTTCGACACGCGTCACACTCCCAGATTAATTAGTTCGACACATGTTACAATCCCGGATAAATGAGTTCGACACGTGTCACACTCCCGGATTAATGAGTTCGGCATGCGTCACTCTCACGGATTAATGAGTATGACACATGTCACACTCCCGGTTTAATGCGTTTGACACTCCTCACATTCCGGTTTAATATGTTCGACACACATCACACTCCCGGATTAATGCGTTCGACACGTGTCACACTCCCAGATTAATGCGTTTGACATGCAGCACACTCCCGGATTAATGAGTTCGACATGCGGCACACTCTCGGATTAATGGGTTCGACATGCATCACATTCCAGAATGAATGAGTTCGACACGTGTCACACTCCCGGATTAATGAGTTCGACACGTGAAAAACTCCCGGATGAATGAGTTTGACACACATCACGCTCTCGGATTAATGATTTTGACACGCGTTACAATCCGGGATTAATGAGTTCGACACGCGTCACACTCCCGGATTAATTAGTTCGACACATGTCACAATCCCGGATAAATGAGTTCGACACGTGTCACACTCCCGGATTAATGAGTTTGACACATGTCCCACTCCCTGATTAATGCGTTCGACACGCACACACTCCCGGATTAATGGGTTTGACATGTGTCACACACCCGTATTAATGAGTTTGACACGCGTCACACTCCCAGATTAATGAGTTCGACACCTGTTATACTCCCGGATTAATGCATTCGACACATGTCACACTCCCAGATAAATGAGTTCGACACATGTCACACTCCCAGATAAATGAGTTCGACACGTGTCACACTCCCAGATTAATGAGTTTGACATGCGTCACACTCCCAGATTAATGAGTTCGACACCTGTTACACTCCCAGATTAATGCATTTGACACACGTCACACTCCCAGATTAATGAGATCGACACGTGTCACACTCCTGGAATAATGATTTCGACACGCGTCACATTCCAGGATTAATGAGTTCGACATGTGTCACACTCCCGGATTAATGCATTCGACCTGCCTCACAATCCCGGATTAATGGGTTCGACACGCGTCACACTCGCGGATTAATGAGTTCGACACGCATCACATACCCGGATCAATGCGTTCGACAAATGTCACACTCCCGGATTAATGAGTTTGACACGCGTCATATTCCAGGATTAATGAGTTTGACACGTGTCACACTCCCGAATTAATGAGTTTGACACGCGTCACATTCCAGGATTAATGAGTTTGACACGTGTCACACTCCCGGATTAATGCGTTCAACACGCATCACACTCCAGGATTAATGAGTTCGACACTTGTCACACTCCCGGATTCATGAGTTTGACACGCGTCACACTCCCGGATTCATGAGTTTGACACACATCACACTCCCGTATTAATGCGTTCGGCACGTGTCACACTCCCAGATTAATGAGATTGACACGCGGCACACTCTTGGATTAATGAGTTCGACATGCGTCACATTCCAGAATTAATGAGTTCGACACGTGTCACACTCCCGGATTAATGATTTCAACATGCGTCACACTCCCAGATTAATGAGTTCGACACGTGAAAAACTCCCGGATGAATGAGTTTGACACACATCACGCTCTTGGATTAATGAGTTTGACACGCGTCACGCGCCCGGATTAATGAGTTCGACATGCGTCACGCGCCCGGATTAATGAGTTCGACATGCGTCACGCGCCCGGATTAATGAGTTCGACATGCGTCAGACACGCGTCACATTCCAGGATTAATGAGTTCGACATGTGTCACACTCCCGGATTAATGGGTTCGACACGCGTCACACTCGCGGATTAATGAGTTCGACACGCGTCACATACCCGGATCAATGCGTTTGACACATGTCACACTCCCGGATTAATGTGTTCGACATACCTCTCACTCCCGGATTAATAAATTCAACACGCGTCACATTCCAGAATTAATGAGTTTGACGCGTGTCACTCTCCCGGATTAATGATTTTAACAGGCGTCACACTCCCGGATTAATGAGTTCAACACACGTCATATACCCGGATTTATGCGTTCAGCACGCGTCATATACCTGGATTAATGTGTTCAACATGTGTCACACTCTCGGATTAATGAGTTCGACACGTGAAGATCTCCCGGATGAATGAGTTTGACATACATCATGTTCTTGGAGTAATGAGTTTGACACACGTTACATTCCGGGATAAATGAGTTCGACACGTGTCACACTCCCGGATTAATGAGTTTGACACGTGTCACATTCCAGGATTAATGAGTTTGACACGTGTCACACTCCCGGATTAATGTGTTCAACACATGTCACACTCCAGGATTAATGAGTTCGACACTTGTCACACTCCCGGATTAATGAGTTTGACACTTGTCACACTCCCGGATTAATGAGTTTGACACGTGTCACATTACAGGATTAATGCGTTCGACCCGCCTCACACTCCCGGATTAATGAGCTCGACACGCGTCACACTCCCGGATCAATGCGTTCGACACGCGTCACACTCCCGGATCAATGCGTTCGACACGCGTCACACTCCCGGATCAATGAGCTCGACACGCGTCACACTCCCGGATCAATGCGATCGACACATGTCACACTCCCGGATTAATGCGTTCGACATGCCTCTCACTCTCGGATTAAAGAGTTTGACATGCGGCACACTCTCGTATTAATGGGTTTGACATGCGTCACATTCCAGAATTAATGAGTTCGACGTGTGTCACATTCCCAGATTAATAATCCAACATGTGTCACAAAATTGGATTAATGCGTTCGACACGCGTCATATACCCGGACTAAAGTGTTCGACATGCGTCACACTCCCGGATTAATAAATTTGACACGTGAAAATCTTGACACACGTAACGGTCTCGGATGAATGAGTTTGACACATGTTACATTCCGGGATATATGAGTTCGACACGTGTCACACTCCCGGATTAATGTGTTCGACATACCTCTCACTCCCAGATTAATGAGTTCAACGTGCGTCACACTCCCGGATTAATGAGTTTGACACGCGTCACATTCCAGGATTAATGCGTTCGACCCGCCTCACACTCCCGGATTAATGAGTTCGACATGCGTCACACGCCCGGATTAATGAGTTCGAAATGCGTCACTCTCACGGATTAATGAGTTTGACACATGTCACACTCCTGGATTAATGCGTTTGACACGCCTCACATTCCTGGTTTAATGCGTTCGACACACATCACACTCCCGTATTAATGCGTTCGGCACGTGTCACACTCCCAGATTAATGAGATTGACATGCGGCACACTCTTGGATTAATGAGTTCGACATGCGTCACATTCCAGAATTAATGAGTTCGACACGTGTCACACTCCTGGATTAATGATTTCAACATGCGTCACACTCCCAGATTAATGAGTTCGACACGTGAAAAACTCCCGGATGAATGAGTTTGACACACATCACGCTCTTGGATTAATGAGTTTGACACGCGTCACGCGCCCGGATTAATGAGTTCGACATGCGTCACTCCCACGGATTAATGAGTTTGACACATGTCACACCTCTGGATTAATGCATTCGACACACATCACACTCCCGGATTAATGAGTTCGACACGCGTCACAGTCCCGGGTTAATGAGTTCCACACGCATCACACTTTCGCGTTAATAAATTTGACAGACATTGCGCTCCCAGATTAAAGAGTTTGACACGCATCACATTCCCGGATTAATGAGTTCGACAAGCGTCACATTCCCCGATTAATGTGTTCGACACGTGAAACACTCCTGGATTAATGAGTTTGACACATGTCACACTTCTGGATTAATGAGTTCGACACGCCTCACATTCCCGGATTAATGAGTTCGACATGCGTCACACACACGGATTAATGAGTTCGACAAGCGTCAGATTCCCAGATTAATGAGACCGACACGCGTCACACTCCTGGAATAATGATTTCGACACG
>NC_057712.1:14311965-14319069 GCF_004010195.1 Chiloscyllium plagiosum | reverse complement strand
CCGGATTAATCAGTTCGTCAAGCGTCACATTCCCGGATTGATGAGTTCGACACGCATCACACTACCGGATTAATCAGTTCGACCTGCGTCACATTCCCGTAGTAATGGGTTTAACATGCATCACACTCCCAGATTAACGAATTCTACTCGTGTCACGCTCCAGGATTAATCAGTACGACATGCATCACATTCCCAGATTGATGAGTTCGACAAGCGTCACTCTCACGGATTAATGAGTTCGACACGCGTCATATACCCGGATTAATGCGTTCGACACGCATCATATACCCGGATTAATGTGTTCGAAACATGTCACACTCCCGGATTAATGAGTTTGACACGCGTTTCATTCCAGGATTAATGAGTTCTGCACGTGTCACACTCCCGGATTAATGAGTTTGACATGCATAACACTCCCAGATTAATGAGTTCGACACCTGTTATACCTCCGGATTAATGCATTCGACACACGTCACACTACCGGATTAATGAGATCGACACGCGTCACTCCCACAGATTAATGAGTTTGACACATGTCACACCTCTGGATTAATGCGTTCGACACACATCACACTCCCTGATTAATGAGTTCGACACGCATCAAAGTCCCGGGTTAATGAGTTCCACACGCATCACACTTTCGCGTTAATAAATTCGACAGACATTGCGCTCCCAGATTAAAGAGTTTGACACGCATCACATTCCCGGATTAATGAGTTTGACAAGCGTCACATTCCCCATTTAATGTGTTCGACACGTGAAACACTCCTGGATTAATGAGTTTGACACACGTCACACTTCTGGATTAATGAGTTCGACACGCCTCACATTCCCGGATTAATGAATTCGACATGCGTCACACACACGGATTAATGAGTTCGACAAGCGTCAGATTCCCGGATTAATGAGACCGACACGCGTCACACTCCTGGAATAATGATTTCGACACGGGCCACATTCCCGGATTAATGAGTTCCACACGCGTCACAATTTCGTGTTAATAAATTTGACACACATTGCGCTCCCAGATTAAAGAGCTTGACACGCGTCACACTCCCGGATTAATGGGTTCGACACACGTCACATACCCGGATCAATGCGTTCGACACATGTCACACTCCCAGATTAATGCGTTCGACACGCCTCTCACTCCTGGATTAATGAGTTTGACACGCGGCACACTCTCGGATTAATGGGTTTTACATGCGTCACACTCGCGGATTAATGAGTTTGACACGTGTCACATTCCAGAATTAATGAGTTCGACACGCGTCACACTCCCGGATTAATGAGTTCAACACACGTCACAAACCCGGATTAATGCGCTCGACACGCGTCATATACCTGGATTAATGTGATCGACATGCGTCACACTCCCGGATTAATGAGTTCGACACGTGAAAAACTCCCAGATGATTGAGTTTGACACACATCACGGTCTCGAATTAATGAGTTTGACACACGTTACATTCCGGGATAAATGAGTTTGACACGTGTCACACACCTGGATTAATGAGTTCGACATGCGTCACTCTCACGGATTAATAAATTTGACACATGTCACACTCCCGGTTTAATGCATTTGACACGCCTCACATTCCGGTTTAATGCCTTCGACACACATCACACGCCCGGATTAATGCGTTCGACACGTGTCACACTCTCGGATTAATGAGATTGACACGCGGCACACTCTTGGATTAATGGGTTCGACATGCGTCACATTCCAGAATTAATAAATTCGACACGTGTCACACTCCCGGATTAATGATTTCAACATGCGTCACACTCCCAGATTAATGAGTTCGACACGTGAAAAACTCCCGGATGAATGAGTTTGACACACATCACGCTCTCGGATTAATGAGTTTGACACGCGTCACGCGCCCGGATTAATGAGTTCGACATGCGTCACTCCCACGGATTAATGAGTTTGACACGCGTCACACGCCCAGATTAATGAGTTCGACACGCGTCACTCCCACGGATTAATGAGTTTGACACATGTCAAACCTTCGGATTAATGCGTTCGACACACGTCACACTCCCAGATTAATGAGTTCGACACATGTCACACTCCCAGATTAATGAGTTTGACACACGTCACACACCCGGATGAATGAGTTCGACATTCGTCACTCTCACGGATTAATGAGTTTGACACATGTCACACTCCCCGATTAATGGGTTCGACACGCGTCACAGTCCCAGATAAATGGGTTCGACACGTGACACACTCCCGGATTAATGAGTTTGACACGCATCACACTGCCGGATTAATGAATTTGACACACGTCATATACCCGGATTAATGCGTTCGACACGTGTCATATACACGGATTAATGTGTTCGACATGCGTCACACTCCCGGATTAATGAGCTCGACACGTGCAAAACTCCCAAATGAATGAGTTTGACACACATCACACTCCGGGATTAATGGGTTCAACACGCGTCACACTCGCAGATTAATGAGTTCGACACGCGTCACATTCCGGGATTAATGAGTTTGACACGCGTCACACTCCCAGATTAATGAGTTTGACATGTGTCACACTCCCGGATTAATGATTTCGAAACGCGTCACACTCCCGGATTAATTAGATCGAGACGCGTCATATACCCTGATCAATGCGTTCGACACACGTCACACTCCTGGATTAATGCATTCGACCATGCCGCTCACTCCCGGATTAATGAGATCGACACGCGTCATATATCCTGATCAATGCGTTCGACACACGTCACACTCCTGCATTAATGCGTTCGACCATGCCTCTCACTCCCGGATTAATGAGTTTGACACGCTTCACACTCCCAGATTAATGATTTCGACACGCAGCACACTCCCGGATTAATGGGTTCAACACGCGTCACACTCGCAGATTAATGAGTTCGACACGTGTCACATTCCAGGATAAATGAGTTCGACACGTGTCACACTCCTGGATTAATGATTTTGACACACGTCACACTCGCGGATTAATGAGTTCGACATGCGTCATATACCCTGATTAATGAGTTCGACACGCGTCACACTCCCGAATTAATGATTTTGACACGTGCCACACTCTCGGATTAATGTGCTCGACACGCGTCACACTCCCGGATTAATGAGTTCGGCACACGTCATATACCCAGATTAATTAGCTCGACACGTGTCATATAACCGGATCAATGCGTTCGACACGCCTCTCACTCCCGGATTAATGAGTTCGACACGCGTCACACTCCCGGATTAATGCGTTCGGCACACCGCTCACTCCCGGATTAATGAGTTCGACACGCATCACACTCCCGGATTAATGGGTTCGACACGCGTCACACCCGCGGATTAATGAATTCGACATGCGTCACTTTCCAGGATTAATGAGTTCGACACGTTTCACACTCCCGGATTAATGATTTCGACACACGTCACACTCCCGGATTAATGATTTCGACACGTGACACACTCCTGGATTAAAGAGTTCGACACGCGTCACATTCTGGGATTAATGAGTTCGACACGCGTCACACTCTCGGATTAATGAGTTCGACATGCGACACACTCCCGAATTAATGAATTCGACACCCTTTCACATTCCGGGATTAAAGAGTTCGACATGCGTCACAATCCCGAATTAATAAATTTGACACGCGTCACACTCCCGGATTAATGAGTTTGACATGCATCATATGGCCAGATTAATGCGTTCAACACGTGTCACACTCCCGGATTAATGAGTTCGATACGTGACACACTCCCAGATTCATGAGTTCGACATGTGTCTCACTACCGGATTAATGAGTTCGACACGCGTCACACTCCTGGATTAATGGGTTTGATACGCGTCACACTCCCGGATTAATGAGTTCGACACACGTCACACTCTCGGATTAATGATTTTGAAACGCATCACTTTCCCGGATTAATGCGTTCAACATGTATCACGCTCCCGGATTAATGCGTTCAACATGTATCATGCTCCCGGATTAAAGACTTCAACACGCGTCACACACCCGGCTTAATGAGTTCGACATGCGTCACATTCCCGGATTAATGAGCTCGACACACGTCATACTCCCGGATTAATGAGTTCGGCACACGTCATATACCCAGATTAATGAGCTTGACACGTGTCATATAACCGGATCAATGCGTTCGACACGCCTCTCACTCCCGGATTAATGAGTTCGACACTCGTCACACTCCCGGATTAATGCGTTCGACACACCTCTCACGCCCAGATTAATGAGTTCGACACGCGTCACACTCACGGATTAATGGGATCAACATGCGTCACACTCACGGATTAATGAATTCGACATGCGTCACTTTCCAGGATTAATGAGATCGACACGTGTCACACTCCCGGATTAATGAGTTCGACATGCGACACACTCCCGGATTAATGAGTTCAACACCCTTTCACATTCCAGGATGAAAGAGTTCGACACGCGTCACACTCCCGGATTAATAAATTCGACACAGGTCACATTCCCGGATTAATGAATTCGACACGCGTCACATTCCAGGATTAATGAGTTCGAAACCCTTTCACATTCCGGGATTAAAGAGTTCGACGCGCGTCACACTCCCAGATTAATGAGTTCGACACATGTCACACTCCCGGGTTAATGATTTCGACACGTGACACACTCCTGGATTAAAGTGTTCGACACACGTCACATTCTGGGATTAATGAGTTCGACACGTGTCACACTCTCGGATTAATGAGTTTGACATGCGACACACTCCCGGATTAATGAATTAGACACCCTTTTACATTCCGGGATTAAAGAGTTCAACACGCGTCACAATCCCGGATTAATAAATTTGTCACGCGTCACACTCCCGGATTAATGATTTCGACACGTGCCACACTCCCAGATTAATGAGTTTGACATGTGTCACTCTCAGATTAATGAGTTTGACACGCGTCATATGACCGGATTAATGCGTTCAACACGCGTCACACTCCCGGATTAATGAGTTCGACACGTGACATACTCCCAGATTAATGAGTTCGACATGTGTCTCACTACCGGATTAATGCGTTCGACTCGCCTCACACTCCCGTATTAATGAGTTTGACACGCGTCACACTCCTGGATTAATGGGTTTGATACGAGCCACACTCTCGGATTAATGATTTTGAAACGCGTCACTTTCCCGGATTAATGCTTTCAACATGTATCATGCTCCCGGATTAAAGACTTCAACACGCGTCACACCCACGGATTAATGAGTTTGACACGCGTCACACACCCGGCTTAATGATTTCGACATGCATCACATTTCCGGATTAATGAGTTCGACACATGTCACACTCCCAGATTAATGAGTTCGACACGCGTCACATTCTGGGATTAATGAGTTCGACACACGTCACACTCTCGGATTAATGATTTTGAAACGCGTCACTTTCCCGGATTAATGCGTTCAACATGTATCACGCTCCCGGATTAAAGACTTCAACACGCGTCACACTCAGGGATTAATGAGTTTGACACACGTCACACACCCGGTTTAATGAGTTCGACATGCGTCACATTCCTGGATTTATGCATTCGACACGCGTCACACTCCCGGATTAATGGGTTCGACACATGTCACACTCCCATAATAATGAGTTCCACACACGTCACATCTCCAGATTAATGGGTTTGACACGTGTCACACTCCTGGTTTAATGGGTTCAACACGCGTCACGCTCCCGGATTAATTGGTTCGACACGCGTCACATTCCCGGATTAATGAGTTCGACAAGTGTCACACTCCCAGATTAATGATTTCGACAGGCGTGACATTCTCGGATTAATGAGTTTGACACGTGTCACATTCCCAGATTAATGCGTTTGACACGTGTCACACTCCCGGATCAATCGGTTTGACACGTGTCACACTCCCGTAGAAATGAGTTTGACACGCATTACACTCCAGGATTAATGGGTTCGACACGCTTCACATTCCCGGGTTAATGATTTCGACATGCGTCACACTCCCAGATAAGTGAGTTTGACATGCGTCATACTCCCGGTTTGATGAGTTCGACACGCGTCATATTCACGGATTAATGTGTTCGATGCATGTCACATTCCCAGATTAATGAATTCAACACGTGTCACACTCCCGAAATAATGAGTTCAACACGCGTCATATTCCCGGAATAATGAATTCAAAACCATTTCAAATCCCGGGATTAAAGAGTTCGACATGCGTCACACTCCCGGATTAATGAGTTCAACACGTGTCACACTCCCAGATTAAAGAGTTCGACACGCATCACATTCCAGGATTAATGAGTTCAACACGTGTCATACTCCCAGATTAATGGGTTCGACACGTTTTACACTCCTGGATTAATGAGTTCGACACGCGTCACATTCCGGGATTAATGAGTTCGACATGCATCACATTCCGGGATTAATGAGTTCGACATTTGTTACACTCTCAGATTAATGCGTTCAACACACTTCACACTACCGTATTAATGAGATCGACACGTGTCACTCTCCTGGACTATTGAGTTTGACACGCGTTACATTCCCGGGTTAATGAGTTTGACACGTGTCACATTCCCGGATTAATGAGTTCGACACGTGTCACACTCCTGGATTAATGAGTTCGACACGCGTCACATTCCGGGATTAATGAGTTCAACATGCGTCACACTCTCGGATTAATGAGTTTGACATGCGACACACTCCCGGATTAATGAATTCGACACCCTTTCACATTCCGGGATTAAAGAGTTCGACACGCGTCACACTCCTGAATTAATGAGTTCGACACGTGTCACACTCCCGGATTAATGATTTTGACATGCGTCACTCCCGGATTAATGAGTTCGACATGCGTCATATGGCTGGATTAATGCGTTCGACGCGCGTCACACTCCTGGATTAATGAGTTTGACACGCGTTACATTCTGGGATTAAAGAGATTGACATGTGTCACACTCCCGGATTAATGAGTTCGACATGCGACACACTCCCGGATTAATGAATTCGACACCCTTTCACATTCCGGGATTAAAGAGTTCGACACGCGTCACACTCCTGAATTAATGAGTTCGACACGTGTCACACTCCCGGATTAATGATTTTGAATGCGTCACT
>NC_057712.1:14265030-14310715 GCF_004010195.1 Chiloscyllium plagiosum | reverse complement strand
AAGCGACACATTCCCAGATTCATGAATTTGAAATCCTTTCACATTCCGGGATTAAAGAGTTTGACATGCGTCACACTCCCGGATTAATGATTTTGACACGTGCCACACTCCCGCATTAATGAGTTCGACACGCGTCACATTCCAGGATTAATGAGTTCGACACATGTCACACTCCCGGATTAATGGGTTCGACACGCATCACACTCCCGGATTAATGGGTTTGACACGCATCACATTCCCGGGTTAACGGGTTCGACGCACATCCCACTCCTGGATTAATGTGTTCGACAGGCGTGACATTCCCGGATTATTGAGTTTGACATGCGTCACATTCCCGGATGAATGAGTTTGACACGTGTCACACTCCCGGATTAATGATTTCAACACCGTCACACTCCCAGATTAATCAGTTCGACACACGTCATATACCCGGATTAATGTGTTCGACATGTGAAAAACTCCCGGATGAATGAGTTTGACACACATCACGCTCTCGGATTAATGAGTTTGACACGCGTTACATTCCAGGATTAATGAGTTCGACACGCGTCACACTTCCAGATTAATGAGTTTGACACATGTCACACTCCCGGATTAATGCGTTCGACACACGTCACAGTCCTGGATTAATGGGTTCGACACACGTCACAGTCCTGGATTAATGGGTTCGACACGTGACACACTCCCGGATTAATGTGATCGACACGTGTCACACTCCCAGATGAATGCGTTTGACATGCCTCACACTCCCGGATTAATGAGTTCAACATGCGTCACACTCCCGGATTAATGATTTCAACACCGTCACACTCCCAGATTAATCAGTTCGACACACGTCATATACCCGGATTAATGTGTTCGACACGTGTCATATACCCGGATTAATGTGTTCGACATGTGAAAAATTCCCGGATGAATGAGTTTGACACACATCACGCTCTCGGATTAATGAGTTTGACACGCGTTACATTCTGGGATTAATGAGTTCGACACGCGTCACACTCCCAGATTAATGAGTTTGACATGTGTCACACTCCCGGATTAATCCCTTTGACACGTGTCACACGCCCGGATTACTGCGTTCGACACGCGTCATGCTCCCGGATGAAATATTTCAACACGCGTCACACACCCTGATTAATGAGTTTGACACGCGTCACACTCCGGGATTAATGAGTTCGACATGCGACACTCTCCCGGATTAATGAGTTCGACACGTGTCACGCTCCCGGAATAATGAGTTTGACACACGTCACAATCCCGGATTAATGAGTTCGACACGCATCATGGTCCCGGATTAATGGGTTCGACACGTGAAACACTCCCGGATTAATGAGTTCGACATGTGTCACACTCTCGGATTAATGAGTTTGACACGCCTCACACTCACGGATTAATGAACTTGACATGCGTCACATTCCAGGATTAATGACGTTGACACGTGTCACACTCCCGGATTAATGAGTTCGACAGGCGTCATATACCCTGATCAATACGTTCGACACGCGTCACACTCCTGGATTAATGGGTTTGATACACGTCACACTCCCGGATTAATGAGATCGACACGCGTCACACTCTCGGATTAATGATTTTGAAATGCGTCACTTTCCCGGATTAATGCGTTCAACATGTATCACACTCCCAGATTAAAGACTTCAACACGCGTCACACTCACGGATTAATGAGTTTGACACGCGTCACACACGCGGCTTAATGAGTTCGACATGCGTCACATTCCCGGATTAATGAGCTCGACACGCGTCATACTCCCGGATTAATGAGTTCGGCACACGTCATATACTCAGATTAATGAGCTCGACACGTGTCATATAACCGGATCAATGCGTTCGACACACCTCTCACTCCCGGATTAATGAGTTCGACACTCGTCACACTCCCGGATTAATGCGTTCGACACACCTCTCACGCCCAGATTAATGGGTTCGACACGCGTCACACTCACGGATTAATGGGTTCAACATGCGTCACACTCGCGGATTAATGAATTCGACATGCGCCACTTTCCAGGATTAATGAGTTCGACACGTGTCACACTCCCGGATTAATGAGTTCGACATGCGACACACTCCCGGATTAATGAGTTCGACACCCTTTCACATTCCAGGATGAAAGAGTTCGACACGCATCACACACCCGGATTAATAAATTCGACACGTGCCACACTTCCGGATTAATGAATTCGACACGTGCCACCCTTCCGGATTAATGAATTCGACACGCGTCACATTCCAGGATTAATGAGTTCGAAACCCTTTCACATTCTGGGATTAAAGAGTTCGACGCGCGTCACACTCCCGGATTAATGAGTTCGACACATGTCACACTCCCGGATTAATGATTTCGACACGTGACACACTCCTGGATTAAAAAGTTCGATATCCGTCACATTCTGGGATTAATGAGTTCGACATGTGTCACACACTCGGATTAATGAGTTCGACATGCGACACACTCCCGGATTAATGAATTAGACACCCTTTCACATTCCGGGATTAAAGAGTTCAACACGCGTCACATTCCCGGATTAATAAATTTGTCACGCGTCACACTCCCGGATTAATGATTTCGACACGTGCCACACTCCCAGATTAATGAGTTTGACATGTGTCACTCCCAGATTAATGAGTTTGACACGCGTTATATGGCCGGATTAATGCGTTCAACACGCGTCACACTCCCGGATTAATGAGTTCGACACGCATCACACTCCAGGATTAATGGGTTTGATACGCGTCACACTCCCGGATTAATGAGTTCGACACGCGTCACACTCCTGGATTAATGGGTTCGATACGCGTCACACTCTCGGATTAATGAGTTCGACACGCGTCACATTCTCGGATTAATGATTTTGAAACGCGTCACTTTCTCGGATTAATGCTTTCAACATGTATCATGCTCCCAGATTAAAGACTTCAACACGCGTCACACTCCCGGATTAATGAGTTTGACACGCGTCACACACCCGGTTTACTGATTTCGACATGCATCACATTTCCGGATTAATGAGTTCGACACATGTCACACTCCCAGATTAATGAGTTCGACAAGCGTCACATTCCGGGATTAATGAGATCGACACGCGTCACACTCTCGGATTAATGATTTTGAAACGCATCACTTTCCCGGATTAATGCGTTCAACATGTATCACGTTCCCGGATTACAGACTTCAACATGCGTCACACTCCCGGATTAATGAGTTTGACACGCGTCACACACCCAGTTTAATGAGTTCGACATGCGTCACATTCCCGGATTTATGCATTCGACACGCGTCACACTCCCGGATTATTGAGTTCGACACACGTCACACTCCCGGATTAATGAGTTCGACACACGTCACACTCCCATAATAATGAGTTCGACACAAGTCACATCTCCAGATTAATGAGTTTGACACGTGTCACGCTCCTGGATTTATGCGTTCGACACGCGTCACACTCCCGGATTAATGAGTTCGACACATGTCACACTCCCATAATAATGAGTTCCACACACGTCACATCTCCAGATTAATGGGTTTGACACGTGTCACTCTCCTGGATTAATGGGTTCAACACGCGTCACGCTCCCGGATTAATTGGTTCGACACGCGTGACATTCTCGGATTAATGAGTTTGACACGCGTCACATTCCCAGATTAATGCGTTTGACACGTGTCACACTCCCGGATCAATCGGTTTGACACATGTCACACTCCCGTAGAAATGAGTTTGACACACATCACATTCCCGGATTAATGATTTCGACATGCGTCACACTCCCAGATAAGTGAGTTTGACATGCATCATACTCCCGGATTGATGAGTTCGACAGGCGTCATATTCACGGATTAATGCGTTCGATGCGTGTCACATTCCCAGATTAATGAATTCAACACGTGTCACACTCCCGAAATAATGAGTTCAACACGCGTCATATTCCCAGAATAATGAATTCGAAACCATTTCAAATTCCGGGATTAAAAAGTTCGACATGCGTCACACTCCCGGATTAATGAGTTCGACACGTGTCACACTCCCAGATTAAAGAGTTCGACACGCATCACATTCCAGGATTAATGAGTTCAACACGTGTCACACTCCCGGATTAATGGGTTCGACACGTTTTACACTCCTGGATTAATGAGTTTGACACGCGTCACATTCCGGGATTAATGAGTTCGACACGCCTCACATTCCGGGATTAAAGAGTTCGACACGCCTCACATTCCGGGATTAATGAGTTCGACATGCATCACACTCCCAAAATAATGAATTCAACATGCGTCACATTCCAGGATTAATGAGTTCGACATGCATCACATTCCGGGATTAACGAGTTCGACATGCATCACATTCCGGGATTAATGAGTTCGACATTTGTTACACTCTCGGATTAATGCGTTCGACACACTTCATACTACCGGATTAATGAGATCGACACGTGTCACTCTCCTGGACTAATGAGTTTGACACGCGTTACATTCCAGGATTAATGAGTTCGACACATGTCACATTCCCGGATTAATGAGTTCGACACGTGTCACACTCCTGGATTAATGAGATCGACACGCGTCACATTCCGGGATTAATGAGTTCAACACGCGTCACACTCTCGGATTAATGAGTTTGACATGTGACACACTCCCTGATTAATGAATTCGACACCCTTTCACATTCCGGGATTAAAGAGTTCGACACGCGTCACACTCCCGGATTAATGAGTTTGACACGTGTCACATACCCGGATTAATGATTTTGACATGCGTCACTCCCGGATTAATGAGTTTGACACGCGTCATATGGCCGGATTAATGCGTTCGACACGTGTCACACTCCCGGATTAATTGTTTCGGCACGTGACACACTCACAGATTAATGGGTTCGACACGCGTCACAACCCCGGATAATGCGTTCGCCATGCCTCACACTCCCGGATTAATGAGTTCGACACGCGTCACACTCCCAGATTAATGAGTTTGACACGCGTCATATGGCTGGATTAATGCGTTCGACGCGCGTCACACTCCTGGATTAATGAGTTTGACACGCGTTACATTCTGGGATTAAAGAGATTGACACGTGTCACACTCCCGGATTAATGAGTTCGACATTCGACACACTCCCGGATTAATGAATTCGACACCCTTTCGCATTCCGGGATTAAAGAGTTCGACAAGCATCACACTCCTAGATTAATGAGTTCGACACGTGTCACACTCTCGGATTAATGAGTTTGACATGCGACACATTCCCGGATTAATGAGTTTGACATGCGATACACTCCCGGATTAATGAATTCGAAACCCTTTCACATTCCGGGATTAAAGAGTTCGACAAGCGTCACACTCCTGGATTAATGAGTTCGACACGTGTCACACTCCCGGATTAATGATTTCGACACGTGCCACACTCCCAGATTAAAGAGTTCGACACGCATCACATTCCAGGATTAATGAGTTCAACACGTGTCACACTCCCGGATTAATGGGTTCGACACGTTTTACACTCCTGGATTAATGAGTTCGACACGCGTCACATTCCGGGATTAATGAGTTCGACACTCCTCACATTCCGGGATTAATGAGTTCGACACGCCTCACATTCCGGGATTAATGAGTTCGACATGCATCACACTCCCAAAATAATGAATTCAAAATGCGTCACATTCCAGGATTAATGAGTTCAACATGCATCACATTCCGGGATTAATGAGTTCGACATTTGTTACACTCTCGGATTAATGCGTTCGACACACTTCACACTACCGGATTAATGAGATCGACACGTGTCACTCTCCTGGACTAATTAGTTTGACACGCGTTACATTCCAGGATTAATCAGTTTGACACATGTTACATTCCCGGATTAATGAGTTCGACACGTGTCACACTCCTGGATTAATGAGTTCGACACGCGTCACATTCCGGGATTAATGAGTTCAACACGCGTCACACTCTCGGATTAATGAGTTTGACATGCGACACACTTCTGGATTAATGAATTCGACACCCTTTCACGTTCCGGGATTAAAGAGTTCGACACGCGTCACACTCCCGGATTAATGAGTTTGACACGTGTCACATACCCGGATTAATGATTTTGACATGCGTCACTCCCGGATTAATGAGTTTGACACGCGTCATATGGCCGGATTAATGCGTTCGACACGCGTCACACTCCCGGATTAATTGTTTCGGCACGTGACACACTCACAGATTAATGGGTTCGACACGTGTCACAATCCCGGATAATGCGTTCGACATGCCTCACACTCCCGGATTAATGAGTTCGACACGCGTCACACTCCCAGATTAATGAGTTTGACACGTGTCATATGGCTGGATTAATGCGTTCGACGCGCGTCACACTCCTGGATTAATGAGTTTGACACGCGTTACATTCTGGGATTAAAGAGATTGACATGTGTCACACTCCCGGATTAATGAGTTCGACATGCGACACACTCCCGGATTAATGAATTCGACACCCTTTCGCATTCCGGGATTAAAGAGTTCGACAAGCGTCACACTCCTGGATTAATGAGTTTGACACGTGTCACACTCTCGGATTAATGAGTTTGACATGCGACACATTCCCGGATTAATGAGTTTGGATTAATGAGTTTGACATGCGACACATTCCCGGATTAATGAGTTTGACATGCGATACACTCCCGTATTAATGAATTCGAAACCCTTTCACATTCCAGGATTAAAGAGTTCGACAAGCGTCACACTCCTGGATTAATGAGTTCGACACGTGTCACACTCTCGGATTAATGAGTTTGACATGCGACACATTCCCGGATTAATGAGTTTGACATGCGACACATTCCCGGATTAATGAGTTCGACATGCGATACACTCCCGGATTAATGAATTCGAAACCCTTTCACATTCTGGGATTAAAGAGTTCGACGCGCGTCACAATCCTGGATTAATGAGTTCGACACTTGTCACACTCCCGGATTAATGATTTCGACACGTGCCACACTCCCGGAATAATGAGTTCGACATGCGTCACTCCGAATTAATGAGATGACACACGTCATGTGGCCGGATTAAAGCATTCGACACGTGTCACACTCCCGGATGAATGAGTTCGACATGTGACACACTCCCAGATTAATGGGTTCGACACGTGTCACACTCCTGGATTAACGAGTTCGACAGGCGTGACATTCCCAGATTATTGAGTTCGGCATGCGTCACATTCCCGGATTAATGAGTTCGACATGTGTCACACTCCCGGATTAATGAGTTTGACACGCGCCACATTCCCAGAATACTGAGTTTGACACGCGTCAAATTCCTGGATTAGAGTTTGACACACGTCACACGCCCGGATTAATGCGTTCGAACCGCATCACATTTCCGGATTATTGAGTTCGACACACTTCACATTCCCAGATTAATGATTTTGACATGCAACACATTCCCAGATTAATGAATTCGAAATCCTTTCACATTCCGGGATTAAAGAGTTTGACATGCGTCACACTCCCGGATTAATGAGTTCGACACGCATCACACTCCCGGAATAATGAGTTTGACACGCGTCACACTCCCGGATTAATGAGTTCGACACGCGTCACATTCCAGGATTAATGAGTTCGACACATGTCACACTCCCGGATTAGTGAGTTCGACATGCATCGCACTCCCGGATTAATGAGTTCGACACGCGTCACACTCCCGGATTAATGAGTTCGACACGCATCACACTCCCGGATTAATGAGTTCGACACGCATCACATTCCTGGGTTAACGGGTTCAACGCACATCCCACTCCTGGATTAACGTGTTCGACAGACGTGACATTCCCGGATTATTGAGTTTGACATGCGTCACATTCCCGGATGAATGAGTTTGACACGTGTCACACTCCCGGATTAATGATTTCAACACCGTCACACTCCCAGATTAATCAGTTCGACACACGTCATGGTCCCGGATTAATGGGTTCGACACGTGAAACACTCACGGATTAATGAGTTCGACATGTGTCACACTCTCGGATTAATGAGTTCGACACGCCTCACACTCCCAGATTAATGAATTTGACATGCGTCACATTCCAGGATTAATGACTTTGACACGTGTCACACTCCCGGATTAATGAGTTCGACAGGCGTCATATACCCTGATCAATACGTTCGACACACGTCACACTCCCAGATTAATGCATTCGACCACGCCTCTCACTCCCGGATTAATGAGTATGAGACGCGCGGCACACTCCCGGATTAATGAGTTTGACACGCGTGACATTCCAGGATTAATGAGTTTGACACATGTCACACTCCCGGATTAATGAGTTCGACACGCGTCACATTCCGGGACTAATGCGTTTGACACGCATCACACTCTCGGATTAATGAGTTCGACATGCGACACATTCCCGGATTAATGAATTCGACACCCTTTCACATTCTGGGATGAAAGAGTTCGACACGCGTCACACTCCCGGATTAATGAGTTCGACACGTGTCACATTCCAGGATTAATGAGTTCGATATGCGTCACATTCTGGGATTAATGAGTTCGACACTTGTTACACTCCAGGATTGATGAGTTCGACATGCACCACACTCCCGAAATAATGAGTTCAACACGCGTCATATTCCCGGATTAATGCGTTCGACATGCGATACACTCCCGGATTAATGAATTCGAAACCCTTTCACATTCCGGGATTAAAGAGTTCGATACGCGTCATACTCCCGGATTAATGAGTTCAACACATGTCACACTGCCGGATTAATGGGTTCGACGCACATCACACTCCTGGATTAACGAGTTCAACAGGTGTGACATTCCCGGATTAATGAGTTCGACATACGTCACACTCCCGGATTTGTGAGTTCGACACGTGTCACACTCCAGGGCTAATGATTTCGACACGCATCACATTCCAGGATTAATGAGTTCGACAGGCGTCACACTCCCAGATTAATAAATTCGCCACTTGTCACACTCCCGTATTAATGATTTCGACACGTGCCACATTCCCGGATTAATGAGCTCGACACGCGTCATTCCCGGATTAATGGGTTTTACACGCATCACACTCCCGGATTAATGGGTTCAATACGCATCACATTCCCGGATTAATGGGTTCGGCGCACATCACACTCCTGGCTTAACGAGTTCAACAGGTGTGACATTCCCGGATTATTGAGTTCGACATGCGTCACAATCCCGGATTAATGAGTTCGACATACGTCACACTCCCGGATTTGTGAGTTCGACACGTGTCACACTCCAGGGCTAATGATTTCGACACGCATCACATTCCAGGATTAATGAGTTCAACACGATTAATGAGTTCAACACATGTCACACTGCCGGACTAATGATTTCGACACGTGCCATACTCCCAGATTAATGAGTTTGACACACATCACATTCCAGGATTAATGAGTTTGACAAGTGTCACACTCCCGGATTAATGAGTTTGACATGTGTCACACTCCAGGATTAGTGAGTTCGACACACGTCACATTCCCGGATTAATGAGTTCGACATTTGTTACACTCCCAGATTAATGCGTTCGACACACGTCACACTACCGGATTAATGAGATCGACACGTGTCACATTCCCAGACTAATGAGTTTGACACGCATTACATTCCGGGATTAAAGAGATTGACACATGTCACACTCCCGGATTAATGAGTTTGACATGTGACACACTCCCGGATTAATGAATTCGACACCCTTTCACATTCCGGGATTAAAGAGTTCGACACGCGTCACACTCCCGGATTAATAAATTCGCTACGTGTCACACTCCCGTATTAATGATTTCGACACGTGCCACATTCCCGGATTAATGAGTTCGACACGCGTCATTCCTGGATTAATGGGTTTGACACGCATCACTCTCCCGGATTAATGGGTTCAATACGCATCACATTCCCGGATTAATGGGTTCGATGCACATCACAGTCCTGGATTAACGAGTTCAACAGGTGTGACATTCCCGGATTATTGAGTTCGACACGTGTCACACTCCCGGATTAATGAGTTTGACACGCGTCACATTCCCGGAATACTGAGTTTGACACGCATTACATTCCTGGATTAATGAGGTTGACACACGTCACACGCCCGGATTAATGAGTTCGAACAACGTCACATTCCCGGATTATTGAGTTCGACACGCATCACATTCCCAGATTAATGAATTCAACACGTGTTACATTCCTGGATTAATGCGTTCCACACATGTCACACTCCCGGATTAATGCGTTCGACACACATCACACTCCTGGATTAATGAGTTCGACACGTGTCACACTCCCGGATTAATGAGTTCGACACGTGTCACACTCCCGGATTAATGAGTTCGACTTGCATCACATTCCCGGATTAATTAGTTTGACTCGTGTCACATTCCTGGATTAATGCGTTTGACACACGTCATACTCCCGGATTACTGAATTCGACACGTGTCACACTTCTGGATTAATGAGTTCGACATGTGTCACACTCCCGGATTAATGGGTTCGATACGTGTCACACTCCCGGATTAATGAGTTCGACACGTGTCACACTCCCGGATTAATGGGTTCGACTCGCGTCACATTGCCGGATTAATGGGTTTGACGCATGTCAAACTCCTGGATTAATGAGTTCGACACGCGTCACATTCCCGGATTGTTGAGTTCAACACGTGTCACATTCCAGGATTAATGAGGTTGACCCGCATCACACTCCCGGATTAATGAGGTTGTCACACTCCCAGATTAATGAGGTTTGACACGCATCATGCTCCCGGACTAATGAGTTCAACACGTATTGCACTCCCGGATTAATGGGCTTGACACGTGTCACACTCCCGGATTAATGATTTTGCCACGCATCACGCTCCTGGATTAATAGTTTGACACGGATCACAGTCCCGGATTAATGAGTTCAATATGGGTCACTCTCCCAGATTAATGAGTTCGACACGTATTGCGCTCCTGCATTAATGAGTTTGACACACATCACACTCCCGGACTAATGAGTTCGACACGTGTCACAGTCCCATATTAATGTGTTCGACAAGCGTCACGCTCCTGGATTAATGAGGTTGACACATATCGCGCACCCAGATTAATGAGTTCGACACGCGTCACAGTCCCGGAATAATGAGGTTGACACGCATCGCACTCCTGTATTAATGGGTTCCACGTGCGTCATATTCCCGGAATAATGAGTTTGACACACATCGTTCTCCCAGATTATTGAGTTCAACACGCATCTTGCTCCCGGACTAATGAGTTTGACATGCGTTGTGTATCCTCCAAGTCATTCCTGATGAAGGGCCTATGTCGGTAATGTCAATTCTCCTGCTCCTCAGATGCTGCCTGACCTTCTGTGCTTTTCCAGCACCACACTCCGACTCAGCCAGATGGACCTCATAGAATATGAATTCCCTGATGGGACTGTCAACCTGGTCCAATTAGGAAGCTGCAGCTGACAGATAAGAACAGGAGTGTTGGGGATTCTGCTCAGTCTAAGAGCCAGCTCTGAACTAGCTGGGTTAGTATTATGTAATATGCTGTAAATGTTGGGTATTGGTGATGGGATACTGCCTCTGTGGAGCTATTTCACCACCTTGTTATGAAAGAAAAGTGTTTAGATGTCCCAATGGTCTATCCTTTACCATTGATAATTAAACAATGCTTGGACTCAGAATAGAAAAGTGAGGATTGTTGACACTAAATTGCTCAAACCAGAATACACATTGTTGGCAATACTAGAGTCTTAAAAGATGACATGGTGATTGGCAGGGTGGTGATAGAATGCATTCCTGAAGAAAGAAGAAGAAAAAAAATGAAGAAAAATGGACTTAACATTATTGCTTTAGAGGACAGCATGATGGCCTCACTGTCCCAAGGACCTGAGTTTCAAGTCTTGTCATTGGTGACTGTCTGTGTGGAGTGTGCACATTCTCCCCGTGTTGGTGTGGGTCGCCTCCAGGTGCTCCTACAATCCAAAGATGTATCGGCTAGGTGAATTGGCCATGCTAAATTTCCCCTAGTGTTAGGAAATGTGCAGGCTAAGTTGATTAGCAATGGGAAATACAGGGATACAGGGATAAGGTGGATCTACGTGGAATGCTGTAGAGAGAGTCAATGTCTGCTGCCATGCTGTTGGGATTCCATAAAGACATAAGACATAAGCAGTTAAAATGTGAAAACTGACAGTCATTAGCAGCTATGGGGACAGCAACAGGCAAATCAGTTCCATGGGGTAATGAGGACTCACAACCAGGGACAATGGTCAGCCATGACAAAGCAATGCTACCTTTGTAAAACTGCAAGTTTCTTCCAGAAGATGTGCAGAAGTAAAGCACAGTTTCAGGACAGTCGATATGCTGGTGGTAACACAGATAAGGATGTCTACACAGGTGTATACTGTGATATACTGTGATATATCACCTAGCAGAGGCATTCTTGCTGTTTTGAATGAAAGTAATTAATTCAACGAACTCAAATTTCATAGTACTTACTTATGTTGATGAACACCTTGTTACATTTATGTGTGGTACGGGAATATCTGTTCACTAACCTGTCTTGACTGAAGAAAGTAAAAAGATTAGATGAGCAAATCCTGGGATTAAAGGCAAACAGTCACTCTGTTAACACTCTGTGTCTCCACAGCAAGAGACATGGATCATATGACTTCCACCCGAACAGCTACAGTAGTACTCAAACTTTGGTAACTTCTTGCAATGGGACATCATCCACCAGCATTGTGGCTGAATCTGCGAAATCTTCTCTTGGAAGATGACCACCACTTCCACACAGGGAAAAATAAGCTGCAAGCATTGATTATCACCACAGTCTGAAGGGTGACTCAGGATAGGGCTTTGAATGTATGCAATAAACTTCTCCTGTGCTCTGTCACAGTGAAAGTAGACCTCTTGTTATGTCTGACAATTAATGCAGTGAACATTTCTGGACACAGGCCCATCAATATATTTCTACATGACGTGCCATCAAAGTCTTCATCCAAGTCATCCAAGTCTTCTGCAATGGTAATTGTTAGCGAACATCCCTTCTAGTGAACTGACACAAGTGCTATCATTCCCCCAAAAACCATAGCCCGCTTGTGCCCAATTTCTCCCTCTGTCCACTGCTAATGTGCGATGGAGTGCCAGTGCCAGTGCTTCATTGTCAGGCCTAGCAATGCCTGACCACATGGCAGTCTTGGTATCTCGACAGATAAAGGTTGTTAAAAGCGTAGGCATGAAATGGGAGAAAGAAAAAGGTGCAGGCACTTGTAAACTTGAGTGAGAACAAACCTAGTCTGCCCAATCTGTTCCATATATGCCTTAAGTTCATAAACCTCCTCTGAACTGCCTCCAGTACATTTACACTTTTCCTTAAGTAAGGAGATCAAAACTGTACACATGGTGACAATGCAGGCACCTTCAATATCATATTGAGCATCAGTGACCAGCACTCTTTCTAAACAGTACATTTGAGAGGAATTAGAATTTCAAGATAAACCAGGGGAAAAATATCATACACTTCAAGAAAAACAGACACTGATGATTGCTGACAACAGGGAGTTCCACAAACCTCATGTCTGGATCAGAGTGGTGCTGGAAAAGCACAGCAGGTCAGGCAGCATCCAAGGAGCAGGTAAATCGATGTTTTGGGCAAAAGCCCTTCATCAGGAATAGAGGCAGGGAGCCTGCAGGGTGGAGAGATAAGTGAGAGGGTGGAGTAAAACTTTGATGGATGTGGAAGGCTTCTTTGGGGCCTTGAATGGAGGTGAGGGGGGAGGTGTGGGCGCAGGTTTTGCAATTCATGCAGTGACAGGGGAAGGTGGCAGGAGTGGAGGGTGGGTTGTTGGGGGGGGCGGGGGGGCGTGGACCTGACCAGATAGTCACGGTGGGAATAGTCTTTGCGGAAAGTGGAAAGGGATGGAGAGGGAAATATATCCCCGGTGGTGGGGTCCGAAATGTCAGCGGATGATGTGGTTTATGCGAAGGTTGGTAGGGTGGAAGGTGAGGACGAGGCGGTTCTGTCCTTGTTACGGTTGGAGGGTGGGGTTCGAGGGTGGAGGTGTGGGATGTGAATAAGATGCGTTGGAGGGCATCTTTTGTGCTTTTCCAGCACCACTCTAATCCAGACTCGGGTGTCCAGCATCTGCAGTCCTCATTTTTACCTCGTTGATTTTAACCTTACTGTGAGTCCTCTTGCAAGGATGCCTGCCTTGAAAAAGTTTTCCTCCTCTCTCTACAAGAATCTCAGGGAGTCTCTCTCTCCCACTGCACCCCCCCAGGTCATTTCCTCTGCCCTGAAGCCCTTCTACCATATCCTGAAACAAACTCGCTACCACAGCCACATTTGCTTCCTCAGTGCCTGCCTCCATAACCAACTCACACCACACGGACTCTGAACCACCTTTAAACCAGCAGAGTTCGGACCCGAACAGGACAAACAGTACAGACTACAGATTCAAAAACACCAGCAACAGTTCTCCTTCAAGATCTCCGCTCCACGCTCGCAGCAATGCGCCGGCACCTAACCTCTCTACAGTCAGCCCTGCCTCAGCTGAGGGCCCCACTCTCAGAACCGCAAAGGACCCCCGCCTTTACTATATTCTAAGAAAAAAAAGATGAAGGGCTTTTGCCCGAAATGTTGATTTTCCTGCTCCTCGGATGCTGCCTGACCTGCTGTGCTTTTCCAGCACCACTCTCATCCAGACTTGGGTTTCCAGCATTTGCACTCCTTGTTTTTACCCCCTACAAACCTCATGGCAACACTTGAGACAGAAGAATGCCTCAGAGAACAAGAACGCATTTCAAACCTGGCAGAAGGTATACATGAACAGGAGAAATCAAAAGAAATCTGTAGCACCAAGGAAACGGTATAGGCTACATCATGATGCAGCAGTCTGGGGAGGTGATATGGGGTCAGAGCTAAGCAGGTGAGCAGACCAATCATCAAAGATTATGTGAGTAAAATAAAAGTCAGTTACACTAAGAGGGAAACCTTAAATTTATAGCAACTCAGGCTAAAGGGGCAATAATATAAAACAGTTCCAGCTCCAATTGAGTGTCAGAGAACACATGCATACAACAAAGCAGTGCTAAAAATGGAAACTAAAAGAACTATAAAAGACCACTTACATAATCTGGGACAGAGATCTGGAAAAATCACTAACCAGGGCAGTTAAAGTTAAAAATCACACAACACCAGGTTATAGTCCAACAGGTTTAATTGGAAGCACACTAGCTTTCGGAGCGACCTGATGAAGGAACGCCACTCCGAAAGCTAGTGTGCTTCCAATTAAACCTGTTTGACTATAACCTGATGTTGTGTGATTTTTAACTTTGTCCACCCCAGTCCGACACCGGCATCTCCAAATCGGGGCAGTTAAAGCAGATAAGCATTGAACAATTAAAAGAAGTACTCAGTTCTGAACTAAGACTGAAGCTTTTGGGAAACAAAATGATTCCAGCTGATTTACTATTGTCTAAGTCAGATCCTGGAATAAAACCTGGTTTGATAGACCATAAATTTAAAATTTCAGTTGCTAAGTGTAAGGGCTAGTCACTGAACATATTCACATGAGGCTGCCTATGTGCTTCAAGACAAAAGAAACAAGTTTGTTACACAAGAGAAAAATAACTAACAAAGTTTTTTTTTTATGTATGGCAGTTTAAGAAGGTCTTAACATAAACAGGAAAGGTTTCAAAACCAGAAGTTGCTGGCAAAACCCAGCAGGTCTGGCAATATCTGTGGGAGAAAGCAGAGTTAATTCTTTGAGTCTGGTGTCTCTTCAGCAGACCTCTAGGCTTTGCCAACAATTTCTGTTTTTGTTTCAGATTTCTGGCATCCTCACTTCTTTATTTTATTTCAGAAAAGGTTGCAACCTGTTTTCCAACGCTATGCTTTTTACAGATACTCAATCCCAGAGACATACTGCTTAACTCAATATTTTAATATCTTACATAACCAATTATTTACAGTTCTCCTTTCTTGGGCTATTGAGATAGCTTGATAACGTATTTCCATTTCCGGCGGTCTGAACCTCCTTTGCAGTTCTAGTAACTTGAAAACTTCGTTACAAACTCTCACTGTTTGGAGAGGTTACAAACCAAAGCCCTTCTGCTTGGATTCTTGTTCTCCTAAACTGAAACTCGATTCTGCTGAACTAAACGCAACCCAAAGTAGAAGCTCTGGTCTGATTTCTTTGTCTTCCGTAAACAAAATAGTTTGAATATTTCAGGGAGACAGTCAAAGTCAACTTCTATGTCCTGAACCATGCTTTTTTTCCCAACTCTGAAGAGAAGACACTTGGGAAAAAAAGGAAACATCCAAATAAAACAGTTTTATTAAAAGAAGACTTGGGGGTAGATGGGGTAGTGATAAATGTAAATACATAATCAACCTTAATATCTATGAAGAAGAAAAGTCTTCAGGGAGGTGTTGTACGTTGGTGCAAAAGGGGTAATAGATGGTTGATTAAAGTAATCACTACCCATTGTGTTGATGCCATGGGAACTTGGTCAAAGAAAACATGGACATTATCAAGGAGCCTGATTCTATGATTAGATTAGATTCCCTACAGTGTGAAAACAGGCCCTTCAGCCCAACAAGTCCACACTGACCGTCCGGTGAGTAACCCACCCAGACCCTTTTCCCCTTTGACTGATGCACCTAACACTATGGGCAGTTTAGCATGGCCAATTCACCTGGCCTGCGGGAGGAAACCAGAGCAATCCCACACAGACACGGGGAGGATGTGCAAACTCCACGCAGTCGCCCGAGGCTGGAATTGAACCTGGAACCCTGGTGCTGTGAAGCAGCAGTGCTAACCACTGAGCCACCGTGCTCCTACTTGATAATGTAGATGATATTCAAATAATCTGTAAATAGTTGCACTGTTGTGCTACACTTCATTGTGTTTACTCAACAAGACTCTTCTAGTTGGAACAGATATTGTAATCCACAATAGATTACTTCACATAACATAGTGAGCAGTAGTGTGTGCACACATACCTTATTGTCTCTTCATTGCTTCTGTTCTCTCTCTTTCCTTTTCATACTGCAGATAAAGGGAGATATTACCTGTGCACCAATGACTGGGATCAAGTGATCTGAGAAGGACCCTGGTAATCAAAACAAAAGTCTTTAACATGTGCACCACCACTCCTTGTAGGCTTCACCAACTTCAAACAATATTGAAAACAATTAGCACTTTTAGAAACTCAGAAGAAATCAAGAAGAAGCAACTAATCTTAAAGCAGTTGATGGTCCCTCTTGTTATTCCTCACTAGGGTAGTGCAATCCTTACTCAGAATTACCCAGATTACCTGTATTTTAGATCCAGAAAGCACAGATCAGGATTCTATACTTAACAAGGATTATTATTTGCTACAAATGAATGTATTCTAAATCCTGATAAACAATTCTGAATCATTGACACATAATTTAACCCCCTTATAAACTCACCCTTACACTTAGACATAAACTCAAAAAGAAAACGCAAGTGTGAACTCTAGGGAGACAGTTCAGTGGTCCCTATCCACAATATTTTCGGAAATGATCTTTTTAGCCTGGCAAGATGTGTTTCTCCATGACCCTTCTACTCCACCTAATTTGGTTCACATTTCAGCTAACAACAACTGATGAAGGAAGAAGAAACTGGCTTTCTTCAGGCATAGTGTGTTTTTTTTAACTGCACAGACATGGGATAGCTCTGAGCCATGTGGAGATCTGATGGCTTCTCACTGTTCCATTCACACCCCCAAGCCGTTCAGCCATCTGTCAGCCAATCACATAGATGTTCGCAGGCAAAAGGCCTCTTGTCATCAAGAACTGGTCACTAGTCCACAGACCAATCAGCTACTTGTTGCTAACCAAAGCTCCATTTGTATACACCACTCAGCTCTGGCTCCTCCGCCACTGCCTGAGCAATTAACTGTGTAAACAACATTTAGAATGAGTGTCAGTTTACTTGCTTCTAAAGAGTGCAGCAATCTTTCAACAATCCTAGCATTTTAACACAGCCTTTTCCCATTGTATTTCCAAAACACAGGAAAATTAAAAGACATGATCCCTACACTCTAAATAGAATTGATGTGGTGAAGGGAGATGGATGGCTACTGGGAGAGCTTTCTACTGCAAACCTATGTATTTAAGAGGAGGCATTAGCTGTGAATTCAAACATGTCCAGACTTGCATTAAATCAGTGTTACATTAAGACAGCCACTAGTATTTGTCTACCTCATGTACTTTCAGCACCACACCCCCCCCCACTTCCCCCAGATTGACTGCTCTAGTATTCTCAAGGGGCTCAGTGGTTAGCACTGCTGCCTTGCAGGGTCAGGGACATGGGTTTGATTCAAGCCTTGGGTGTCTGTGTGGAGTTTGCACATTCTCCGTCCAGGTGCTCTAGTTTCCTCCCACAATCCAAAGATGTGTAGGGTAAGTGGATTGGCCATGCTAAATTACCCATAGCATCCAGGGATGTGCAGGTTAGGTGGGTTAGACATGGGAAATGGAGGAATTGGGTAGAGGGTGAGATGCTCTTCAGGTTGATGTGGACCCAATGGGCTGAATGGCCTACCTTCACGCAACAGCGATTCTATGGACTCACCATACTTGTGTTGAAAGTATATGGCCAGCACAGATGTCAGTTTCTTGCTAAAAATAGCACATGTTGCTCTGAAACTACAAGTGTTATGAAGCTGAATTTTGCAGCTATTGAGTTTTGATGAATTTCATTCATTTTGCCTGTTCCTTTAATAAAGTGTCTGAGTGAGTCACACTTGTTATTACTTTCCAATCACGATATGAGCTTACCATCTGTGGTTTCCACCTTTAGATGCAATTGGCAAATGCTGTGTGACCCGTGCAAGAATTAACAAGAGGATTTGAAACGCCAACTTCACAATAATCAAATTCTGACGCTGTCAGTGACTGGTCTATACAATTGCTATCTTTCAGCCTTCACTGAAAGGCACCTGAAATAAAAATAGAAATGCAAGTTTGTTCAGTCTCTGAAAGAGAAAGATTAGGTAAGCTTGAGGTGGAATTCATTGCATCACAGTGTTTTTTAAAAAATATTTAAACTGTGGAGATCTGTCAGTCAGCACTTGCTAAAGTCACGTTTGAAGTCACCAGTGCTTTTCTTGGTTATGCAGCTTTTAATATCAAACATTCCCACGGGATTAGCAAAGGGCATGGAGATTCCAATTCCAGCCATCTGATGGCTTCCTGATGTCACTGGGCTCAGACAATGGAAACCTACAGTTTCTAACATGCAATGATGAGGGCTGCTTATGAATTACCAATGGGTTGCTGTAGGAAATGCTGCATAGTTAGGTCTGGATTTCAGCTTGAAGTCATTTATTGTGGGGAGGGGGTATTGGGTTCAGAGCGATGTGGTTGTGAGAAAGAAACTGTTGTGAAGTTATTGCATCCATCAGAATTTACAGAGTCCATTAAATGGGGTTCATTGATGGAGAGATGAGGAGAACTTTCTTCACCCAGAGAATGATGAGCTTGTGGAATTCTCTACCTCTAAAAGCAAGACTAGAGTGGTGCTGGAAAAGCACAGCAGGTCAGGCAGCATCCAAGGAGCAGGAAAATCGACATTTTGGGCATAGGCCCTTCATCTGGATTCCAGATGAACGGCTATTGCCCGAACATCGATTTTCCTGCTCCTCAGATGATGCCTGACTTGCTGTGCTTTTCCAGCACCACTCTAATCTTGACTCTAATCTCCAGCATCTACAGTACCCACTTTCGCCTACCTCTAAAAGCAGTCAAGACCAAAGCATTGAGTGTTTTCAAGAGCGAGTCATAGAGTCAGAGATGTGTAGCACGGAAACACACTCTTCAGTCCAACTCGAGTTAAATATGGTCCTTAAGGCTAAAGGATCAAAGGGTATGAGAGACAATGGGAAAAGGGTACTGAGTTAGATGATCAGCCATGATCTTATTGAAGTAGGCTTGTAGGGCAGAATGGCCTACTCCTGCCCCTAATGATCTATGAGTGTGGCATCAAAATATGAGGTGATTATGCCATTGTAAAACGAGGGACTGGATGGTGAATCTGAGACAGATGAAATGGTGGTCTGAGAGTTCTGCTCACAGGGCAGGATCTGATGGTGATCTGGCAGGGCATTGAGTAATGGTAGTGCTGGCAGTCGAGGTAGGGCAACTTAATCATGTGTACAAAAGCTGGTCAGAGGTAAGAAAATTGTGTGGTGAAGGAAGCAGATCATAGGACAGTGTGCAGGGGATCAGCTGGGATACCACATAGTTTGGTAAGCCTCAAGGAAGCAATCCTGCACTTCCTGGCCCACAAGGAGTACAGTAAAAGATACTTATCTCATGCTTTCAGTCCTTCTTGTCTGCTTTGCCTGTTGGGTTCCTAATGCCTGGGAAACTCGGTTGTCAATGGTTACAAAAAGCAGAATACTGTCCAAATGGAGATGTTCGCTCTTGTCTTAACACTTAAAGATAAAATTACTTTACACAAGCAGACTGATCATCCATGTCCCATCTGGGCTCAATTGGTGACAGTTTGGATGATGGGAATGTTGGCAAAATATCATTGGTTGGAGACAAAAAAAAGTCAGATGTTGGAATCCAAAGTAGACAGGCATGAGGCTGGAAGAACACAGCAAGCCAGGAGGTGGAGAACTCAACATCTCGGGTGTAACCCTTCTTCAGGACTAGGGGGGTAGGTGTAGGGGGAGCTGCAGATAAAGGGGGTGGCGGGGACAGGGTGGTGACGTGAGCAGACATAATGACGGTGTCCATGTTGGCATGGCATTTTGCCAGTGGCGTGAAAGGTAACAGACGAGTCATTAATCGAGAGTGCAATTGAGAGATTTAACCTGAAAATTAAGGACTTCATCCCTCCTTGCCAATGGAAGGGGCAGCACACCGCTGTGAAGGGAGTCCAGGAATGGGAGGGGGGCCTCCCTTCAAGGTTTGGGCTACAAGGGGGTCAACCTTCCTTTTCTGCTTCCAGTAACAATGACTGCGCCCCCACCTCCCACTGCAATGGTAATGCTCATCCTTGATAAGCCACACCTCCAGGGTAGCACTGTGGCTCAGTGGCTAGCACTGCTGCCTCACAGCACCAAGGACCCAGGTTCGATTCCAGCCTCAGGCAACTGTCTGCGTGGAGTTTGCACATTCTCCCTGTATCTGCATAGGTTTCCTCTGGTTTCCTTCCACGGTCCAAAAATGTGCAAGTTAGGTGGATTAGCCATACTAAATTGCACATGGTGTTCAGAGATGTGTAGGTTAGGTGCATTAGTTAGGGGTCAATATAGGATAATAGGGTATGAGAAAGGGGTCTGGGTGGGTTACTCTTTAGTGGGTCGTGCGGACCTGTTGGGCTGAAGGCCTGTTTCCACACTGTAGTCATTCTAACCTTTCCTAAAGCTTGTTTGAATGACCCTCACACTGGAGATGGAGTCCCAGTTGAGTCCTGCCGAACCTTGACAGATTCTTCTAACTGCACCAGCAGTTTTTGGGATCAAGTCACGGTCCTCATTAAGACAGTAACCCTGGCCACTCCCCCCTCTGCAAAACTGTGCCATGGGCGTATGGTTGTTTGAGGCAGGTTGGACTCCTTTTCCAAACCTTTGTGCCTCTTATGCTGGAACGTGGACCTAACCCATCCACATTTGAGAATGAGATTGCAGTCCAGAATAAAATCCATTGTTTTATCTTCATGGCTTGCAGTGGTCTTGCACTACTGCCATTCAATATCAATGTTCGGCCTCGGGAAGTGGATTTTTATTAAGCGTTGATTTTCTTCCTGCCACATACCTGTAAATCTACCCCTTTCCATCCTCCAAAGAAAAGAGTGCCAGCCAGTTATACCCTGCTGACCTGGAAAATCTTGCTCCCACACAGACGCAATATTTCCCGAGTGTACATTAGGAGCAAGGACTACATTTTGAAATGAAGTGATTTCACATTATGGAGTAGGTCAATCCACTTAGATGCAGATGGGGGGAGGACTGCATCAGTGGTCTATCTTTGTCACTACTGACTTTCTCAATGTCTTATTTCCCATTAATTGCAACATTTTTGTATACATATGGAGTGCAAATCTAATTCTAGGCTTTACAGCACTGTGCACTGGGAGTACAGCTTCACAACAATATCAACACGATTGCTAAGCCTGGGAAAGCGAGTCCCTTGTCTATTTCTTACTAGCTACATTTTTACACTCAGCGGCAATTTGTGGGCTCGATTGCTAGTGCCTATCTTAAGCTTTAGTGTCATTAAGGCACCAGAGTTGCTGCAAACGTATTTAAATGAACATCCAGTTCAACCTTGCAGATGCCAAGTCAGGTATTTGACATTTTGATGGTGTGTGTGTGTGTGTGTATGAATCTGTCTGTGTGTGTGAGTATGTGTGTGCATGTGTGAGTACGTGTGTGTGTCTGTGTGCATTTGTGTATGGGTGGTGTTTGTGTATGTTTGTGTGTACGTGTCTGTGCTTGTGAAAGAGCTCTTAAAGCGCATGTCTTTAGTTGCTTATGTTTCCCTTTTTGTGTGTTTTCATTGAGGCTTATGCATAATTTTAATAATTTTCAATAAAATGCATTTCTCGACATTTTTTGGGATCAATTTTTATTTACTCGCTGTGGCAGCTTTCTCCTTCCTTAATGATTTAAGTAAGTGTTTTAGTGTTATTGAAGTGGTGTGGAATGAAAGTAGGCGTGTCGGTGAGACTGGTAGGGTTCAACGCAATGACCTTCGAAATTTGTTTCAGCTTGTTCCAGTTTACAGAAAGCCAGTGGCAGAGTTTTCACATTATGACCCAGGACAGCTGCAGGAGCATTGCAAAAAAGGGATTGCATTGCCCCAAGGGCTGGCAAAGTCACTGCTATTCTCAGCTGTTTTGCCTCTGGCTCATTCCCACCCATCTCTGCAATATCAGTTAATGCGTTGGCCACACACGGTTCAAGCTGGTGACTGATGCATCAGTTAGGAAGTCTTCCATCTCATTTCATACTAAATGGAATGACATAGCTGCCCAATATCACCACACTGCTGTTTGCAACCATGTGCCAAGGCTCTGTTCTATCAGTAAATGACCATGGTCAGGTTAAAAAGAAAGCTCTGATGTTTTATTTGTTTTGGTTTGAATGTGGCTTTCTGTCAGCTTGCAATACAGCACCTGCAATAAAAGAACAATAGAGTTATGTGAGGGCTTTACATGCTGAGCAGCACGGTAGACAAATACTTTATGACATGAAACATTAAATCATCTGCCACCAATACTGTGTTAATCATGACAGATCCTACAATCTTTGACATATTGTCTCGATTTTACATCAAGTTTCCCTTGGACTGGAAATCGTGTTCCGTTATAATATGATGTGGTGTCTGGAGTGGCCTGCAGTTGCGTTCGGGTGCTGCCACTAATCCTCCTTTGTATTCTGGTCTCATGGATAAACCGCAAATAAATCTCATTTCACCTCTTCACAGGCTCTTGTCCTCAAGAACAAAATGTAGTTTTGTAACTATCTATAGGTGACTACAACTATTAGGAATGTTAACTATCACTAACAAGTGGTAAAGAAGAGATGTATGACTTCACTAGGAGACCATACCAGAGTCCAGATAACTGATTCTCTACCCAAACCTCATCAGAATGGGCAGAACTCACGTATTGACTCTTTCAGAGTCAACATTCTACAAAATCTCCCTCCACCTCAAGCTTTACTCCCTTAGCTAATCAATTGTACAATCGCCTATTTAACTATATGGTATTCAACAACAGACCTTCTGTCCTCCATCCAAGTCTCTGTCTTCACAAACTCAAGCAGCCTGAAGGTTTCACAATTCTTCCAGAAGACAGACATTCCAAACTTGGAAGGTTGGTTGGTCTTTGCCTTGGGATTGTTGACCTTGATCTCTCTGCTGGAGGATATTTTACCACATAGAGTACTTTCTCTTTCGTGGACATTGATATTGATCCTATTCCATTATCCAGAGGAACTTTCATCTTGTAAATGTCCATCACGGAAAACAGTGGCTGATGATAGAAGTAAATTCATCCAAGTATTGGAAATGCAACTGATATCTCTCAAGATTTTGAATGTGTTGGACATCTTCTGTCATGCTGTATTGGTGTAAAAAAATTCAACTACACCAGGCAATGTCATTAGTAATATTGTCTCTTCTGCATCACATCCATCTGTAACAGACTGCTGTGCTGTCAGTGCTTGTTCAATGATCTCAGATGGATTATATTGCTTGCTTAACATTAGGTGAATATTTGGTTTTGACTCAAGTCTTGCTGATAGTTATCGTCAGTGGTATCAGAGATGGAAAGAATTTTCTGGAGCTTTGTGAGATCAATGTCTTGTTCCACACTATTAGTGTAAAATAAATTCAGACTTCAACAAATAATTTTCACTGGTGGAATGTTCTTGTTGGGTTTAGTCCTCAACTGTGAAAGGCCCACAGAGTTTTTAATTGTTTGTGTTTCCCTGAGTTGATAGTTGTCTTATGCAGTAATTGAATTCTGTCAATGAACTGCAAGATGCTTCCGTACTCAAGAATGAGTTTTGTTGATTTTGAGTGACACATACATCCTCAAACATCCAGAATTCCAAATGCAGTAGCAATTGCAGCATTTCTTTAACCTTAGGAGTTGTTCCACGTGCACTATGTTGCTCCAGATCTGTAAGCTTTAACTTCTGTTTGTGCAGCAATAGTTGTTAGTTGGATAGTTACACTCACCCCAATATCAAGCATAAATTGAGTGAGCTGTCCATTAACCTAAGTTCAGTAGGACCTGGTTCTGACTGACCTCCTTTTTTTCCCATTAGGAAATTTTAGGTATCTCCCCCAATGGTGCTACATATATAGTCATGAAGGTGTGTCTTCCAATGGAGGTGACTGATCCACTCTAAGAGTCTTTATGTGTGTACCCATTAGTACATTGATTGTGTTGGAAATTCTGAAACTGTCATAAAGCGTCAGAGAAATTGTGGATGTAAGTGGGAAGGAATTGGACAAGGGGAGAAGAAAATCAAGTCGAAGCAGGAAGAGATGAATTCCATGGGACAGGAGTAGGCAGAAACGATAGGTCTGCCTGGCCAGCCTTGTTTCTGGATTTCGGGAAGGAGGTAGAAACAGGCTGGCAGGGTTGGGAGACTATGAGCTTGGAGGCACTGATGAGAGAGATAATGAAATGAATTCGGGGCAGCACAGTGACTCAGTGCTGCCTCACAGCGCCAGGGACCCAGATTCAATTCCAGCCTCAGGTGATTGCCTGTGCTGGTTTCCTCCAGGTGCTCTGGTTTCCTTCCACAGTCCAAAGATTGCAGGTTAGGTGGACTGGTCATGGTAAATTGGCCATAGTGCCCAGGGATGTATAAGCTAGATAGATGAACCGTGGGAAGTGTAGGCTTACATGGATGGGGTGGGTCAGGGCGGGATACTCTTTGGAGGGTCAGTACAGATCGACGGGCTGCATGATGGGTTTCCACACATTGTAGAACCATTTCTGAACTGCCATTTGCCCACATTGTTCAGGGCCTGGGAGAATTCAGCCCTGCATCATTGTTGAATTGCATCAAATTCTTCGAATAAAGCTTTCAATTATATTCACATGTTTATCTGTAGCAATGTACTGCTTCCAGCTTTTAAATCTTTTTTTTGTAAAACACTTGTATTTTTAAAATTGTTTCATGCTTTAAAATTCTGCACTGTTGCAATATTCTTTAGATAAGCAACTCATAACATTAACTCTGATTTCTCTCCACAGATGTTGCAAGACCTGCTGAGCATTGCCAGCAATTTCTGTTTTTGTCTCTGACTTACAGGGTCAGCAGTCTTTCCATTTTTTTCTGATTAATTTTAGCTGTTTCAAGACTCGTAGATTCTGTTAGATAATTCAGTAAATTTTCAGCGTATTCCTTCTAAATTTAAGAATCAATTCTCTTTTTTTTCACTGGTTCTTGGGAAGTTTCTGATTTTTTTGAGCAAAATGGAGGTTGTGCGTCCTTACCTCCTTGCAATGAATCATGCCTTTTCTTCCTGACAAAATGGTACATTCACACTCCTACCCCCACTGAAATTTATTCCATTTTTAAACTCTTCTTGTTTCATGCCTCTGAAAGGTTTTACTGTTCTTAATTATCTTCTTCAGTGCACTAAGAATGTTCACATTTGTTTTCTGCTATTCCTAATTTTGATATAAGTTAAACTTATGACCCATTTTAATATTGCATCTGATCCTTTCATTCACAACAGCAAAAATGCAAGTTTTACTTGGAGGTGCTCCTGTTTTATTTATCCAGTCTCCCAGTCTGGGTTTTACATTGTTAAGAACAGTTTTTGCACATTTTTCCCAGGGTGCAAATTACTGCCAAAGGCCCCAGTGTCCATTAGCTCTGCAGCCGAAGCCTAACTCAGATCTGCTCTCTTCTGCCAGAGTGTGATTATCTGTTGCACACATTGTCTTCCTTGTGCTTTTTCTCCCCCAGGTCTGGCTAGCCATTTTGTGCAGCCAGTAAGTTGTTATAGTCTGCTACTTCTAATGTGCTATATAAGGCAATTAAATGGAATCCACATTGCCACTGACCATGGTAATGATTTTGATGCCTGGTACCAAACGCTGCTGCGATAAAGTGCTGGCACCATCCCCATTCCTGAGCTAGTCAAAGGGAGTGTTCAGTAATCTGTTGCTGGGAGATGACCCACAAACAAGTCTCAGCAGAAAAGGCTTTTGGCTCTGAAAACAAAATGTCATCCATAAATCCCAGGAACTACATTAACTCTCATGCTGATTAACAGTTGCTAATCAGGGGTAAGGAAGAGATGCGTCCCTCCAAGATGGTGAAGAAGGCACTTAGCATGCTTGCTTCCATTGTTCAGAGCATTGAGTACAGGAGTTGGGACATTATGTTACACCTGGGCAAGACATTAGTGAGGCCACTTTTGGAGCACTGTGTACAGCTGTGGTCACCCTGCTATGGGAAGGATATTAGCAAATTGGAAAGGATGTAGAAGAGATTTGCCAGGATGTTACTGGGAATGGAAGGTTTGAGTTATAAGGAGACGCTGCATAGGCTGGGACTTTATTCTCTGGAGCATGGGAAGTTGAGGAGTGGACTTATAGAGGTTTGTGGAATTAAAGATAAAGTGAATAGCAAAGGGCAGGGGAGTCCAAAACTAGAGGGCATAGGTTTAAGGTGAGAGGAGAGAGATTTAAATGGGACCTGAGGGGCAATTTTTTCATACAGCAGGTGGTGCGTGCATGGAATGAGCTGCCAGAGGAAGTGATGGAGACTGGTACAATTACAACATTTAAAAGGCATCTGGATGGATATATGAATAGGAAGGGTGTAGAGGGATGTGGGTCAAGTGCTGACAAATGGGACTGGATTAGTTTGGTAAACCTGGTTAGCATAGATGAGTTAGACCAAAGGGTCTATTTGCGTGCTGTATGACTCTATCACTCTATGACTCTGTCAGAATTCAATGTAAGAATCCAAATAACTGAGAAGCTGTGCAACAGCATCAGACTGGATGGAGTTCAGTATCGCACAAACACTAACTCTTTCAGAACTATTCCATTATATGACACGTTGAGCTAAGCTGCCACTGTCAGTTGACTTTGGAGTAGATTGCGTGGATGGCCATGGGATGTAACTTTCTTCATAACTGCTTGATGCAGCAACACACTCTCTCTTTGCCAATCAACTGACAGGAATTGCAGTGAAATGTCATAAGACCATCTGCTCTCAAATCCAAGTTAATGGCTGCTTCATCTGCATTGAAACTTTTACTCACTGCAAAATTTTCAAAAATTAGTCTCATAAAGAGATTGGTAGTATCCCTATGGAAATTGTGGCCTGCAATATGAGTTTTGGAATTAATCTAGCAAAACCGTTATGAATCTGCCAGGGTTGTAACAACAAGGTTAACAACATTAATATCAATCTTCCTCTCTTTTAAAATATGAGCCTTTAAAGGTGTTGAAGTAATTTTTGCACTTTTAATTTGATTTATAACCTCTTTAACTGTAATCATCACAGAAAGCCAACATTATGAAGGAAACAAAATAGAATTATCATAGGATGCTGATTTCACAAGTCAGACCAGCCAACCACCCCCTGAGCTATTACTCAGTAATGTGCCGAATGCAATCCAATCTGGATGGTTTTGCTAATCAGATCCCAGTCCTAGGCATATTGGCAGTACCCCAGGGGACAGTTGATGATAATTAGTTGTTGGGCTTGTGAACAGTGAAGATCCATTTTTGGATGCTAGAATCCTTCCCATTTAGCAAATAAGGCAGATGCAGAGTGATTATTCCACCCTTGTGCATCCTTAATGTATTCTTGTATGTCTTGATACGAAATTACGTTTCTGAGCATAATGGCCCTCAGTATTGCACCTGGCCATTGATGAGCCTTAGAAGTGGGAACTAAAGCTTAGAAAGTCTAAATCCTGGCTAAATAACTAACTGGCTCTCTCTAACTTGTCATTTGCCTTACAATGGGTAGACAGAGGTCCAATCCCTTACAGAGAGCTCCTAGAGTACCAGCGATGTGTTGTAATCAGATGTGAAGGAACTTTTTAGGCATCTTCCAAAAGTTACAATGGGTGATTGATAGAATCCTTGCAGATCCAAAATGTGAGTTGGGAAATAATTTAGTTGGCACAACTGAGGGGTCATTAGTGCATCTACCACACACCTAAAAGCATGTGCAACAACTCTACAAATTAATGTCATCCTTACTTCCTTTGGTGAAAGTGGCTGGTTTGAAGCCAAGAGTCAGGATCCTTGTACTGAAACCCTAAGAGAGACCATACCAGAGATGCATTGCCAATTTACAATGCTAGATGACAGTCATAAAACAAACAGTTTAAACTCTTCAAAATAAAGGGTAGTTGTTTGACAGTGACAGGCAGATCACAGTACAACATCGGACAGATGGTTGTTTCAAAACATGCCAAGAATACATAATACTTATACTGATTTCCTGGATGGTCACAACAAGTGGACACCCTTGATAAAAAGGGTATACGGAGAGAAACAAAATTGCAAGGGACATGAATCTTTCCATTGGCTGATGATTTCTTCTTTAACGGAATTGCGCATAACCGAGTGGGTCATTATTAGATAACTGTGATGGATAGATACACATAAACATTTATTATACTACACCTTGAGAGGACTAACATACCATCTGTGGATACTTATTATCGTTAAAATCTGGGATTGCAAAAGACCAAGGAGTTTGCTTTCGAGACTTAAGAGTATAACGACTGAGTAAATATTGTTGTTTGCAAGACATTAACTGCTGTAAATGTTTTGCAAAGACAAAAACAGAATCTGTGTAATGTAAATATAAATACTTGCAAGGCTAAGTATTATTTTGATACATGCATTCAGGAGTGGAAACATTATGACCTTCCTTAGAAAATAATTGATTTTCATAGATTTTGCTTTACATTTTTTGGCGAATAATCAAATTGCTTTTGATTAGGATCATATAAGGGTCTGGAATTTTGATTGGGATCAGATATATCAGCAAAATCAACTAGTTTGGTAAGAGTAAACCAAATAACAAAGGATGGAGAGAATGCCAGTGAACCCAAAGACGTAAATTATGCCCTTGATGTATCCATCTTGCTGTTCCAGCATGCTGGCTTGCTTCTTTGAATCCATACACATTTGTTTTCTTCCTACATTCTGTACGTTATCTTGTCAAAAAACTTTCTGCATGATGTTTCCAGCATATGTAGGACACAAAAGTTTGGAATTGTAGAGCTTTGGAGCACAGAAGGTCATTCAGCCCATGCCTGTACGAACCAAAAAGCAGCTTTGTAGCCTGGTCCCAATTTCCAGTTCCATTTCACAGGTAAATCTAAATACTTTTTGAATAGGATTAAGGTTCTCTGCCATTACCACAATTTCAGGCAGTGAATTCCAAACTCCATTCGCCATTCAACGAGATACCTCTGACCCAGGAGGCCTGGGTTCAAGCTCCACCTGCTCCAGAGCTGTACAGGTTAATTAAACAAACAGTAAGGCAAGTTAGCCTTATGCATTCTCAACTGCCTTATCCACCCATCCTGCTACCTTCCTGCCTTCTGTTGACATCAACATCAAGGCCCCCCCTGTTCCTCTATAATTCTCTATATCTTACCACTTATTGGCTTGTTTCGTCCCCTCCAACGCAATACCTCACACTCTCTGGATTAAGTTCCATTGTCACATTGCTACCCACATGACTATTGAACATAAGAAAGTATGAAATAGGAGCAGGAGTAGGCCATTTGGCCCCTCAGGTATGTTCTGCCATTCCATAGAATCATGGCTGATCTGCTTTAGACCTCAACTCCTCTCTCCTGCCAACTCCTCATGCCTTTAATTCCTGATATTTCAAAAATCCATCTATTATCCCTTTAAGTACTTCCAGAGATCGAACCTCCATCAGTGGCTTTTACTTGTTCTGCCCACTCAAAGAAAAGCATCAGCTATTAGAATGCTTCCTAATGTTTTTAGTTTTATTTCTTTTGTCATTTATAAATAATTCTGAAATTAATATATTTATCACAAAAAGATTAATTCAGGAAAAAACTTGCACTGAAATCTCCAATTTATTAAAGATTCTCAAACTGCTGTGTTATATTTTGTTGATTATATTGTGGACCGCTGTCCCCCAATCTCTCGCCTTGACTCATTGTTACCACAGGGCGAAAGTGAGGACTGCAGATGCTGGAGATTAGAGTCAAGATTAGAGTAGTGCTGGAAAAGCACAGCAGGTCAGGCAGCATCCATGGAACAGGAAAATCAATATTTCAGGCAGGAGCCCTTCCGCCCCACCAACCTCCGCAGAAACTGCAACATCCGCCGACATTTCCACCACCTCCAAACAGACCCCACCACCAGGGATATATTTCCCTCACCCATATTCACTTTCCGCAAAGACCGTTCCCTCCGTGACTACCTGGTCAGGTCCACGCCCACCTACAACCCACCCTCCCCTTCTGGCACTTTCCCTTGCCACCGCAGGAATTGCAAAACCTGCACCCACACCTCCTCCCTCACCTCCAACCAAGGCCCCAAAGGAGCCTTCCACATCCATCAAAGTTTCACCTGCACTTCCACAAATGTCATTTATTGCATCCGTTGCTCCCGATGCGGTCTCCTCTACATTGGGGAGACTGGACGCCTTCTCGCAGAATGCTTCAGGGAACATCTCTGGGACACCCGCACCAATCAACCCCACTGCCCTGTGGCCAAACATTTCAACTCCCCCTCCCACTCTGCCGAGGACATGCAGGGCCTAGGCCTCCTTCATGCAACTCCCTCACCACCTGATGCCTGGAGGAAGAACGTCTCATCTTCTGCCTCAGAACACTTCAACCCTAGGGTATCAATGTGAACTTCACCAGTTTCCTCATTTGCCCTCCCCCCATCTTACCCCAGTTCCAAACTTCCAGCTCAGTACCATCCTCATGACCTGTATCATTTGTTAATCTTCCTTCCTATCCACTTCACCCTCCTCTCTGACCTATCACCTTTACGCCTTCCTCCATCCACCTATTGTACTTTTTGCTACTTTCCCCCCAGGCCCCACCCCATCCCATTTATCTCTCCACCCTGGAGGCTTCCAGCCTCATTCCTGATGAAGGGCTCCTGCCCGAAACGTTGATTTTCCTGCTCCTCGGATGCTGCCTGACCTGCTGTACTTTTCACGCACCACTCTAATCCTCACTGTTGCCACAGGTACATCAATATTAATGTACAAATTAATATTATAATGTATAATATCTTCAGTTCTACATCCTCCTGAACTTTCCATGCCAGATTATTTCATGAAATACACACAATCAAATAGCAGAAAAGAGATAGGTCCTTGAGTCCCTGCTGTCTGTGTTAAGCTAAAAAAGATATTGAGAGTGGAATAGCTGAAACATTCATATGATCATAACATGTGCGTTGATCGAATGTTGGCCTTCGGCAGCAGAAGTTCCAAATGATTTAAAAACTCCACAAAAGCCAAATCTATAGAATGGAGAAACTTTAAACTTTTCATAATCTGTGCATCAGCTTACATCATGGTCATCAATATTATAAGGTAAGCACATTTTGTAAAAATAAACATAAAATATTAGTGTAGAACTGTGCATCCTCACTGCACAGAGCAATGACTATAGCACTGGCTCCTGACTGGTTTCACTTCTGATTCACATATAATTAATAGGGATAAAATATGTTGATATCAGAAGAACAAATGGCTTAGATTAACAGTCAGTTCCCTCAATATTAAACCTGGTTTAACAAATAAATAATGTAGAGTAGTCAGAAATAAAACATTAAAGGGTGGAAGCAGGTCAGGCTAATGGGAGGTGAGTAGTGTTAACTGGTTTACTGCCTGTTGTGTTGCCTGTGCTGAGTAGAGTGCTTCAATGATTGATGTTAAGTTCCTTCCAGTTCCTCATTTACATGCGTAACTTGAATCCTGAAGTTGGCGGTCAAAGCCACAGTCAATTTCAAACAAGGAGTAGGAGGAACAGAAGGAACTGAATCTGAGAAAACGACCATTAAACTGCAAATGAGTTCAAAAGAGACACAGAAATGGGCATTACATTGACAGGTGAAAATGAATATGGATGAATGTAAATTACAACACTAGGAAGAAAACGTGTGGGCCATGTAATTATTGCACAAAGGTCATCAAAATAGTTCAATGAAGTTATACAATTGAGAGCGAGCAGCTTGTCAAATGACATTTCAGGTGGTGCAGTAGTGAAGACAGTAGCCACTGAATTATTAAAGAAACAGTTGAATTCTGTGTTGGAGTCAACATTCTTTCTGGACAGATGAAGTCGGATGGGTTAATTATCTTTCCACATTCTTATGTTTCTTGCCATTCTATGAAAATTGAAGCATGTGGGAACTCTAGTTGTATTCTACAGCAGAAGCAACAATTCAACTTGAAAACCCAAAAGGATTCTAACTTTACCATTCGCCATTTTATTGGAATATAGGGACAGAAGTAGGCCATTCAGCCCCTCCACCATTCAATGAAATCATGGCTGATCTGTAGCCTAACTTATTCCTGATGAAGGGCTTTTGCCCAAAACATTGATTTTCCTGCTCCTCGGATGCTGCCTGACCTGCTGTGCTTTTCCAGCACCACTCTAATCTTGACTCTGATCTCCAGCATCTGCAGTCCACACTTTCGCCCGGTGGCCTAACTCTGTACACCTGCATTTTGCATAAATCATTTAATACCTTTTGCTACACAAAAAAATTATCTCAAATCTAAAATTAACAATTGATCCTGCATCCACTGACATTTATGGAAGAGAGTTCAAAACATCCACCAGCTTTTGTGTGTAGAAATGTTGCCTAACATCTGAATGGTCTGGTCGCACTCCTCAGACCATACCCTCTAATTCTAGAATCCCAAACAGTGGAATTAGAATAGTACCCCTATAGTGTGGAAACAGGCCCTGCGGCCCAACAAATCCACACCAATCCTTTGAAGAGCATCCCACTGAAACACACTCCCCTACGCTATTATTTTACATTTGCCACTAACTAGCACATTCCTGAACACTATGAGCAATTTAGTACAGCCATTCACCTAACCTGAAAATCTTCAGATTGTGGGAGGAAACTGGAGCACCCTGAGGAAACCAACGCAGACACTAGGTGAATGTGTAAACTCCACACGTTAATTTATCTTTATCTACCCTGTCTTTTCCTGTTAATATCTTGAAGACTTCAATCAAATTTCCCCTTAACCTTCAACATTCTAGAGAAAACAGACCTGATTTGAATAACTTTGCCTCACAACTTAACTCTGGAGTCCAGGTATCATTCTTGGTAATCCATATTGTGCTCTCTTCATGGTCCATGTATCCTTCCTAAGGTGTGGTGCCTAGATCTGCTCATAGTACTCCTGTGGGGCCTAGCCATATTTTTTAGAACTGCAGCCTAACCTCAGCACAGCCCATTTGGGATCAACTCATGATCTTGTTACTTTACAATTTTGGCTCTGCACTTACAGTACTGAGGCCATTTATTTTCATAAATCTGATTTCACTAAATCTTCTCTTAATTTCCCCAAATTTAGTGTCTTTGGCAGCCCGAGCACATGTGACAGTAGGAGTCAGCCCCTTGGGGAGAGCCTTCAGAGAGAGTGTGACGATGGCAAGTGTGGGTCCAGCAGCAAGAGATGGTGCCGGCAGTGACTTTGAGGTTGGTGGGCCCAGCACAGGACTCGGGCATTTGGTGGTGGCACCAGTTTTCAAGATGGCGGCAGTGACAGGGCGGCCTCTGTGGTTGGCATCAGTCAGCTGTGGTAATGTGGTAGGTCCAAACTGGTACTCCTAGAGGATTTATGGGCGTTGGCATGATTGACCCCGGAGCAGGAGTCCTGGTGTGGACTGTGATGCAAGGCCGTTCGTGGGCATTGAGCCCACTCTGGAGACCTACCCCTCCCAACCCCTCCCCTGATGTCGAGCAGAGCATAAGGAAAGAGGAAGAACCCTGTGTTTTGTTGTAGCTTAATATCTTCTGTGATGCAAAATGACACCGGAGCATGGTGACATATTATACTTTTCCTTATATTTATTTGTTTATTTGTAAATTATTCAATTCAATTCAAGCATTAGCACTGGTAACACACGTACCTAAGAGTCAGAGATTATGGTTTAAAATCCCAGGCCAGGATTCGTGTGCATAACCTTGGGTACACCCAGTGCAGTACTGAGAGAGTGCTACTTATCAGAGGTACTATCTTTCAGTTGAGACATCAAATCAAAGCTCTGCCAGCTCTCTTCAGTTGATATTAAAATTTCATAACACTTACTTCGAAGAAAAAGAATAGAGCAATTCCTGGTTTCTGAGCCAATATTTATACATCAATCATTGTCACAAAAACAAATTAATTGGTCATTAATACAGGCAGTTTGTGGCAACTTGCTGTGTGCAAATGGATTTCTACTTTTCTACATTTTGTAGGTCAATCTTCCACTTTTTGAGATGGTGCTCTGGTAGTAAACTCTATGTTTCGCATCACCTTTTGTGGTTTGAGAGCATAATTGAAAGCAGAACAGAGTCTGCTGCATTTACTGCAAAGAAGGACAGTGGGCTAAGGAAGTGAATAATTTGTTCACCTCTGTTTTCTCTGGGGTCCCTTCTTGGTCAGCTGGGATTTTCATCTCTGTTCACCTCTTCATCTCTGTTCACCTCTTCTCATGACCCTTCAAATAATGAGTTTTCAGAGGTCATAGCCAGCAGACAATGGCTCCCAGTGGTCAGTGTCAACGTCTGCCTTCTTCATACCTTGCTTGTAGTTGTCCTGGTAGCAGAGGTACAGCTGCCCAGGGGTTGGGACCTAGTTACCATGCAGAACATCTTTGGGTATATGGCTGTCATCCATCTGATGAATATAGCCAATTCAGTGCAAATGTCATTGTCTTAACAATTAGTGTCTGCAGTTGGGATTAGCACACTCCGCGACCTCTGATTTGATGACTTTGTTCTGCCAAGAGATGTCAAGGTCACATTTGAGTCAGCGAAGGTGGAAGCTGTTCAACTTGTTTCTTTGTTGTTCAGATGCAGAGAGAAAGACCAAGAATACAGACCTGATTGACTCGGTAATCTTTCCTCACTTCCTTATTCAGTTTGAACTTAATATTTGCAGCTTTTGTTAAATGTGTGTTGATTTAAGTATCTAATGACTGATTGTGGGTGATTGTGAAAACTAGATATGGGAAGTAATCATCAAACTCCAACATCATATTTTCAATGCCAATAGATAGTGGTTCGATAATATCTTAAACCAGGGCATGTTTTTATCTGATGCTGTTGGCCAAAACAAACTTTTACAGCTATTAGACAATCTACCCAGTTTCCATGAAGATGTTCCATAAAATGACATGCTAGTACAGTATCACCAGTGTAAAGCAATCCTTTGATGACTTGGATCTCAGTCTAGCAAGACTGAATAACTTTCCATCAGTTTTGGTACATACATAAACGCCTTCTGTAGATTACTCGAAGGAATCTGAAAGTTGCAAAAGAAAGACCGACAAGTTTGTACCAGAACACAATCCTGTTTGATCCCACTGCAGATCTCAAAGGGCTCAATCCTCTTGCAAGGATGCCTGCCTTGAAGAAGTTTTCCTCCTCTCTCTACAAGAATACTCTATGCTACTTTCTCCCCACCCCCACCCTCCTCTCATTTATCTCTCCACCCTTCAGGCACTCTACCTGTATTCCTGATGAAGGGCTTTTGCCCGATTTTACTGGTCCTCGGATGCTGCCTGAACTGCTGTGCTTTTCCAGCACCACTCTAATCTAGGGCTCGAATGTATCTCTATCCTAGCTGACCTTACCTGTCATCATGTCATGGAAAATGGTGATGACACTGAGTAGCTTTGGTGGGCAGCTGATTTTGTCCAGCAGCTTAAATAGGTCGCCTCTGTACCCCTGGTCAAGAACCTTAGTGAGATCAATGAAAACAATGCTGCAGTTGCATTCCAGTGAAACCTCGCTTAATGGAAACAATGGGGCCTATGGGAAAAGTGAGGTCAGAGCAGACCAACAAACATTATCACTCACAATTGCTCAAAAATCACCCAGATGTCTAACACAAAGTAAAGCACAGTCTGGATGAAGGTTGAAATCATATTTATTAATGAAACAAAAGTAAATTTAACACAGTACATTTAAAAGATGGAAGAAAGCTGCTCTCTGTCCAGTACCTCTCACAGAAAGCTGTTGTGTTAGCAGCTGACATCACGCAAGCGCAGAACGAAGTGCGCAATACTGTTCCCTAATTCTTCAGTGGCATTTTTGCCAAATCATTCTGCTGAAATGTGCATTATCCAGAATTACGTTTTGTTCATGGCAGCTGCTGCTGGATGAAGAACATCAACTGTAGGCCTTCCAGTTCCATACTTGTTCTCAGGATAGATGTCAGCAAAAGTGCTGACACTATGCTGCCTGAACTCATTAAACACAGGAAACTGGCAGTCCTCCATTACCTGCACAAGCTTCTCTGTCTCTGATGCCAGCAGAGGGTAGTATGCCAGCGTATGAATATTACAAAGATTATGACCTAATACAAGATTGAGCAAGGTGATGCAATAATTATCGAGGCATCTCCCAGCTGCAAAATGTGGGAAACGTATTTTCCTCTGTTCTCTACGTCACCTGGCAGATTTTGCCTTAACTCTCACTGGGAGACTTGCCTATTGCAAGTGAGTCAATTGCTTTACTTTACTCCTCCATTGTCAGTTGGATACCCAACTCTCCCAGGACAGCAAGGCTTTCTCTCACACCTAGAACTTTCCTTCTGATAGTGTCCTCCCTAGGGTACAATTCAAGGTAATGGTCCACCCAACTCTCCAACTATTCGCTGCAGGTAATGATGACCCTGCCTTTGTTTGCAATGCAGCCATTTTGTTTTACTGATGAGTCTGTTACCTTTTTGATCAAATATTCCCCTTATTGTAGCACATCTGGATATTCTGGAAAACTTGTAATGAGTAGTCTCTGGCACACCAGTTAACACTTTGCTGTGCTTTACATCAAGGAGCATTCAGTTCTTACTCAGAATTTATTTATTCAGACCCCTCCCTTAATGAATGAGAGTGGACCACTTGGATTCAATGACAAGCTGTAACTCAGCAATGTTAAATCCGAGCCAGACAGCATTGCTTCATTCTTGTTGCTCATGTTTGGAGTACAGGATTGTAGATGGTGTTTCGATATTTATTCTAATTACCTCTGGGTGGGACGTTTGGAGAGCACTTGTTGAATTAAGTCCAAGAGTAGTTGGTTTATAGACGAGGATGCTACTTTCAATCTAAATGAAGGAAACTTAAAAGATTGCATTCTAATCCTGGTGTCATCTCATGGAGCAATTTGTATCACAGTCACCTCTCCAGTAACTGCATGAGATGCTGTTCAACGAATCACATCTGTAATGATCAGGTTCTGCTGTGACCAGTGGAGTGCCACAAGGATCGGTGCTGGGTCCTCTACTTTTTGTCATTTACATAAATGATTTGGATGCGAGCATAAGAGGTACAGTTAGTAAGTTTGCAGGTGACACCAAAATTGGAGGTGTAGTGGACAGCGAAGAGGGTTACCTCAGATTACAACAGGATCTGGACCAGATGGGCCAATGGGCTGATGGAGTTTAATTCAGATAAATGCAAGGTGCTGCATTTTGGGAAAGCAAATCTTCGCAGGACTTATACACTTAATGGTAAGGTCCCATGGAGTGTTGCTGAACAGAGAGACCATGGAGTGCAGGTTCATAGCTCCTTGAAAGTGGAGTCGCAGGTAGATAGGATAATGAAGAAGGTATTTGACATGCTTTCCTTTATTGGCCAGAGTATTGAGTACAGGAGTTGGGAGGTCATGTTGCGGCTGTACAGGACATTGGTTAGGCCACTGTTGGAATATTGCGTGCAATTCTGGTCTCCTTCCTATCAGAAAGATGTTGTGAAACTTGAAAGGGTTCAGAAAAGATTTAAAAGGATGTTGCCAGGGTTGGAGGATTTGAGTTATATGGAGAGGTTGAACAGGCTGGGATTGGTTTCCCTGGAGTGTCGGGTGCTGGCAGGTGGGACTAGATTGGGTTGGGATATCTGGTCGGCATGGACGGGTTGGACAGAAGGGTCTGTTTCTGTGCTGTACATCTCTGACTTTATTTACAGGGCACAGTTTGTTTTGAAAAATGGTAGGTTAGTTACACAAAGCTCACAGTAATGCCAAAGTTCAAGATAGTTCCTTTCCATTCTCACCTATATTCATCCAGGCCAAGATGTCTAAGGAAGTAAGACAATAATTCATGATTTATGCTTTTCGGTTGCTAAATGGATGTGTAGCATCTTTCTGTTGGTGAACTGCTCTCAGCAGTCAGATCTGTGGTCGGGTAGGGAGTTGTAGTTGTCAATTACAGACATATTGTGTGTGTTATTGCCTAACTGCAAGTCATCTGTCAATCTCGTGTATTTGATCCTGATGTTTCAGGTTGCAATCAAAGAGATTTCATTTTCCTTTTTCTTAGTTTTTTTTGTTCGGCTGATAGAATAGAACCAATTGTTGAGCAGAAACTGAAATTGAGAAACCAATTGAAGCAAATGGACTGTGCGTGCATTTGTAAAGTAGCCCAAGTTGAGGTGGGTGTTTGCTGGACAGTGGCGCACAATGGTCTTCCCACCATCAGAGGCAGTCTCTAGCCCCTGTTCTGCAGGCTAATTGAATTGGGCTTATCTCCTGTCTCATTATGTTCTGTTCATGCTTTGTCCTGAGACTGGACCTGATGAAGAGCTTAAGCCAGAACATGGATTCTCCTGCTTCTCGGATGCTGCCTGACCGGCTGTGCTTTCCCAGCACTGCACTCTTCGACTCTGTCCTCTCCATTGCACTAGCCTGCACAAAACTAATGGAGACGCTCAGCTACCCAAACACCAGCGTTGTCCTCTTGAACTCCTTAACTGAGTCCGAATGGATGCAACGTATGAAGTTTGGCATCTTGGTTGTAGGAGTTCCCAGAAAAATGACATATTTAAGCTTCAGTTCACTTTCAGACTCTACTCTAGATGTTTTGCTCAATGTTTATTTCCGTTGCTTGCAAATTTTCAGAGCTATCCGCAGAGAAGTGGAGCTATATACCTAAAGCTGGTAGTTTAATACATAACTGGCAGGGTACCTCCATGTAGCAGTGGGCTCTGCATATCTGGAGGCCAATCACCTCCAGGATCCTGTCCTGCTTCAGCCTGGACTGCAACAGACCCAGTTTTCCATTTGTTGTCATGACAAGACACAGAAGCTGAGGAACGTGCCAGTAGAAAGTCTGTGTGCTGACAGGGACAGACTTATACATTTGTCTCTCTTCATTGCTACTAGCCAGTGGTGTGGGTGCAAATGAAAAGCAGGCACACACAAAATCGTAAATCATGCTAACTCTCTTCACCCACACAGTAGGTGCAACACATTAATCTGTTGGATCTATCTTTCCTGCATTACACCAGAAACCACATCACAAGCATGTTGTGAGCTGTAAAGTGTTTAGAGATGATCTGTGGTCATGAAAGGTGCTATATAAATGAAATACTTTCCTTTTCTTGAAGAGAGCTTCACAATTCTGCAACAGCAGCTTTAAAAAAGGATGCCACATGATGTGCTTGAGCTCATGTTGCAATTGTTGATGCCAAAGTCATTTAACTGCCTCATGAACTTACACAGAAATGGTTTGATAACCATCTGATATTGCTGGTAGACTTATTTGAATAACACATGACATATTGGGTGCTGAACTGAACCTAGAAGTTTATGCACCAGCTGCCAATGAATGGCTACTGAATCCCCGTGGAAGACCAGTGATTGTAACTACCAGCTGAGGTGGCTGATGGTAGCAAAATTCCTCAGGCATTCTTTGTGGTGAAAAATCAGGGAGTTGTTGAATCCAATTGTGCTGTCCCCCCGTGAACTGCTGTTTCTCAGTGCTATCACAACACCCAAAGGGGTTTTTGAGGTGTAACATCAATTACTGTAGAACTGGGAGCCTCCCGAAATATGCAGCTTTGCAAACCGAAGACTTCAATAAAACGACAGACATATGGAGAGAAATAAAATATGTTGAATGCAGAAGTGGAGAGACTGACTGCCAAAAAGAAAAGCAAACATTGGCAGGAATTGATACAACAGCAAACGTGTTTTATAAAACATCTCAAAGTGTGCCAGGCTCATTGAACAATCATTGATCTACTTTATAAACAGGCCGGTCAGATGATTTTTGGGATAAACAGCTGTAGTCAGTATTTCCTTTTCCTTTTCTCATTCACTGGATGAGACATTACTGGCTAGGCAGCCAGTCACCACACTACCCAAAGCTTTACCAGGATTTTGCCTGATGTGGGGGAGTTTAGCTCTGAAGAAAGGTTGGATAGACTGGGTTTGTTTTGACTGGCATGCAGGAGGTTGAGGGGTGACCTGATCGATGTTTTTAATTTTGGTAATGGCTTGGAGAGAGTTGGAAGTATGAGGCTTTTTCCCAGGGTGGAGGCGTCAGTCACCAAGTGAGAGAGATTCATGTTGCATGGCAGGGTGGAGTTTAAAAGAGACGTGCGAGACAAGTTTTCCACACAAAGGGTGTTGAGTGCCTGGTATGTGAGGCCAGAGAAGATGGTGGAAGCAGATACAATAACAATATTCAAGAAGCACCTGGACAAATACCTGAACAGGAAGGGAATAGAGAGATACGGATCCTGTAAGTGAAGACAGTTTTAATGTGTTAGCGCAGCCCTGAAGGGCCTGTTCCTGTATTGTTCTATTTATTGCCCAGAGGGCAATTTAGAGTCAACTGTATTGCTGTGGGTCTGGAGTCACATGTAGGCCAGACCAGGTAAGGATGGCAGGTTCTTTCGTAAAGGATATTAGTGAACCAGATTTGTTTTTCTAACAATGGATTCACAGTCATCATTTGATTCTTAATTCCAGCTTTTGTTTTGTATTGAATTCAAGTTCCACCATCTGGGTTTGAACCTGGGATTCCAGAACATGTTCTGGCTCTCTGGATTAACAGTCCAGTGAGCATACTACTAGGCCAATGCCTTCCCCATGTATTGATGCCTCTCTGGACCCAACAAACATTTGAGGAATGGAAATCTCAATTTGGAGAGTTTTCAGCCCCCATACTACCTCCCTTCTGGTCCTGTCAGCTTCCCACTGGGATTTTGGATGATACACTGGCAACAGATACAATTCCACTCCCCTTTCTTGCAATTACTACTGTGTTAAAACAATGCACAGACCAGCATTTTGGTTTTTGGTTTCGAGTTTCATCCAAAATTACTCAGGTTACAGCCTCAAACATTCTCAGAATAAGTAAAACTCAGAAAACCATTATTGAGCAGTACAAAAACATTACGTAAGGAGCTCTATAGAAGGGTCAACGGACCAGAAATGTTAACTCTGCTTTTTCTCCATGGATGCTGCGAGACCTGTTGAATTTTCCCAGCAATTGTTGTTTCTGATTTACAGCATCTGCAGTCCCTTACTTGTTCTAATGTCAGTGGGAGTTATTAATTAATGACTTGCTTGTTTTCCATGCAGGATGTGGTAACAGTCTTGTTTTGCTGAATACATTGAGATGAGTTGAGCATATCCAAGAATTTAGATTAGATTAGATTAGATTACATTACAGTGTGGAAACAGGCCCTTCGGCCCAACAAGTCCACACCGACCCGCCGAAGCGCAACCCACCCATACCCCTACATTTGCCCCTTACCTAACACTACGGGCAATTTCCCATGGCCAATTCACCTGACATGCACATCTTTGGACTGTAGGGGTAAACCGGAGCACCCGGAGGAAACCCACGCAGACACAGGGAGAACGTGCAAACTCCACACAGTCAGTTGCCTGAGGCTGGAATTGAACCCGGGTCCCTGGCGCTGTGAGGCAGCAGTGCTAACCACTGTGCCACTGTGCCATCTAGGCTGAATAGATTTTGCTATTATCTTAGACAGCATGTCTAACATAAAGTGCCCTAACCTTGTGAGGAGCACTGTGTTATGGAACTACATTTCTCTGATTCTGCCATTCAGGGATTCCTTCATGTTCTGAAATCAGGCCTTTCCTGTAGAAACACCACTAACACATGGCTACCAGGTACATCAAAAATAACAACACCAAATTTATCTGCACTTGGATTCTATTTGGCACTACTAGAAAACGTCGTTCTATTTGCAGTTTATCCCTACATTATTGAATCTCAGTTTTAGCATGCTTTTAAGGCCCAACATGAAGATCCATCATCCGTTGGAGAGAATTGGTGTGAAAGGCATGTCAAACACTCATACAACTATGTAATCACCTGGACAAATTCCAGGTCACAGCAATCGTGAGCTTCTCAACCCCTTTCAGGTTGATGGGTTGGCTCACAGTCTAGGTGTCCCAAAAGTCTTGTGGTACTCCTGGGCCATGAGGTCTGGGTTCAAGTCCCCAAAGGTGTATCATAAAATGCCAGGACACCTGGACTTAAAATAATGACAGCCAATGCCATCAATAGGGAATACCTCTCATCCGTAGCACACTGTGCATGTGGCATGTACGAGTCAGAGAAGCACTATAAACACTAGGGTTGCTTGAATAATGCTTTTAATGTAAAGGCTGCTGTAGCAGTGATGTGGAATGTGACCTAGAGAGAGTCAGAGAATAATGGAATAACAACTGATGTGCAATATTCAACACCCCATCAATAATAGATAATATACTTACATTTAGATTGTAATGATTTGGAGATTTCTATCTTGTAATTTATGACTTTAGGTAGGATGGATAAATATAATTTAAAATTCTGTTTTCAGCTAGCTGTGACTGAAAAGGAAATTAACAGGAAATGTTGCCACTCCATGAACATCCCAATGATGTGTGACTTCATGCAAAGAATATTGCATTTCAGCGTGCATTCTTCATGGAATGTCCTTCCATGTCTCCGTGAATTAGGAGGACAGCAAGGATGTAACCTGAACTAGAATTAAAAAGGGAGCTGATATTCCCTGATCAGTATTATGAAGAACGCAAGATAGCCTGGGTTTCATATTGAAGGAGAGGCAATAGCCGAGTGGTAATATTGCTAGATTATTAATCCAGCAACTCAGCTAATGTTCTGGGGACCAGGGTTCAAATCCCATCATGGCAGATGGTGTAATTTGAGTTTGATAAAGAATCAGAAATTAAGGGTCTAATGATGACCACGAAACCATTGTTGAATGTTGGGAAAAATCTCATCTGTTTCACTAACGTCCTTTAGAGAAGGAAAACTGTCATCCTTACCTGGTCTGGACTACATGTGACTCCAGACCCACAGCAATGTTACTGACTCTAAACTGCCCTCTGGGCAATTAGGGGTGGGCAATAACTGCTGGCCCAGCCAGAGATAACCTCATACCCCATGTAATTTATGCATCAATAAATTGACAGAAACTTTGCCAACAACAAATTACTATGGACGTTAGAAATTTGAAACAAGACAAAATATTGTAAGCCTATTGCATCTGCAGATATACAGGCTCTGTCAGAAGATGGGTGAAATTATTAAATTACTTGTGTCCACCTATGTGGTGGTGAAGGAGACAGCAGGAACCTTCCACAGAATGGCCTCTGACTGCAGCTATAACCATGTTACAGAAGCTGCTTCTGGGGAAGGGATGAGTAAGACTCACTGACATTCCAACCTGCTGCCAAGACAGTGTTCCCAGGCTTCACTCAATGCGGGGCCCATCTCCTGTTGACAAAATTTGAACAATATCTCCAGTTCTGCCCCAAGGAGTCTGTTTTATTTTATTCATTCATGAGATCCATATTACAGAGGAGGAAGTGCTGAATGTCTAGAAACGCATAAAAGTGGATAAATCCCCAGGAACTGATCAGGTGTTCCCCAGAACTCTGTGGGAAGCTAGAGAAGTGATTGCTGGGCCCCTTGCTGAGATATTTGTATCATCAATAGTCACAGGTGAGGTGCTGGAAGACTGGAGGTTGGCTAATGTGATACCACTGTTGAAGAAGGGTGGTAAGGAAAAGCCAGGGAACTATAGACCGGCGAGCCTGACCTCAGTGATGGGCAGGTTGTTGGAGGGAATCCTGAAGGACAGTATTTACATGTATTTGGAAATGCAAGTACTGATTATTGTACGTGGGAAATCCTGTCTCACAAACTTGATTGAGTTTTTCAAAGAAATAACAAAGAGGATTGATGAGGGCGGAGAGGTTGATGTCATCTATATGGACTTCAGTGAGGTGTTTAATAAGGTTCCCCATGGGAGACCAGTTACCAAGGTTAGATCTCATGGAATACAGGGAGAACAGCCATTTGGATACAGAAGTGGCCTGAAGGTAGACGACAGAGAGTGTTGGTGGAGGGTTGCTTTTCAGACTGGAGGCCTGTTACCAGTGGAGTGCTACAAGGATCGGTGCTGGGCCCACTGCTCTTTGTCATTTATATAAATAATTTGGATGTGATCATAGACAATATAGCTAGCAAGTTTGCAGATGATACCAAAATTGGATGTGCAGTGGACAGCAAAGAAGGTTACCTCAGAGTACAACGGGATCTTGATCAGATGGGCCAATGGGCTGAGGTGTGGCAGATGGAGTTTAATTTAGATAAATGTGAGGTGCTGCATTTTGGGAAAGCAAATCAGAGCAGGACTTATACACTTAATGGTAAGGTCTTGGAGAGAGTTGTTGAACAAAGAGACCTTGGAGTGCAGGTTCATAGTTGCTTGAAAATAGAGTTGCGGTTAGATAGGATAGTGGAGAAAGCATTTGGTATGCTTTCCTTTATTGATCAGACCTTTGCGTATAGGAGTTGGGAGGTCATGTTGTGGCTGTACAGGACATTGATTAGGCCACATTTAGAATATTGCGTGCAATTCTGGTCTCCTTCCTATCGGAAGAATGTTGTGAAACTTAGAGTCATAGAGTCATAGAGATGTACAGCATGGAAGCAGACCCTTCGGTCCAACTCGTCCATGCCGACCAGCTATCCCAACCCAATCCAGTACCACCTGCCAGCACCCGACCCATTTCCCTCCAAACCCTTCCTATTCATGTACCCATCCAAATGCCTCTTAAATGTTGCAATTGTACCAGCCTCCACCA
>NC_057712.1:14260699-14264824 GCF_004010195.1 Chiloscyllium plagiosum | reverse complement strand
CTCTTAACTCCTGTATTCAATACTCTGACCAATAAAAGAAAGTATACCAAACACCTCCTTCACTATCCTATCTACCTGTGACTCCACTTTCAAGGAGCTTTAAACCTGCACTCTAAGGTCTCTTTGTTCAGCAACACTCACTAGGACCTTACCATTAAGTGTATAAGTCCTGTTAAGACTTGCTTTCCCAAAATGCAGCACCTTGCATTTATCTGAATTAAACTCCATCTGCCACTTCTCAACCCATTGGCCCATCTGGTCCAGATTCCTGTTGTAACCTGAGGTAACCTTTTTCGCTGTCCACTACACCTCCAATTTTGGTATCATCTGAAAACTTACTAACTATACCTCTTATGCACTCATCCAAATCATTTATGTAAATAACAAAAAGTAGAGGACCCAGCACTAATCCTTGTGGCACTCCACTGGTCACAAGCCTCCAGTCTGAAAAACAATCCTCCACCACCACCCTCTGTCATCTACCTTTGAGCCAGTTCTGTATCCAAATGGCTAGTTCTCCCTGTATTCCATGAGATCTAACCTTGCTAAAAAATCTCCCATGGGGAACTTTGTCAAATGCCTTACTGAAGTCCATATGGATCACATCTACTGCTCTGCCCACATCAATCAGGTTCATGAGACAGGATTTCCCACGCACAAAGCCATGTTGACTATCCATAGGGGTTCAGAAAAGATCTGCAAGGATATTGCCAGGGTTGGAGGATTTGAGCTATAGGGAGAGGCTGAATAGGCTGGGGATATTTTCCCTGGAGCATCGGAGGCTAAGGGGTGACATAGAGGTTTATAAAATCCAAGAGGGGCATGGACAGTATAAATGGACAAGGCCTTTTCCCTGGGATGGGGCATCCAGAGCGAGAGGGCATAGGTTTAGGGTGAGAGGGGAAAGACATAAAAGGGACCTAAGGGGAAACTTTTTCACGCAGAGGGTGATGCGCATATGGAATGAACTGCCAGAGGAAGTGATGGAGTCTGGTACAATCACAGTATTTAAAAGACATCTGGATAGGTATATGAATAGGAAGGGTTTAGAGGGATATGGGCCAATTGCTGGCAAATGGGACTACGTTAATCTAGGATATCTGGTCAGCATGGGCAAGTTGGACCAAAGGGTCTGTTTCTGTGCTGAACATCTCTATGACTGTCTGAGGTTTGGGTTTCATTAGCTGGGCCAGCATTTACTAATTGCCTTTCAAAGGTGGTAGTGAGCTACTTTCTTGAAATGCTACAGTCCATTTAGAATCATTGAGTCATACAGCACGCAAACAGACCCTTCAGCCTAATTTGTCAGGTTTCCTAAACTAGTCCCATTTGCCTGCGTTTGGCCCATATCACGCTTAAACCTTTCCTATCCATGGACCTGTCCGAACGTCTTTTGAATGTTGCATTTGTACCCACCTCTCTTGGTATAGGTATGCCCAGAATGCCATTAATTAGTTGCTTAGTTAATTCCTACTAATTGGCTGCCAAACAACTAGCCATTTCTGTTGCTCATGTGCTTTCGACAAGATCATCCAGTTAGCATTCTAAACTGATCAAGAACTTTCAGATTTTCTTGCCAGTTCCTTCACTTGATTTTCACCCAAAGTTCAAGTGTCTATTTTGGTACATTTCATGATGGGTTTCACTCCATTAGCAAGGTTTCTCATATTATTTTCTGAAACTCATTACCCCTGCAACACAATTCTACGGTGTTTGATCATCCATTTTCCAACTTAATCAACACTGCAGGGACCTCCCAAGATTTCTGCTGTCAGCGCCATTTTCAACCCCAGCCATGGACCCAGTCAAGTAATGCCTGCCAGGAACTGCCCTTCGCTGGACATATTGTAGGAAGGGAACCAAAAGAAACAGTTCTCAGGGTATTTAGGTGATATTTAATTGCAAGTACAAATGCATATTGATTCACCTATTATGATTTAGGGACAAGCTACACAAGTTAACCATCCTTCACCTCTGTATGTCTAAGGGAGGGGTACTCTCTCTCCAATGCCTAGTGTAGCTCAACATCCTCTCATTGTTCCATATGGGACCATCACAAGGGGCTGCATTGTATTCTTGTCTGAGCTCAGTCTGGACATTGTATAATGGAGTTATCAGCCATAGTTACAGAGAGTATCCCTGTGGAACCAATCTGAAGCCCTTTAACCTACACTATTCCATTCTTGTCCATATGGCTATCCAATGACCATTTAAATGCCCTTAAAGTTGGCAAGTCTACTACTGTTGTAAGCAGTGCGTTCCACGCCTCTACTACTCTCTGAGTAAAGAAACTACCTCTGACATCTGTCCTATATCTATCACACCTCAGTTGAAAGCTATGTCCCCTCATGCTAGCCATCACCATCTGAGGAAAAAAGCTCTCACTGTTCAACCTATCTAACCCTCTGATTATCTTATATGTCTCAATTAAGTCGCCTCTTAACCTTCTTCTCTCTAACGAATATAGCTTCAAGTCCCTCAGCCTTTTCTCATAAGGCCTTCCCTCCATACCTGGCAACATCCTAGTAAATCTCCTCTGAACCCTTTCCAAAGCTTCCACATCTGTTCGCAATACTCCAAGTGTGGCCGCATTAGAGTTTTGTACAATTTTGTGCATTTACTGGAAAAGATCAGGCAGGACCTCCAGCGATGGGGAGAACTTCCAATTTCCTGGTTGGGTAGAATAGCACTAATCAAAATGAGTGTCCTGTCGCGTCTCCTATATCCTATGAGAATGCTTCCGGTGATGCTGCCGAGGACAGCTCTACGTACATTATATGGCTGGCTGGGTTCCTTTATCTGGAATCATAGACGGCCCCTCATTAAGCTGAAGAAGCTACAGCTTCCACAGACAAGGGGAGGATTGGACTTCCCAGATTTTAGGAAATATCAGTTAAGTTCCCTATTAAGTTATGTAGATGATTGGGTCTTGTCTGATCCACAATCAATCTGGCTGGACATCGAGGCTTCTCAAGTAAAATACCCACTTATTAACCTTTTATTCTCAGACAAGAGGAAAATCACTACAGATCACTGTAAAAACCCTATAATACTAAACACAATTAAGGCTTGGAATATAATGCAGCAAAATGAGGGTAATTCACATAAAACATCCCCCTATGCACCGACAGTGGGAGCATGGGGATTCCAACCGGGGTTAACAGATGCCACTTTTAAACTCTGGAGAGCCAAGGGTATCTCATGTCTCGGGGATTTATTTAAAGATGGGGTCCTGATGTCTTTCGAACAGCTGCGTCAGAAATTCGGATTACCCAATGGAGACCTCTTTCGATACTTCCAAATTCGAGATTTTATACAGAAGAAGACTACGTTATTAGATAGTCTTTATAAATCCGATAGAGAATGTAGTGTCCTACGACCAGTGGGGGTATCTTCCGTCAGTAATATTTATCATTTGCTACATGATGAAGTATCGGGAGATATGGATAATCTGCTTAAAACATGGGATCAGGATCTGGGACTAGAAATCTCCACAGAAACGTGGAATGATATCTGGGAAAACGCTAGAAGAATTACTATCTGTAACAGAACCCAGGCTATCCAGCTGAAGATACTTCATAGGGCCCATATAGCACCGGTTCGACTGGCAAAATTTAAGGCAGGAGCATCTCCAATGTGTCCTAAATGCAAAATAGAGATGGGCACTCTTGTACATTGCTTATGGACCTGTCATAAGATCCATAGATATTGGACTAAAGTAGCAAGTACCCTGACAGAAATTTTAGGAACGGAAATAAAAGTGGACCCCGTATCTCTCCTATTGGGCTTTTCGAACTTTCCCTCCCTGGACACGTACGGGAAGAGACTATTTCCTATTCTTTCTTTCTGTGCAAGGAAAAATATTTTGATGAACTGGGTGGCGGAGGGCCCCCCTGGACTTTCAAATTGGCACAGACTAATTATGGAATGTATTCCCCTTGACTTCCTTACAAATATGGTGCACCAAAAGACCGAATTATTTTATAAAATATGGCAGCCCTTTTTGAATTACATAAATACAGATATTTCGGCGATCCTAACAAGGGCTTTTATTTAATTGAGACTACGAACCTGGCTGGTCCGCGGCCCCTCGGGGGAGGAATCCCGCACGAATACAGGTTTTAT
>NC_057712.1:14250259-14259270 GCF_004010195.1 Chiloscyllium plagiosum | reverse complement strand
TTGTTAAATTTTGGCTATTGTATATTTGATTTAATTGTATATCAATGTTTATATTTGAGAGTTTTGTTTATTTTTGTAAACTTGTAAAAATGTTAAATTTCTAATAAAAATATCTATATTAAAAAAAAGAGTTTTGTACAGCTGCAACATAACCTCATGGTTCTGAAACTTAATCTCTCTACCAATAAAAGCTAACACAATGTATGCCATCTTAACAACCCTATAAATCTGGGTGGCAACTTTCAAGGATCTATGCTTGAGATCTCTCTGCTCATCTACACTACCAAGAATTATACCATTAGCTCCAGTACTCTGTATTCCTGTTACTCCTTCCAAAGTGAATCACCTCGCACTTTTCTGCATTAAACTCTATTTGCCACCTCTCACCTCAGCTCTGCAGCTTATCTATGTCTGTCTGTAACTTACATCATCCTTCATCCATATCCACAACTCCACCAACCTTAGTGTCATTGCAAATTTACTAACCCATCCTTCTACACCCTCATCCAGGTCATTTATATAAATGACGAACAACAGTGCACCCAAAACAGATCCTTGTGGTACCCCACTAGTAACTGAACCCCATGATGAATATTTCCCATTAACCACTATCCTCTGTCTTCTTTCAGCTAGCCAAGTTCTGATCCAAACAATTAAATCAGCCTCAACCCCATGCCTCCATATTTTGTGCAATAGTCTACCATGGGGAACCTTATCAAACACCTTACTGAAATCCATGGACACCACATCAACTGCTTTACCCTCATCCACCTGTTTGGTCACTTTCTCAAAAAACTCAATAAGGTTTGTGAGGCACGACTTACCCTTCACAAACCATGTTAACTATCCCTAATCAACTTATTTATCTCTACGTTACTATAAATCCTATCTCTTATTACCCTTTCCTGCATTTTACCCACAACCGAAGTAAGGCTCACTGGTCTATAATTTCCAGGGTTATCTCCTTGAACAATGTAACCTATGATTGCAGGTGTCTTCACTTCTGTACTATGTAAGTGCCTGATTAACATACTTCTCACTTGAATTTCACTCACAACTATAGCCTGCCTGCTGAAAGAAAAAAGAATAAGCACTTGCTTCATCCAGTCTGGGTGTGGTTGCAGCTATTTTCCATCTCATGTGCTCCTTAACAATTTACATGAATACGATCAACATGAAAATGGATGGTGATGCTGGTCATACGTTATAAAGAGAGTCACAGGTTCAGCCAGGAATCTAAGGGCAATCTCCAGCTTTCCCTCTTTCTTTTATTTTGTGGGAAATCCGAAGTGTCTGTGTGTGGCAGCATCGTCCTGAACTGGAAATTAATGTTGCGAATGCTATTAGCACACCGGTTGCCATGCATACGCTGTCAGAGCAGCTGGATGGGTGCAGTGTTGGGAACATGGGCCATTTCCCTGAACTTCCACATTCCTTTCTTCCTGGCTCTCCCTATTGAGCCCATTAGTACTGAAAGTCCACACATTCCCACACACCACATTGAATTATGACCACACCCCTCACTGTTACCCCCTGAGCCCCAGCATTCTCAACAATTGGGCTGCACAGTATCCCCGAAGTCAGGGTGACCATTTCCCTCCCACAGCATTACTTCATTTTCTACTTAAAACTAAGAAGTTCTGCAATGTGTAACTTTTAACCTTATTTTGTACGTTTTATGCTTTACTGTAATTACTGCAACATTTAACCTTTAACTTTGTTCTTACTACCTTGTTCTTAAGATGCTATAACTAGGTTCATGTACCTAAGATGGCACATGAGGTGACATTGTACTCTTTTGTTCTTGAGAATATGTGACAATGAAATTGAAATCAAAAATCAAAATCAAATCAAAAATGCCGTCTAATGCACTGTCAGTCTTCCTCACCACGATCCCCCCACCTCAATATATGTTGAGTTGCCTTCTTCACAATTATTTTCCCAGCACCTGATCACCCCCTAGACTTTCATTGAGCAGACCCACTCCCAGGACCCGACTGTGACTCACCACCCACCTTCCTCCAATGGTGCAGACCTACTTGGACGGACAGTCCAATCTGATGCATGAACGAATCCCTGGGCAACGCATGTGCAGCTCTGTGACTGACTTACCCACAACTTCCCCAGACTGGAACTGGACATGCAGGTCTGACGGTGACTCATTCCCAGGTGACTCTTGTCCAGGACGGAGGCCCAGATGAGCAAGCAGCAAACTGGAGTTGCCAGATGCCAACCACAATTTTCATGCCAGGAACACTTGGAATCTAATTTCCATCCGACAGGTGGGAGAACTGGAAACTGTGCATCAGCAAGTTGAGATTAGATGATAATTGTTTGCTGAGGCTGGCAAATGAATGAAAATAGGCCTCTCACCACTCGTGCAATTGCAGCTGTATCTACTAAGCTTGTTTGTCTACTTAATTTCCTCTTAGATCCTCTGGCTTCTGATCAACCCAGGATACAGGCCTGTACCTGGAATATGTCCAGGGCATGTAAATTGCCCAGCCAAGAATAAATACAGTCAGCTACTCCACTCAGTCTATAGACACACATCAAGCAAATCCTGAAGCACCTAGTGCATTTTAACAATGACTAAACGTTGAACACAGATTGAGCTGAAATCTTTTGTTTCAAGTTTGTAAAACAGCATAGACATGAAACACAATATACAAACTGCAAGCTTTTAAATCCTAAGTGTTGTGTTGTCACCTTACTGTTCTTTAGCCCTCATCTACTATTTTTAACCTTGGTCATGTCCTGCACTCTTCCCTTTAGCACTTCAAGCAGGTTCATTGTTGTTATTAATAATACAAAAATGCACTGAAACCTGCACTGGATTACACTATAAATATACATGAAAACCAACATATCTCGCTGTTGCAAGCCTAAATATGTTTGCAAGTTTCCAGGGTTGTATTTTTATTGCATGGGCAGCAATGGGATAACTTTTCTTGCACAAGCTTTTTACTTGGCATATATTTTTCACCAGATAGGATAAACAGCATTTGACAGTGCTAGGTAAATGATCTGCACTGCCAAAGAATACTGAGGCTGTCAATGATGCACAGCCAGTGGTAGACCTTGTTACTAGATTTGAATGAGAGGTTCAGAATTAGTGAATCACTAATGAGATGACAAATTAAACACCTACCTTAAAGTCATTACCAAAATAAATAACACAAAGAAACATGTTTCCAAGTTGAATCGTGTTCGCAGAACTGTGATAGTGATGTTTTTACTAACTTGAATTTCCCACTGCCTGTTTTTCTCCATTTAAGATTGTGGGTAATCATCTGTTCTGACTCAAACAACATGATTGATAATTCATACTTTTGGCGATGGTATAAAATGAATAACAGCAAATCATTGCCACCAATATTTATTTCCATTCAAGTCAGTGAAACCAGAAGAGATGCAAAACAATTGAGTGCATTATTTTAAACTAACATCCATATTTGAAGTTGCCTCCAGTTAATGTTACATGGGCAGTATCAATTATTTTTCCTGCAAATGTGAGGTAATATTTTTAGGACATATTTTCTCGATAAAGAATGGTACAAATTGTACTGTGAAACAAAAACGAAATGACAGCTACACCTTTGTTATGTTTGATCAGACTGGTAGGAGACTTGGTGTACAGTAAAGATAATAATAGAGCTTGTGTTTGGATCAGTAAAAATATAAAGCAGCTGTTGTTTGTAACAAATCAAACAGAACAAAAACAAGTTCTATCAAACTAACTAAGGGCATGGGAAGACATAGGAGGGAAAGTGTATTGACAAATGATAGTCCGCACAAAGGACATTGATCTAAATGATTTAAATAAAGGTATTAAGTATTTTTTTCCAAGGCTCAGAGCTCAAAATTGATCTACAGCAATTTTAGGCAATGGGTCATGATTTGTGATTTGTCTCCAGTTGTCATGGAGGTAGATAACTCAAATTTGACTCTGTCTTCATTCACTTCATAGTTACATGAATCGAGTAGATCCCATGCTGCCCGTTACCTGAAAACTCAGCAGGGCATTGAACAGCAATTTAGGACTGAAAATCTGCCTGTTGTAGCCTACATGTGATTGCATTGTTGATTCTTACCTGAGCTCTGAAGTGAGAGTGTGGTGCTGGAAAAGCACAGCAGGAATTCCTGATGAAGGGCTTATGCCCGAAACGTCGATTCTCCTGCTCCTCAGATGCTGCCTGACCTGCTGTGCTTTTCCAGCATCACACTCTTGACTCTGATCTCCAGCATCTGCAGTCCCCACTTTCTCCTGAGCTCTGAAATGACCAAGTGAGTCACTTAGGTATTAGGGATGAGCAACGAGTGTTGGTCTTTTCAGTGCTGTCCACATCCCACGAAAAGATCAATGTTTAAAAATTCAAGGACAGTTTAGTGAACCATCCGTTATTCCCTGTTAAAGGTAAGCTGCAGAACATTACAAGACATTATCAATGAATAAAATTCCAGTAATTATAAAGAAGAAAGTGGAACAGCAGGACAGAAAAAAAGATCCAAAGTTCAAGGATGGAGTACAGGAATTTTGACTGGAGGGTGTGGGCAGAAGGAGAAATTCTACAGTTCCATGAGAAGAGAGGGGCAAGACAGGAAGCTCCCAAGGACCACTCATAAAAGTATTCAGGAGTAGATCGGGGTCAAACGCAGTGCCGAGTCATGAGGACTTGGTAGCAGTTCAAGAAAAAGCGGTCTCTCATGGGTGGATAGGTCAGCAAATGCATCTTTGCATGAAATCTCCAATCCACTGCTCAAATAATCTCTAGTGCTGCTCAATGCACTATGCATTAATCAGCACTTCCTGGATCTCAGGGTTCATGCTCAACATTAAGTTACTCCACCTTATCTTCATACACATTCCGATGACAGCAGTTCCTACTGTCTTCACATTCCTCCAGGCCTTCAGCGGTCTTAGGCACATCACCAAAACATAGAGTTAGCCAATCATATATATCCTACCCCTCTCCAGCAGGGCACAATCAGCCACACATTAGAAAGGAACAGAACTGACCCAGTGTGAGACAAAGAGGACTGCATCCCCTCAGTTCAATGAAGGAAATGGTTCTTCATAATCATGGGATCAACTGCGACAGATTCAGTGATAATATGGAGAACACTGGAGATGATGATGCCTTATTCCTCATCTCAACTCCTATCCTCATCCAGTTATCCAACACAATTAACGAGCTACTGATCATGTAACCATGGACCTTCTCTCACCTGTTGCTGTATGTTATTGTTTTTAACCTCATATGTTAGAGACTTCATGAGCTGTGAACCAATTGCTCTGTGCCTTCTGCAAGAAATGATGTGGAGGTGCCAGTTTTGGACACGTGGACAAAGTCAGAAGTCACAAGACACCAGGTTACAGTTTATGTGAAATCACAAGCTTTCAGAGCATTGCTCCTTCATCAGGTGATGCGACTGGGAGCAATGGATGGTTTGTTAGTTCACTGAAGGACAAATTAACATACACATATTGCTGCAGGGGACTCAGGTGAATCTAAATGAGACAATATAGTAACTAATGAGTGCGCTCACGAAGATGTTGGGGGCATTGGCTGATCTATCAGGTTGCGTCTTGTTACTGTCAGAGCATGGAGGAGTCTGTTCCAAGTTGACAGAGGTCAGGGTACAGAAACTCCCTTCTGTACAGCTACCAGTTCATCTATTTGTTTTGTTGCAGATCCAGATGCATTGAACTATAAACCTCCTTGCTTTTGTAGCCTTGAGTGGATATGTCATGACATCCTCTATTCTCTCTGTGAGGATGCAGAAACACTCCCTGCCAAAACCAGAAGTGCACCACAATACTTTCAAGAACACCCCAGCAATTTTTCCAAGAGCAAGAATTATTCAACATTACCTTAGCTGCGAGTTGGAACTTTAAGCAGGAACCCTCCTCGTCCAGTGCAGTATTTGCTGTTAGAGAGGTCACAAGCAAATCCACTCAGTGGATCAACATGGTTCAGCAGGAAGTCCTGAGCAGCCTCATAACACCAATATTTATTTCCATTCAAGTCAATGAAATCAGAAGAGATGCAGAACAAATGAGTGCATTATATTAAACTAACATCCATATTTGAAGTTGTCTCCAGTTAATGTTACATGGGTAGTATCAATTATTTTTCCTGCAAATGTGGGGTAATATTTTTAGGACATATTTTCTTGATAAAGAATGGTACAAATTGTACTGTGAAACAAAAACGAAATGACAGCTACACCTTTGTTATGTTTGATCAGACTTGGTGTACAGTAAAGATAATAATAAAGCTTGTGTTTGGATCAGTAAAAATATAAAGCAGCATCCACTCCCAGAGGATCTTGGCCTTGCAAGTTGCCTTCTCAGGTGAGTGCAACCCATATGTGAATGGCAGCACCCACAGCTGGAGGTGCAGTGTCCATCACAATGAGGGTGATCACTCTCCATAGATTCATCTCCAGTGGCACGACAGTTCAAATTCTGTTCCCTAAAATTTTGCAATGTCAGAAATCAGATAGTGCAACCCTCCCAGACATAATATTAGGGGATTTTAATATCTTGAATAAATCCAGATTGTTCTACTCAGTACTATCCAGTTGGCACAAACATTTGCAAATGCAGTTGGCATTTTTTGTTTCTGATGCTTGTCAGGTGCCTTAGCTAAGATGGTGTCATTAGGATCTAATTGCAATTTGTTTTCTTACTGTACAACATCTTTCATTAAATATTCTCTTAAATTAAAACTGAATGTATTACCACCTGGGAGTGGAATTGGGACAGTTGGCTCTATGTTTAGTTTTCTGACCTGATTCAGAAAACATTTGCTCACATCTTCTTGAACAGTAAAACAATTTTAAAATGTGAGTGCTATTTGTCTTTAAGAAACTGACCTGAAAAAGGTGAACAGCAACTTGCTGACACCTGTACTTAGAGGGAAGTGAAAATATGGCAGCCTAATTAGCTGGGAGTCAATTATTTTAATTTAAAAAAATTCAATTAAACCATGTTTAACTGCTCATATAAATCCCACTAGAGAATAAATCATACCCATTTACTCTATATGAGGGATTTGACTTGCATTCATGGATAACAAACCATTATCAGAGTAATTATAAGCAGGCTTCTTTTCCACAGAGGCAAGAACTATAATTGTGGGAAATTCATTCCTAACACGTACAACTGTTTTGACCCAAAGAAATGTAGTTGAACAAGTTGAGCCCAAAGCACCAGATGGAACAAATCCTTTAATGATAGGTTTTCATAGATTTTGGTCCATTTACCAATATGTTCATCATTTTAACGATGGTGAATTGATTTCCAGCTAGGGATAAGGGGTAAGAACCTGGGATTGTTTGCATTCTTTTTTTTTGGATCCTGAGTGCCCCTGCAATTTCAAAATGGCATCTGCAAAATAAGTGCATTCTTTCAGGGTAAATTGTGTAGCATAACTTCAGCATACATGTCCACCAAAAATGTGCGGGACAGGTAACTCATTATGGTCAGACAGTATCAACACTGATTTGAATGACAGCACTGTAATTTCAGAGTTTAGAAGTCCAGTTAACACTCTCATATCCTTGTACAGTTAAGGATATCCTTGTCAGCAGAAAAAAAACACCACTTCGCGCCCACCAACATCATTCAAAGGCATTATCAATCACTTACAGGTAACTGCTGTTTGGTTTATCATGATTTTTTTTTTCACTTTGATTCTGCAAGTGTTTGGTGTTTTCTATGGGTGTTTAATGTTATTATAGTTGACAATGTCATGATTCACTGGAGTAGTACGATGATAAATCAGCCCCTCTATTCTCAGAGTCATCATATGTGTGGAAATGTTTAACTTGAACTGAAACCATTGAATTGCCCTGTTTAATTCAAGTTAGAAGACTATGCAGGCCAGTCTTGGGTACCTAATAAGAAAATAACTATTTATTGCAACCAAGGTGTCTTTAATCAATGGCAAAAAAATACGGTGGCACGGTGGTTAGCACTACTGCCTTATAGCGCCAGAGACCCGGCAACTGTCTGTGTGGAGTTTGCACATTCTCCCCGTGTCATGTCCCGGGTGCTCCGGTTTCCTCCCACAATCCAAAGATTGTGTGCAGGTTAGGATGAATTGGCCATGTTAATTTGCCCGTGGTGTTAGGTCCATTAGTCAGAGGGAAATGGATATGGGTGGGTTGCTCTTTGGAGGGTCGGTGTGGACTTGTTGGGCCAAAAGGCCTGTTTCCACACTAAGTAATCTAAAAAACATCTAAACTGATTGCTTAAACTATCCGTTCTTAAACTCTGCCTTTCAGAAACAGGCAATCAGATAAGTACAGACAAAATATCATATTACGGGTGAAAAAGGGAATTGAATCAGAGATATGTAGTTCAATAATGCCAATGTTGACCACAGAATTCGATAAGTTACTTTCTTTCACTCCCTTTCACTTCTTTGACATTGACACAAAGTTATTTGCACAATGATGTTCAGCCTGTTCTTTCATATCTCTGAAGGTATTTGATTATTCCCTCAACAGGATTTGCAGAGAAAGATGAGCAGATGCCACTTGATGTTGCTGGAAACTTTCTGGAGACCTCAACACAGGAGAGACAGAGAAGGAAATTTTTAACACTGGCTCTTTACAGGTTAGATAGTTCCTAGACCTTTCCATTTCTATCTCGGGTGACCGAATCAACACGGACATTTACTATAAACCGAATGACTCCCACAGCTACCTAGACTACACCTCCTCCCACCCTGCCCCCTGTAAAAACGCCATCCCATATTCCCAATTCCTTCGTCTCCGCCACATCTGCTCGCAGGAGGACCAGTTCCAATACCATACAACCCAGATGGCCTCCTTCTTCAAAGACCGCAATTTCCCCCCCAGACGTGATCGACGATGCCCTCCACTGCATCTCCTCCACTTCCCGCTCCTCCGCCCTTGAGCCCCACCCCTCCAACTGCCACCAGGACAGAACCCCACTGGTCCTCACCTACCACCCACCAACCTCCATGTACAGCGTA
>NC_057712.1:14116597-14249755 GCF_004010195.1 Chiloscyllium plagiosum | reverse complement strand
ATTCCTGAAGAAGGGCTTATGCCCGAAACGTCGATTCTCCTGCTCCTTGGATGCTGCCTGACCTGCTGCGCTTTTCCAGCAACACATTTTCAGCTCTGATCTCCAGCATCTGCAGACCTCACTTTCTCCTCCAGATAGTTCTGTTACACTGGCTCCGCACAAGCCATGGTCACCTGCTCAGAAGCCAATCTGAACATTGTTGCAAAGTAGTTATCTCCTTTTTAGAACCCATTGGCTTCCATTCTCACTGTTCCAAGGCAAGGCAACATTATATAGAACTCACATAATGCTCCAGTGATTATGATATTCAAAACTGCAGGCATCCCTCTACAATCTCTTTGGTTTTAAGCAATTCCTTTGTTTGATCCATAGCCCAAACATCAACAAAATAAAAGTATTGGTCTTTACAACTAGCTGAAGAGATTTTTTTTCCCTGGAGGTCATGGTTTCTGTACAAGCCACTTGTTTCCAGATATGCCCTCGAAGGAATTCTCTTGGGAATACAACAAACTGAGAGCATTAAAGTAGGTTGCATAGAGCAGGAAACACTGCCTGGAAAGAAAAATCGAGGGACAGAAGGGCTGTTGGGAGGAGGCCAATATCAACTCAAAGAATGGTTCTCTTCTATGAACCTTGGAAGGAATAAATTGTGCGACATCTACACTTTAATATACAAGTTTTCATGAAATTTACTATATGCTGCAACCACAAATGCAAGCTCAGAGCATTGCAAGGTTGGCATTGCCAATGGCTGTGGAAATTAATATTTAGACATCTGACTCCTTCCAAACTAGGTTTGGAGATATTTGCAACATCTAACAGTTTGTCACCCATTGTCATGTAAGCAACATAACTGAAGCTTTCCACTCACTGAGAGCTAATAACATTTCATTCTGTCTTGATCCAAGATATTTAATCGTCACACACCTATGTTCAAGGTCAGTGAAGCAACGAGACATTATCTTATCAACTGCACATTATATTTGCATGTTTCACCTCACTGTCACGCATTGTCAATAACACCAATGTTGACCATAGAATTCAATGAATTATTTCCTTTGACTCCCTTTCACTTCTTTGATGTTGACACAAAGTTATTTGCACAATGATGTTCAGTCTTCCATTCTCTGAAGATATTTGATTATTCCGTCAACAGGATTTGCAGAGAAAGCTGAGCAGATGCCGCTTGGTGTTGCTGGAAACTTTCTGAAGATCTCAACACAGGAGAGAGACAGAGAAGGAAATTTTTAATACTTTCTCGTTACAGGTTAGATAGTTCTGCTGCACTGGCTCTGCACAATCCATGGTCACCTGCTCAGAAGCCAATCTGAACATTGTTGTTAGTGTTGTGGAAAGATCAAGCAATACTCTGAGAAAATTACCAGGTTACACAGAAAATCCTTCACGAAGTTAAACTTTTATTTGCAAACACAAGCTGTGGCAATCAGAAAATGTCTTTCCTGACTGCCCACACCCCTCTTGGAGCCTCTTCTGTTTATACTTTTCTAGTTCCCGCGTTTATCTGGTGATATTAGCATAACCAATCATACTAGCTTGCTTTGTCTTTCTAAACTAATCATCTTCTGCCACACTGATCTACTGCTTACACTTAACCTATCACAGTACATCACTATCATCTTTAGCATTAGCTAATCTATCATGTGATTTAACTAGCCTATCAAGATTTGCTACCATTATCTGTAACCTGAGCCATGCAACATAACCTATGCATGTATTACACCACTAAATTGACTACATAACTGCCAAATTAACTTCCATACATTCCATATTCCCTCCTTTGAGAGATACTGGTCTCACACAGAGAAAGAATACACTGAGGCTGGGCGTACAAAGGCCAAATCAGTAGTTGCAGCCCCAAAAGTGAGCAAAAACAATTTCCAGGGTCCAGTTCTCAAAGGATTCTCCCTCTGCACCTGGAGTCTCCGGGCCAAAGACCCATCCCACATTAGCTAGAACGGAAAAAAGACCCAAGGTCTCCGCACAATCTAAGCACACACGCAACACATGTAAGTCAGGCATCTTCATCTAGACAAGGCTCCAGCACTTCAGCAGACATCAGATCATAGTAATAGAGCATTGGAACCTTAGCTGAAGAGGGGTTTGATCCAGAGTCCACCCGAACGACAGGGAATTGTCGCGCCACAAGTCGCACTAAAAAAGGATTTAACAAGAGATACAGCACAGTAAAATACAAATGCAACAATAATCAGTACAATACATGCAACAGGCAAACCAAGACCTCACCTCCCCCATCCCCCCATCCACCCAATACGCTACCCAACTAGCCAAAAAAATCAATGGCTGGACCCTGCATTCTCCTTAAGCTCCTTCTGTAAAGTCGTTAGCTTATCCATCGCCTCAATAAAGGATTCCTCCGGGCTAGTCTTAATGGGTATGAAGGTACAGCAATGTTCTCCAAACAGTACACAGACACCATCTTTCTCAGCCAACTGCCAGTCCAAGGCCTGCTTATTTTCCCATGCCACTTTACTGATTGCATCCAACTGCTCACCTAATGCCGAGAGGGCATCATCGGTGTAAGTAGTAAATCTCTGCCGTAATGAATCCATTCAGCATTTCTGCTAACACTAATGGCAGGGATAAGTGCTTCCCAGCCCACGGCAATCTCATTTCGGGCCTTGAACTCATTAGAGTTGGCCCTCGGCTGACCTATACCATCAGTGCATATTGCTGGATTGGGACATATTCCCATCTAGGGCGGTGAAAAATTGGTTGTAATAGGGCATCAAACTGGGCCCGTGGTGACACAACAATCTCATGGAGGAGTATCGCATGGGCGCAGTCACCATTCCAGCCAGAGTGAAGCATCAGATGCAGCCCCCCCCCGCCATCCAGACTACACAGCCACCAGCTATCTGCTAAGGGAACGTGCTGAGAATTCATAACAAACTCATATTTTATCACACTGGCACCAAAAGGTGTGACAGTCAGAGTGTCAAGCATACTCACACAACAGCCTTCAAAGTGGCCTAACAGAACAGAGCCATTCCCTCTGAAATATTCAAAGCTCAAGCCTTTACGCACCATGAAATCAACTACAGAGAACGTCTGGTTACTCTTACTGGTAGACCAAGGGATCAGGTGAATTGGCCATGCTAAATTTCCCATAGTGTTAGGTGCATTAGTCAGAGGGAAATGGATCTGGCTGAGTTACTCTTCAGAGGGTCGGTGTGGACTGGTTAGGCTGAAGGACCTGTTTACACAAAGTATGGAATCTAATCTAATAACTGCAACACTGTTGGAGTTGCTGCCTCCCCCACTCATCCTAACAGTATAATCTGGAAGCTTGAAGGAGGAGGCATCAGAAAGGGCAACAGGGCCGCATATATAACGATAAGTGATTCGGATTAAATGGCCAACGGGTCATCACCTTAGCCTTTGGGAGCAGGTGGAAGAATTATAGGGCACAGGAACAACAAAGTATGAGGGTTGTGACTTAGCGCATAGAAAACAGTCCTGTCTAGACAACATTGCTGCCGTGTAATTTGTCCATTGGTACCAATGATTGCTGTGGGCAGACAACCATGCTAGGGGAGTGGGCTCCACACTCTGTACTCCTCTATACCTTTGGGCTAGGCTTTGCAGGGCATTGGCACTACCAAGTGAGATCCACCAGGTCTGCCAAACTGATGGTCCCTAAGTCTGTACAGGAGTAGGAAGGTGCAGGACTGGGGAGGGGGCATTAGTGGCCTCCCCCATCCCATCCCCAACCACACAACAGGAGAAACTTCACCTTCCACAGACCCATCTCTGATAGCCCTGGAGGCACCAGTATCCCCGAAGACCTCACTCATGAAGGAGTATTGATTCCCAGCATGTCCCCGTTCAGTCTCTGTTGCCCCTTCTTCACCCTCACTTACCTCAGCTCTACAGTCTGTCTGTGTCTGTGGGACAGTTCTAGTGCAATGATTCAGATGATACTGTGTGGATTGTCCCTCCACTTGAACAGCAGTGGGCGACACCTTGGTTACCATGAAAATATCCCCACTTCTCGGCTTATCCCACTTTCTGCGGAAAACTCATACACATATCTGATCTCCGGTTTAACAGGTCCCTCTTCTTTGGCAGACACCGGCTCCCTCAGTTTATCCTGTGTGTGGATAGACTCATGCATCATAGTTAGCTGTTGCAACTACTGCTTAAGTTCTTGCTCCAGTTGTTCCAAGCTAAGTTCTTCATACAGACCCCTCCACCTGGTCACCGGCATGGGTCTACCAGTAAGCATTTCATGTGGTGTCAAGTTAGTCATGAGGTTAGTCTGCATATGGTGGCTCTCATCAGTGTCAGTGGCAGCGCATTGATCCAGATAAGATTGGTACTTGCGCAAATTTTATTCAACTTAGCTTTTGAAGTTCCATTACTCCGTTCCACCATACCGTGTAATTGGGAACGATACACACATCCAAATCTCTGCTTGATCCTCAAAATCTGCAGCATCAACTTAACCACTCTTTAGATAAAAGCAGATCCATTTTCTGAACTGATCTCCAACGGTATGCCAAACCTCGGAATAACCTCATAAGTTAAGAATTTCACTACTGTGCCTGCCGCTGAGTCTTTCAATGGAGCTGCCTCAACCTTTCTACGAAACCTAGTGATTACCACTAACATATATCTCCTCCTTCTCACTGTCTTTATCATGTCCACGTAGTCAATCACCAAATGTTTAAATCATTCCTCAGGTATTTGTATATATCCTATAGGGGTCACTATCCCCTTTCTGATATTATATTGAGCACGTACATCGCATTGTGACAATATGTAATCCACTGAGGCCTGCAAGTAAGGTGACCAGAAGCCGTCCTTCTTTACCTTCCTCAGTACTTCCCCCCTACTATAGCACAGTGATCCAACCCATGTGCCTCTGAGATGAGAATGGTTAACAAAGGGTTAGGTACCAACCACAAACTGTCATCTGTGCTCCACAGGCCGTCTTGCTTTATAGTTAGGCAGGGCTAATGCCAGAGCTGACTACAATGCCTGCTTAAAGGTGTTGAAAGCTGCTGCAGCGTCCTCATTCCACTGCGCGCACTCTTCAGACTTGTATGTCCCGCCCCCTTCATTACTTTCCTCAGGGAAGCCATAATTTTGGCGTATTCCCCAAGCCAGTCTGAACTAAATCCTGCCATCCCCAACACACTATTTCTGACCCTCTCTGAGTCTGACTTCTCACCATACCCTTTGGACCACCCCCAATCTCTTTGTCTCTGTCCTTGGAAACTCCAGTTCTGTCTGGGCTGTTGTTTAATTTTATTTTGCCCTTGGTTGAAAAGTTCCCCCCAAAAATGTTCATTATTGGAATCATTGGGGTTTTCCGGTGCCTGCCAGGCGGTGTGAGAGGGTTCACCCTGGACCAGCATGCTGTTCATTTCAGGAGCACCTAGCAACTCAGTTGTCACTGGCAACATCCTTTTGCCTTTCTCTCTCTCTGTTTTTTTAAGTTCCTCGAGCTGCATTTGTGTCAACTTTCTCTGCACCTCCTCCTGTTGACCGGCCAGCTTCTTTTTGTCTCTCTGGTTTCTTTCGACTGCATAGATTGCATGATCTCTGAATTCCTGGCGGGTCATTGACGTTGGACCCACTACCTCCTCTAGCTTAGATTTGACTTGAGGGGGCATTGCCTTGACAATTGCAGTCTGGAACACTGTGGTCAACAGTTGGCTACCTTCCACGTCTTGTTCTGTTTCAAGCCTCCACCTTTTGAACTAGTTTTCTAGACAAACTGCCGGGGTTTCAGTGTCTCCCGGTGGATCTCCTCTCAAAGCTTTGGAATCGATCTCTAAGGGCGTGCCATACCCTTTGTCTTATTCGATCAAACCCAGCACCAATCATCGGATTGTCCACCACATTCTTCAGGCGGGCTCGGTCCATTATCTCTCTTAATTTCAAGAGTCCCACCATCTGTACTAGCAGTGCCTTCAGATCCCCCATAGCCAACAACCATCCTGTGGTTTCATCTTCAAAGGCTCTAATCAACTTGCCTGCTCCCTCATGTAAGCTGGGCAACACATTTTTTAGCCCATCCTGTGTTCCCCAAGGACTGTATTGTGGCTGTCTCCCCCCCCGGGCTTTTATAAACAATGGCAGCATCTTCTCCTGTGGGGGCTTCTTTACTAAAATTGCTACTTTGTGATTCCTCATCAGGTTCCAATTCTGACTCTACTTCCAATTCCTTCCATTCTTTTCCTACTTTTGTTCTGCTCAGGCCCATCTTCCTGCCTGTGTTGCTGCATCTTCTGCTCCCTTCCCCCTGTCATTTTCCCTATCACTCTCCATCTGCCTCCACTCAACATTTCTGTAATGATTTAGATATGCCTTACAGTCGCTTTGTTCTCTTAACATGCGTAATATCTGAATTTCACCTCACAATCTCTCTTTTTCCTGTTGTACAGCTTCTATTTCTTTTTTCTTCCTCTCCTGTTCTGTCTCTTTTCATTCTTAATATATTCAGCTCTTGGTCAGCTCCCTCCCCATCCAATTCTCTCTCTACCATGACTGTTGCCCTTATTACAGGACAGTGTGTCACATTCTCTTGACCTGAATAAGGAGGAGTGTTTTCTAATTGCTTTAAATCAGAATATATGGATGTTTTCTCTTGCTGAGCCTCCATTTCCAAAGGCTTTTTGTTCTGCTCTGAACACGTGGAGATTTTCTCCTCCAGAAGTCTTTGTTTCCAAATGTTGTTTGTTCTGCTCTCTGGCACACCCCGCCCCCCCCCCCCCTCCCCACACCCCCACCCCAGTCATAACTTGTGCCTGATAGATTTTCCTCAATTCTTCTCCCTCAATTCTAAAACGTTTTGAGACCTCTGCCTCCTGTTCCCTTTTCTGAATTCACTTTCTAGTTTTATCTTTGGGGCTGTGGCTCTTCCATTTCATCGCACATATTTATATCAAAGGTACCTTCTTTTGACCATTTCGATAGCAAATCCTTAGTTCCTTTTTCCCATTTTTCAGAAATTTTTATGATATCATTTCTTGCTACTGGGAATTTCCTACTCAATATTTCAACTGCATTCCCTTTGTCAATAGTTCAAGTTATGTCAGTCTGATTATCCATACAGTCCTAGTTTTTAAAGTCCAATAGTCTTATAGTGCTTTGGAAAATTTGGCTATTCTCTGCTACTTTACTTTTAATCATTTGTTACCAATCTGCCGGCTTTCAATTTCACTCAGAATCATTAATACTAACAATAAAACAATCTTTTCTTACCTGTTCTGCCCATCCAGTCCCTGCTTTTTTTCAGAGTCGTATCCACAGAATTTTCTGTCCTGCCTGTACAGTCCCCTACTTTTTTTCAGGGTAGTGTCCGCAGGAACTTACCTACACCACGTGGAATTTTATCTCAGTCAATCTCTTTGTTCTACACCTACTCACCCCACTGAGAAGTTTTCCTGAACAATCCTCTGCGTCTCCCCAAACTTTAATGTACCATCCACCTTATGGTTCTTTGGGATAGAGAGACCCTTCGGCAGTTTCCCTGCACCTCTACATCCCCAAGGACCTCCCTTACTTGACAGAATATAGTCCAAATTAGCAGCAAAATGCTTATCTTTTTTGTAGGTCGCCAACCTTTTTTTCTGTCAGGTTCAGGAGGGTCCTCATTAAAAACTGGGAAGTGCCCTGCAGCTGCCGCCATTTATCAGAGGGGTCTCTTTCCAAACCTACTCGCTGCGCCAAATTTGTTTTGGAAAGATCACCCAATACTCTGAGAAAATTGCCAGGAGACACAGAAAATCTTTCACCAAGCTAAACTTTTATTCGCAAATGCAAGACAGAAAGTGTCTTTCCTTTCTGCCCACACCCCTCTTGGAGCCTCTTCTGTTTATACTTTTCTAGTTCCCGCGTTTATCTGGCAGTATTAGCATAACCAATCATACTAGCTTGCTTCGTCTTTCTAAACTAATCATCTCTGCCACACTGATCTACTGCTTACACTTAACCTATCACAGTACATCACTATCGTCTTTAGCATTAGCTCATTTATCATGTGATTTAACTAACCTATCATAGTGTGCTACCATTATCTGTTACCTATGCATGCAATACACCACTAAGTTAACTACATGACTGCCAAATTAGCTGCCATATATTCCCTACTAGAAACTGCAAACCCACCATATAGTTCTTCCATATACTGTCTGCTATTCAATTGTGGTTGGCACGTCACTGTGGTTGCAACACACTCACTGACACCTTTTCCGTTTTTTTCCAGGGTACAGCAGGCAGCTGGAGAAGCAGAGGCACAACCTGCATGTGTTGAGAGATCAGATATAAATGGCCACCTGCCACGCCAAGGAGTAAATATCATGCCTATACCAGCTCACAGTTGGGGGAGAGGGGTTTATAAGGGACTCAAATGAGTTCTCCAAGGCAATGTGCAAGAAAAACCGATATCTATGCATAGAACAATATCTGATGCATTGACAGACCTGCCTATTATCATGGTCATGGAGCATGGAGGGGTCAAGTCCTACTAACCACAAGATGCACTATTTGGTTTCCTTCCTTTACATCATGGAAGTGGTTTCCAAATCCAAACCACTGATGGATCCAACCACAATGCAGCGTCACATGGCTAATATCTCAACTAACACTGTAGCGCTGCAAAAGTCACTCCAAGGTTGGTATCAATAATGGATTCTGGCGAAAGATCACTGACCCGAAAGTGTCTTAAGAAAGATACTGCCCAACTGCTGAGTATTTCTTTGGATTTAAATGCATGTGAACTGTTTGGGTTAATAAAGAGAGTCACAGAATGTCAAAGAAAAAGTATGATGCAGAAACATCACAAATCACCGGTTGGAGCTCAGCTGGAATATTATGGACAAGCCACATTTCAGGAAAAGTGCAATGCCTTCAGAGAAAGTACAAAGGATATTCACTAACATGTTACAGTGGAGAGACTTCAGTTATGAGGAGAGATTGGAAACATTAAGCCCATTCTCTTGGAATTGGAAAGTTAAGAGCATCTAAAAAAAAGAATTACAGATGCTGAGAATAGGGAAACAAAAACAAAACTTGCTGGAGAAACTCAGTAGGCCAGGCAGCATCTATGGAGAGAAAGCAGAGTTAATGTTTCAGATCCAGTGACACTTCTTCAGAAATCTCTTACAGAACTGTCGACCCAAAACATTAACTCTGCTTGATCTCCAAATTGACGGGCAACTTTATAAAGGTTTTCAAGACAGCATGAGGCTTTAATCCATTAAAGTGAGAATAACTACTCTCAGAAAATGGATTAATGACCTGAGGATGTAGATTTAAAATTACCTGCAGAAGGTCTGGAAAGTTTAGAAGTTGGAGGTATTCATCAAGAAGCCTGCAGTGTGGATACAGGCTGTTAGGCTCAACAAGTCCACATTGACACTCTAAAGAGTAACCCACCTAGATCCATTCCCCACTACTCTACATTTACCCCTGACTAAAACACCTCACCTATACATCTATGAACACAATGGGCAATTTACCGTGGCCAATTCACCTAATCTGCACATCTTTGGATTGTGGGAAGAAACCGGAGCACCCAGAGGGAACCCATGCAGACAAGGGGAGAATGTGCAAACTCAACACAGACAACTCCGTTGTCCAAGACTGGAATTGAACGCAGATCCCTGGTGCTGTGAGATAGCAGTGTTAACTACTGAGCCAGCATGCTGCCCCCACCTCAGACCAAGGCTTTCAGTCAGACAGCTCTTGAAATCTGGAATGCTCTATGTGAAAATATTATGGATATTATCATAAATAATTTTAATGGGATGTTGGACACATGACTGAGGATGAGGGATTTGCAGAATTCTGGATGAAAAGTGGATGTGTGGGAGGAAGCATGACTAGACTTGCAAAGAATGAGAACCAGCACAACAGGTGTTGTGCTGAAATATTCTATGGTTGTAAAACCCTTCATAATTCTGTTCTAAGAAACATTGCAGCTTTTCTGGCCTTCCCATGCAAATGACGTTCCTCATCGTAGGCAACATTCTAATAAATCATCTTGGAACACTCTCCAGGGACAGGCATCTTCTTAAAATGTTGGAATTGCTCAGAATTGCAACTGCTGCCTAGCAAGTGATTTTATAAACATAAAGAATAAAATAGAGTAAATGGGTGTTTTTCTTATGACTTCGCCTCATCTTGCATGAATTCCATACTGATACAGCCTAATTCATTGTATTAATTCTAAGCAATATATCGAGATGCTCTTAGGGTAAAGAACCCTACCAAAAGAAGTGTGCAGGGTCATGACCACCAATACAGATAATGGAAAATGGACCTAATAATGCAACTGTAACAGCAAGTTGGTGTTGATGAGGTCAAAAAGGGTTTCTCTGTTGTGATGGAGTTCTTGTCAACTAGTGAGTCTGGAAGTTGTCCTTTTCAGTAAGAAGCTAGCATTGTTAGCAGCCACTCACAGTGTTGGACATTGATGTCTCCCAGCAAGAGAACACTTTGTTTCCTTGCTGTCCTCAATACTCAGAGGAGGGGATGCTCAATATGGAGAGCATGTTGCTGTTTTTGTGAGTCGGTTTTCTGATTTGCTTTCACATAAATAATTTGGAATGTTACGAGAGGAAACTTGTTGTGGTTTATGGATGATACCAAGGGAGAGAAAACTGAGACAAAAAATAAAGAACTGGGGAGAATGCAAACAGTAGATGGTTATGTGGCAGATGCCATGCAATGCAAAACAACAATGAAACTGCACAAAGTATGATAGGACTTTTACCAGAGGGAAGAAACAGAAGGTATTGACATGCAGATACATAAATGTTTAAAAATAGGGATGGTTTTAAAAAAAAATCCTGTAAAATTGGATTCCTATATATGAATGGAGACATTGACTATGTATCAAGAAACCATCTTTGAATATTTGTTTCCTATTTTATCCAAATGTTTTTATTCCCTCTGGGTGATAGTGAGAAAGTGTTAGCAATATTCGCAGACTGGTTTTGAACCCATTGAACCACATCATGAACATGCCTTTCTCGGCTAACAAGTGTTGGTATGGAACACAAACAGAATGCACTGGAATAGCAAACACAGAAAATGCTGGAAAAACTCAGCAGGTCTGGCAGCATCTGCAGAGCAAGAAACAGAGTTAATGTTTCAAGTCCTTCTTCAGAACTTAATGAGATGCAGAATGAAATGGAGAAGGGTCATACCAGACGTGAAATGTTAACTCTGTTTCTCGCTCCACTATTTTCTCCAGTATTCTCTGTGTTTGTTTCAGTTTTTCACGTCCACAATATTTCGCTTTTACTTAAGTACTGGAAAAGCTCAGCAGGTCTGGCAGTGTCAGTGGAGAGGGGAATAGAGTTAATGTTTCAACTCCAATAACTCTTCTGGACTGGAAACACTAACTCTGTTTCTCTTTCCAGAGATGCTGCCAGATTTGCTGAACTTCTCTAACACTTTCTGAGTTTCTTTTTGCTTCAGATCTCCAGCATTTTGCTTTTTTTTTAGTCTTGGGGGCGACATGGTGGCTCAGTGGTTAGCACTGCTGCCTCACAGCACCAGGGATGAGGGTTTGATTCCAGCCTCGGGTGACTGTCTGTGTGGAGTTTGCACATTCTCCCCATGTCTACGTGGATTTCCTCCGGGTGCTCCGGTTTCCTCACACAATCCAAAGATATGCAGGTTAGGTGAATTGGCCAGGTTAAATTGTCCATAGTGTCAGGTGCATTAGTGAAGGGTAAATACAGGGTTGGGGAAATGGGTCTGGGTGGGTTACTCTTCAGAGGGTCAGTGCGGACTTATTGGGCCGAAGGGCCTGTTTCCATACTGTAGGGATTCTAATCTAATCTTGTAGTGGGACATGATTTTCTTTATTTCAAAAGTATGCTTTATTCATAAAGTATCATCTAAATCCTGTGGATAGGTTCTAGGTTAATTCTGTACCATCTTTGAAAAATAAAACAAAAGATTGGAATTTTGACATTCCTCAGATATTTTCTACAGTTGCAATAACAAAAGCTTTTTTTTAACTTACGCAGGAAGCTGTTTCTGTTCATTTTGAGGCAACAAGAGGATCTGACAACTGAAAGGACACTCATGAAACATTGGCACAAAGACCCTTAGACTGCAGTCTTTCCTCACTGTGTGTTGGCGGCAGCTGCCCCAGGCTTTAGTGCATCCCTCAGCAGGTAGTCCTGGACCTTGAGGTGTGCCCATCTACAACATTTGGTCAAGGTCAACTGAAAGACCAACAGACAACCATCTTTCACTGAGTTGATGGCCTTCCAGGGGAACTGCCTGCGACCCCTACATTATCAAGCTGTTTGGGACGAGCCTTGACACAATGGTACAGTGGCTCAGTGGTTAGCACTGTTGCTTCACAGCACCAGGGACCCGGGTTCAATTCCAGCCTCAGGCAACTGTGTGTGTGTGGAGTTTGCACATTCTTCCCGTGTCTGTGTGGGTTTCCTCTGGGTGCTCTGGTTTCCTCCCACAGTCCAAAGATGTGCAGGCCATGGATTGCTAAATTGTCCATAATGTCCTTGGATTTGTGGGTTAGGTGCATTAGTCAGGGGCAAATGTAGAGTAATAGGGTAGGGGAATGGGTCTGGGTGGGTTACTGTTCAGAGGGTCGGTGTGGACTTGTTGGGCCGAAGGGACTGTTTCCACACTGTGGGGATTCTATGAATATTAATTAAAAAAAAACACTGCATCTCTCTCCAGACCTTGCTGGCAAAGGCATATTCCAGAAGAGCAGTGTGACAGTCTCTTCCCCCATTCCCTTGCCCCCAGAGCTGCCCTAAGAGTAACATGCAATAGTGCATAGCAATCGGCATGCATGAAGGATCGCACAGGTAGTGCCATTCTCACTACCAGCCCAGTGATGTTTTGGTGCTTGTTGGAAAGTTCTAGCGATGATGCATTCTGCCAAATGACTTTGACGGTCTACTCAGGGAACCATCCCGTTTTCCTGTAGGGTATCGAGGACATTATATGCTGACCACTTCCTGTGGGCAAAAGTGCTTTGCTTTGCAAATTTTTCCACAAGGGACAGATGATATGGAATGGTCCAACTACTTGGCCACACTGAGGCTAGTCCCATCCTCTTCAACACCACGGGCAAGTAAAATCGCAGTACATTTGGTGGTTGTGCAGCGAGGGTCTACACACAGCTTGATGCAGCCTCACACAAAGTTGGTCATCAGGGTGAGGGCAATATTGGGTACTTTCATCCCCCCTGACCTCCTTTATACAGAGCGTTGTACATGGTGTGCCTGCAGTCACAGTCCATCTTAGACATCCAGCTGACATGGAAGATGGCCAGCCCCAGGTGACTGCAATGGTGCAGGCTCAGGGAATGGGCCAGACCTGTGTCACATGCAAGTGGGACTTGATCTCAAAGCTTCTGAAACTGAGACAGGTGCATCAGCTACTGAGCATCAAACCTTCTCATGTGGCTGAATTTGTACAAAACTCCTCCAGATCCCTGTTACTGATGCAGTGAGCTGGATTGCCTTTCATCTAAGGTTTCATCTGAGTTTTGGAAGTAGTGCGTGGCTGCTTGCAGACAGCACCAGAGGTGTGGAAGCCACAAGGTTCAGGCAGTGATGAGCACTTTCACCTCACTCTCCTCACCCAAGAAATGCACCAGATAGCTCAGTTGCATAATTAATGAGGTGAAAAAGCACGAAAAAATTCAACCCATGCCACGATGGACTGAGCATTATGAAACTCACTCACCACCACATTTTAACTGCAAATGGGAAAATTCAGCTAGTAGCTGAAATGCTACATAAATTCCAAATTATAGGACATATAAGGTGAAAATTTAACAAATTAATGAATGTGTTCAATAAATAGAAGAAACAAAATCTATTGCTGTTTTCAACTCAGACTCATAATTTGTTGTAGAAATTTCTTTCCTTCTGCATTTTCCAGATGCTCCTTTAGCATTTTCTCATATGTTCTCATGAGTGATTATGCAGCAAGTGAACTGTAGAAGCAATGAAATTGTGATTTTGCTACACTGTAAATACAATTCCTATGCTTGGTTGAGGCCGGAATTTCTCATTAACCCGCTTTAATACCACTAATGTAATGGAACCTCAACCATTGAATATAGCTATTTTATGGTCCCTATTACGATATATACATACCTATCATTCTCTGTTTGACACAGCCTCTAGCTTTAATATTACAATTGATTTACAGACCATTAGTAATAACAAACCTCTCTCTCATTCTCACAATTATTCATCCTCTTCCACACACTCATTCCCTTTTTTTCTTTCTTTGCGATTGTTTATTTACTTACAGATGCTCACTTTTCTTCCAGTATTCACATAAATGGCATTTTCCCTGGAAAATACAGATGCTTTAGAAACATGGAAGTAACTATGGAATATGTATTCCAACACATTCACATTTGGTGTATGTCAGGAACGAGTATCTTGTACTTACATCAATGAACTTGCCAGCTATAAGCTTTGAAGATATCACATCACAGACTCTCCTGGATAGGTTTTATGGTTTATTGTATGTCATTCCACATAACTATCCCACAGAGTGCCAGCTTCTTGTTGAGATTCTTGAGTTTATCATTCACAGTAACTATACGACGAAAAGTATCACAGATTTACTCCAGCAGTTGTGTTGTGATGTTACTGCATATATCGGACTGACCGAAAAGACATTGTGCTGATTCCATTGCACACAGAGTAATTGAAGGTGGGGCATGTATCTTTTATGGCTGAAAGTAACATATTGTGATAGTGGATCGACATTAATGGTACAGTGCCTGTTTGGTTTGAAATCTATCCAATAATGCAACATCTCTTGCACAACTGATTTGTTTTCCTGCCAAGGGATGTGGGTGGTGCTGGCAAAGCCAGCATTTGCTGTCCTTCAGTAATTGGCCTTGAACTGAACGGCTTACTAGACTATTTCAGAATGGAGTAAAGAGTCAGCCACAGTGCTGTGAATCACATGAAGGCCACACTGAGTAAGGATGGTGAATTTCTTTCCTCTCTGAACCCTCTATCACCTAGCTAATCAAAACAGAAAGATTAACTCTGGTGCTGAAAAGTGAGCAGTTGTAACGAGGCTGCACACTGCATTTCAGGGTGCTTGCAGGGTAAAGGTCTACTGAACAACTCACGCTCTACATCATGTGGGTGTGGGAGAGACCTCTCCTACAAGGCAAGAAACATTGGCTTGGGAGAGAGAGATTCACCTGGATACTGCCTGGACTGGAGGGTCTGAGATATGAGGAACTATTTGATAGGTTGGAATTGGGTAAAAAAAATGACTGCAGATGCTGGAAACCAGATTCTGGATTAGAGTGGTGCTGGAAAAGCACAGCAGTTCAGGCAGCATCCGAGGAGCAGGAAAATCAGCAAAAGCTCTTCATCAGGAATAGAGGCAGGGTGCCTGCAGTGTGGAGAGATAAATGAGAGGAGGGTGGGGGTGGGAGTATTTTTTTCTGAGAGAGTGTGGCCCTCAGCTGAGGCAGGGCTGACTGTAGAGAGGTTAGGTGCCGGCGCATTGCTGCAAGCGTGGAGCGGAGGATCTTGAAGGAGAACTGTTGCTGGTGTTTTTGAATAAATAGTCTGTACTGTTTGTCCTGTTCGGGTCCGAACTCTGCTGGCTTAAAGAAGGTCCGGAGTCCGTGTGGGATGAGTTGGTTACTGAGACAGGCACTGAGGAAGCAAATGTGGCTGTGGTAGCGAGTTTGTTTCAGGATATGGTAGAAGAGCTTCAGGGCAGAGGAGATGACCTGAGGGGTGCAGTGAGAAATGGACTTCCTGAGATTTTTGTAGAGAGAGGAGGAAAACTTCTTCAAGGCAGGCATCCTTGCAAGAGGACTCACAGTAAGGTTAAAATCAACTAGGTAAAAACGAGGACTGCAGATGCTGGAAGCTCAGCACTGTCCCCATGACTTGTCCTACCTGCCTATCTTCCTTTCCACCTATCCACTCCACCTCCTCTCTGACCTATCACCTCCATCCTCACCCCCACTCACCTATTGTACTTTATGCTACTCTCTCCCCACCCCCACCCCCCTCTCACTTATCTCTCCATCCTGCAGGCACCCTGCCGCTATTCCTGATGAAGGGCTGTTGCCCAAAATGTCAATTTCCCTGGTCCTCGGATGCTGCCTGACCTGCTGTGCTTTTCCAGCACCACTCTAATCCAGAACCTAGGCTGGAATTGGGACTACTTTTCTTTAAGCAGCAAAAGTTCAGAGAGGACTTGATGGAGGTGAATAGAGTTATGAGGGGCATAGATGAAGTGAATAGATAGGCACCTTTTCCCATGAGTAGAGGGGTCAATGACTAGGGAGAATAAGTTTAAGATAAACAGTGGAACATAGGAGAATTGAAGAAAAAAGTTCACTCAACGGGTAGTAGGAATCTGGAACTCAGCATCTGAAATGGTGATTAAGTCAGAAACTCTCGTACCATTTAAATAGTATTTTGGTGTTTATTTGCAATGCGATATCATCCGGAGCAATGGCAAACAGATAGGTTTAGTCTAGTCAGATCTTTGTTGACTGCCCCAGACACGATGGGCCAAATGACCTTCAACTATGCCTTAAAGGTTCCCATTTAGAGCTCCCATTTGTGCTTGGGACTGCTCTTCAAGGCTCTACATTGGCTACTGAAATGTTAATGCGGTGGCCAGAGTTGATTCTTAAGTGATAACACGGCTCTGAATTGCAGAGATTGAGTGGGTAAAAAAGCTTATATTATCAAGATATATTTACTCAAAGGATTCTGTCAGATTCTTTGGACTGCCTATACAAAGGAAATCTTAGCATTATAACTCCAGATGCCATGCTGATACATGCTATTTGGACACCAAAATTACCCAGTCATCTTTCAAAGTCCAATGAACCAGATAGACACAATCTATAGACATTGCATAATTTCCCAAGATGACCTTCTAGTGTATAGTGGCATCTGGGAAATGCACTTTGAGCTATCTTCCTTCAGAAAATACAGATAGCTGGCCTTATGTTTCAAAGAGCAGCTTCACAAAGATCCAAGTTCAGGATATGTAGCAGATCCAGAAGGGGCACTGTAGGGCTGCAGAAGTACAAGCAGTATCTCAGTTCCCTACTCTCACAACAAAACATAACACCATGACGTTTTTATTAATGTGTGGGTTCGACTGAATGCTTGTCCCAAACATCTGCACAGTAGCCACACTGCTGACAGACCTACAACAGAAAAAGCAAAGATAGTATGGACTGAGAAATCCCAGATAGCTTCTGAAAAGTGGAAGGCTATTGTGGCAAGCAAGCTTATGTATGCAGCTCCAAACTTTAGCGAAAGCATTTAAAGCAGTCATCGATACAAGCGGCATCAGAATTGGGAATGTCTTTGTTCAGGAGAACAAATCTAAAATAAAGAGACTAGTTGAATACTTTCCAAAAAAAAATAAGCGTCAGAGATTGTATTCCACTGTAGAGAGGGGAAACGTCAGTTTATTACTGACTCCTAAACAGCTTGAGGTATATGTCCACAATGTATACAAAAAAGATCTCAATCTATGCTGATCACACCCATTAAGATGAAAAGATTGAAGACCCAGAAAATCCAGCTTTTTCCATTGGAGTTTGGTCCTTCAACCATACCAACCTTCTAGTGTATAGTGACACTATAATCATTCGCATTGCTGAAAAATCAAATGTAATTACAAATGACCTATCCAGAATCTCGAGACACCAGACAGAACTGAAGAGAGTATAATTGAAAAGTGCAGAGGAATGAATGCATGATGAGTGGATTTTGCTTTAGTATTCTCCTTGTGATGAAATGAGCATAAATCTCATTAGATCTGTTGTGTGAGAGGCGCACGTTGTGAAGAGAACGGAAGTAGTGTCATAATAATGGATCATAACCTTGGATAACCTTGGGACATATAAAACATTTAATTCCAATGTGTATTGTTTTAAAAAGAGTACTGTTATATCCAAAATGAAATGATCCCTTCAAATGTAAAACTAAGTGGTTTTGTGGGCAGAGACCCAGGAGTATCAATGAATATTCAAAGGAATTGACTTAAAAGTGAGAAAATGCACTAAAAGATGAACTGTATTCTTCTAGGAGTTATCTCAGACTGTGACTATGATAGGAGAGAAAACACAGCAGTATCATAGAATCCCTACAGTGTGGAAAAAGGCCATATGACCCAACAAGTTCACACCGACTCGCCGAAGAGCATCCCACCCGGACTCACCCCTCTACCCTATCCATGTAACTCTGCATTTCCCATGGCCAAACCACCCAACCTGCACATCTTTGTGACTGTGGGAGGAAATCGGAGCACCGGGAGGATACCCACGCAGACACGGGAGAATGTGCAAACTCCACACAGACGGTTCCCCGAGGCTGGAATTGAACCCAGGTCCCTGTTGCTGTGACTGAACCAGTATGGGACAGAGATATGGTTTGTGTCTTTCCTTTCATGATAAAAGAACAGGGTTTTAAAAAACAGTAGAACCCTGGTCTGTGTGCGCTAGAGGAAGAAGGTATGCCAGTCAGCTGACATGCTCATTTGCGTCAGACGGCTAGGATATTCATGTGCAATAGCTGAGGAGCAAGCACCAGTGGGTTCTCTGGGTCACAGCTGAGGAACCAACTTGCATTTCAGATACAGGGCTTGCACATGCTGGAAAATAGCTAGCCTGCAAGGTCTCAAAAGGCTACAAGAAAAATCTGGGCTTCCATTGATCTGAGTGCTGCAAGCCAACCACCATTAAAGGAAACAGGATAAACAACTTCAACTAAATTTAACTATCAATATTCCACTATCCATCACAGGGACTAACCAGTGTATCTTTTAACTTGGAGAAAGTGAAGACTGCAGATGCTGGAGATCAGAGTCGAGATTGTGGTGCTGCTGCCTCTGCCGCATCTGTTCCCAGGATGATCAATTCCACCTTAGAAAATCCCAGATGGCCTTCTTCTTTCAAGATTGCAATTTCCCCTCCCACATGGTCGACGATGCCCTCCAGCACATCTCCACCACTTCCCACACCTCTGCCCTTGAACCCCACCCCTCCCAAAGCAACAAGGACAGAACCCCCCAGTCCTCACCTTCCTCCCCACCAATTTCCGTATACATTGCATCATCTTCTACCTCTTGCCCCACCTACAAACAGACCCCACTATTAGGGATATATTTCCCTCCCCACCCCTATCAGCGCTCCGGAGAGACCATTCCCTCCATGACTCCTTCATCAGATCCATGCCCCCATTATCCCACACCCCACACCCAGCACCTTCCCCTGCCAGTGCAAGAAGTACACAACCTGCACCCATATCTCCCCCCTCACCTCCATCCAAGGCCCTAACGGATCCTTCCACATCCGACAGATATTTACCTGTACCTCCACCAATGTCATCTAATTTATCTGTTGCACCCAATATGGTCTCCTCTTCATCGGGGAGACAGATGCCAATTTGCGGATCTTTTCAGAGAACATCTCTAGGACACCCACACGAACCAACCTACCACCCCCTGACTGAATACTTCAAATCCCCCTTTCACTCCACAAGGATATGCAGGTCCTGGCCCTCCTCCAACTTTACCAGCCAAAACCTGGAGGAAGAACACCTCATATTCTGCCTCGGGACCCTGCAACCACACAGGATCAATGTGGATTTCACCAGTTTCCTCATTTCCCCTCCTCCCACATTATCGCAGTCCCAAGCCTCCAACTTAACATCACCCTCTTGACCTGTCCATCACCTTTTCTATTTATCCACTCCACCCTCCTCTCCGATCTATCACTTTCTCCCCCTCCTTTATCTGCCTATCACACTGTCAGCTACCTTCTCCCCAGCCCCACCCTCCTACCATTTATCTCTCAGCCCCCGGCCCACAAGCCTCATTCCTGATGAAGGGCTTTTGCCCAAAACATCAATTCTCCTGCTCCTCGGATGCTGCTTGACCTGCTGTGTTTTTCCAGCACCTATATTTTAACTTGGATCTTTTTATGGGATGCACTCCTCATTTCTGATCTGTGTGCTTATGTTGCATTATTATTTCTTCGGATGAGTAACAAATAAAATCACACTTCTGCGAACACAAGAAAACCTGGTCAAATTGGCTATTTTTAAAACTTAAGATCATTTTGTTTTGAAGAAGGGAGGAAATAAGCAGGATCCTTTGTGGATCAACCATGCTGTGACCAACTGAGGAGAAAGGTGAATAAAGAAAGGGGGCCAGTTCATGCCTCCTTACGCGGGACTTGACAATTTGTGTATCCCATTTGGAAATTGGGGTAAATTGAGGAACTTTATCCAAGGTCTTGCAATAACAGAAGGTTGCAATAGCAGAAAGTTTATAGATTGAGTGAGTGGGCAATAAGAACATAAGAAAATACTTTTTAAAGGAAGAATACTAAAAGCAGCGCATTTCTTAAATGGATAGTGATGTTTTATACACACAGCAAATACTATATGTCCTTAGAGCTCTACTCTCTTAAAGGTAAGATATACCTCCAACATTCCTGCTCCTGAGTCCTATGTTCCTAATATAGTTTTGGACGTTCAGCCTTGAAGATCACTTCCCTTCTGGAGTGGCATTCCCACTTCCTACACTTTGTGGCTTTCTATCATGGAATGTTGTGTAAAGTCAAAGAATGATTTGTTTCGTGGGCTCATTTCCACGTTAGAAATAGGGGCTCTGAAGACATGATTCTGCTACTTGGACTAGTCTAGGGTTTGTTTCTGTATTAGGTTCAGAGCGTGCCACACCATCATAGCGCTCTGCACTACTGGAGCAGGCAGCAATGTGGTGTGCTGGATGCTGAGGAGCTGGGGGAATGGGAGTGAGCTTCCAAGGAGGACGATGAAGACACTGGAGAGGAGGAAGCTGACACTGTCCATGCCAGAGCTCAACTGTTTTGAATGCTACAAACCCAACAGAACCTCATTGACACCTGCATCCAGTAGGTGAGAGTTGGGTGTAGCAGATCATCATAGTCTGGAGATCAGTCATTGGTAATGGGGCTGGTATTGTTCGCATCATGGGAGAAAACTGCAGGGTCTATTAGTTTTGCTTGTGTTCACTTTTGATGACTGCATACAAAAGCTCATCCTTGGAACCACCCAAGTGTTTGCCTGTCTCTGACCTTCCCCACTGCTCAATGAAAAAATATGGGTCTGCACTGGGCATTGGGAGCAGAGTAGCAATGACTTACAGAGAGTAATAAGGTGGGATGTGGCCAAGGACAGGTAAGCTGTGTGTACTGCTGGTGGACTGGGGCAAGAAATTTGAGCTGTTTTTGATAGAATGTGTATCCATGCCAGCCATATGCCATGAACAGTGAATGCCAGTGTTTAGCTGATCATTCAGTAGGGATTTAAAGATGGCGTGGTGCCAGAGAGGAAACCTGGTTGACTGGCAAGTTCTTCCGCTATGGCATGTGGTCATTTGGGCTGACATTGGACAAGAGAAGGGCCATAGGTGTAGGGTAGGTAGGTAATGGGGTGAATGTAGGATGATATACCAAGACATTTCACAGAGTCCCACACAGAAAACCTTTTGTGAAACTCAGCATAATTGTCACGCAGCCAAAGCGTGATAAGATTCAGCCCTGTCTCAAGGCAAAACACAACAATATTTTATCTCAAACCACTTGCCAAATACTACTGCAGAATGTTAAAACCCTAGATGCATTTTTCTCTTATCAATCTTTTAAAATGAGCCAATACTTTCATTAAAATAATAAGTTGTCTTTACCAGTACAGTCACATTTCTATTTGGATGCTTTTCAGTAGGTCTTTACAAAAGCGATTATTCACTGCAGTTTCGTAAAATTTAAAGATTTTCTTTTGCAGCTGGGGTGACCTCATCTTATCTCAGCGTTCCCCCTGAGGAGAGTTTTTTGTCTCTCAATTCCTCTAAGACTTTGATGTTTCCTATCTCTGACTGATTGGTGCAGTACACATCAATACCTAGAACATAAGTTTCCTCGAACAAATAGTGCCCTGAGCTAATATTTACTCTTTTGTAGTACTTTCTGCTTCTTGTTTGCACATTTCAGTCACAATAAATCATTTGGGGCACCATTCTTTTTGACACCTGAAATTAGGAAAATAGGTGATGGGCCTGGAATACATCTAAATTTCTTAAGTGAAAGTTTTTCTTCTGACATGGTGAAGTTGTCTTGCCCCTACCTTTTCATTGAACTCTTGGAACTGAATTATTTTAATGGTTGAATGAAACCTTGTCAGGCCATAATAATGCAATAATGAGATTAATTCAATTATATTTGGATGACAGCAGTCATGCATATGCATTATGCTTATTGTAACAGAAAATGCCTTTGCTTCGATGAATATATTTAAGCAAATTTGAAAACATTTGAGATGTCCCTCTTACCTTTCACTACTGAAGGGAAGTAGGAACTGCATTAATGGGTAGAATCTTACAGGGGCCTGAGTGATATCGATTATAGGGAGAGGTCACATGAGACATTGGGCAAGGACATTCTCAACATTGAGAGCAACTCGTTGAATGTTCAAACAGAATTCCAGACATCGAGATGAGATTCTTGCTAGGGAGTAGCGAGATGTCTACTGAGGGGGATTATTAATTGTTAACAGCCTCGCTAACTACAAATCTCATCTCTTTAACATGCAACTTCCCATTCTACCAGCCACCGCATGAAAATGAGATGTCAACAATTCTGGCATGTAAGTCAGAGTGAGTACCTGCTCCATTGTGTCAACAATGATGAAGCAGACTCCACCTTGCACCCAAGGCATCTGACAGCTACCAGACTTGCAGAACCCTCATTGTGCATCTCCAATCCACTGACAGGAGGCTGCTGCTTTGTAACGCTGCACCACGCACCAGCATTCCAATACTGCTGCAAAGCCACTTTGCATGGAATAAGCATCCAGCGCACATAATGGGCTGGCTGCTCACTAGGTCCCTTAGAGCTCACTCACCCAGCACCAACCTGCAGCTCACAGTGTTCCTTGGCCTCCTTAGTGCAGTCATATCTTGCTGGTCAGCCTTCCTCAGTCAAGCTCATGGACACAGAGTCATAGTCATGGTCCAACCAATCCATGCCCACCATGTTCCCAAATTAAACTAGCCCCACTTGCCTGTGCTTGGCCCATATCCCTCCAAACCTTTCGTATTCATACATCTATCCAAATGTCTTTTCATGTAATTGCACCTGTATCCATCACTTCCTGTAGTGGTTCAAACCACACATAAACCACTCTCTGTGTAAAAATGATGCACATCAGGCTCTTTTTAAAACATTCTCCTTTCACCTTAAAAATATATCCCACACGTTTGAATTTACATACCCTAGGGAAAAGATCCTTGTTATTCACCTTATCGATGTCCCTCAAGATTTTAAAAACCTCTGTAAGGCCAATCCTCAACCTCCTACACTCGAGTGAAAAAAGTCCCAGTCTTTCCAGTCTATTTTTATGTCTTAAGCCCTCCATTCCTGGCAACATCCTGGTAAATCTTTTCTGAACCCTCTCCAGTTTAATAATATCCTTCTTGTAATAGGACGACTAGAACTGCACACAAGTAGTCCAGAAGGGACCTCACCAACATCCTGTAAAACTTCAACATGACGCCCCAATTCCTATACTCAAAGGTCTGAGCAATGAAGGTAAGCATGCTAAATCTTTCGAATAACAACGTCATTCTCACACCTGCATCATGTGTCAGCAGCTCTCGTGGCAATCACACTGCGTGCTGTAAACAACGGCCATGTCTTCAAGCCCAAGACAAGTGGCCCTCAGTAAAGTCCATGAAGACATCCATTTATCATTGGGTTCCAGCACAATGAATCAAAGCAGTTTCTGAGATGGGTCTGGGGGCTTCAACACAGCCAGGTGTTCAGTTGGGGTGCTCTCAGTCCAGGGATCTGTGCCTCTGGAGTCTAGAGAGTGGATTATGATCATGCCAATGCGTAAGAAATTCTGCCAACTACGGTGAAATTATAGAAATGAGCCAGTGCCAGGCAAGAAGGGAAATGTTGAGGCTTGGGAGATAGTTAGTTTGGGGAGTTTGGAATGATACAGCAGGAAAGTGAGTCAGGCCTGACCTGAGACAAACCTTCCATGAAACTCAACAAAATTAACACTAAACTAAATATTGTAAGATTCTGCTCAATGTATAAGAGTTACTCAACTGGTTTTATTTGCATTAAAGTATTGGAACAAGAATGATGATTTAACTACATTATACCCACTCCTCCATTATGTTATACTATTTTTTTAAAGTTAGGAATCACATGCATTGATATACCAAAAAGGAGAAAATGGCTCTTTCTAGATTTAAAACTCCCCCTACCATTCTTCATAAGGTTAAAAATGAATACCAAAAGCAATACCAGAACTTGGAGGAGCTGGTGTTGAACTGGGGTAGACACCGCACAACAATCACCAGAAAGGAGCATTCCCTCCCAGTCGGGGAACACTACAGTGGTCCGGGCCATTCGGCCTGAGGCCTTCGGGTGAGCATCCTCCAAGGTAGACATTGGGACAAGCAACAACACAGAGTGGCCGAGCAGAGGCTGATAGCCAAGTTCGGTACTCATGGGAATGGCCTCAAGTGGGACCTTGGGTGCATGTCACACTACAGGTGACCCCACTACACTATACACTCTCTCACACACACACTCCTACATATCACACACCCATGCAGACCCTATCTCATATATAAGGTCTCTTTCATACACACACCACAAATGCACTCTCTCACAGACACATACCCCATCACATTCACATATAAATTTAACCAAGCTTACACATACACATATATACACACACACTCTATCACATGCACTCACACGCACACACACTCATATTCTCACACTCATTCTGTCTCTCCTGCACACACACATATAATTTTATGGGGTGAATTTGTTTTTGCAGAGCTACATTTCATTTTGCTCAAAAACTGCATGAATCCATGTAAAACTCTGTAACTCCCACTTTAGAAATAGAAACAGTCTAACTCAACATTGGGACAGACAGACCTCACACTTTAATGCATTGTCTCAGTTGAGATGGCACCTATTGTTAGAAAAGCTAGACCTTTCTTGAGAATATAATTTAAAAGATATTCTGGGATTTACATATCAAAGAAAAGAAACCAGCACTTCCATTCTAAAAGATGAAAGACTTGATCTAAATTTGTTTAATGCATCATCACGTCTCCATGACGCTGCACTCATTTGGCTATAAAGTCTGTGCCTTATGATCTTATTCTCCACAAACACATGATGAAGAAGCAGCACTTCAAAAGCTAGCACTTCCAAATAAACCTGTTGGACTATATCCTGGTGTTGTGTGATTTTTAACACAACACCAGGTTACAGTCTAACAGGTTTATTTGGAAGCACTAGCTTTCAAAGCGTTGCTCCGTCATCAGGTAACTAGTGGAACAGGAGCATAAGACACAGAATTTAGAGCAAAAGATCACAGTGTCATGCAATTAAAACAATATCTTGAACAAACTTAGATTGCTTTTAAGTCTTTCATCTTTTAGAATAGATTGCAGGTTTCGGTTCATTAATATATAAATCCCAGAACTTCTTTTAAGTCATATTCTCTTCATAAGCTCAGTGCAATAATGTAAAACTGTATCACAATCCATTTCAAAATCTTAATTTTGTCAAATGTCATTCAGTTTTATTTTACTGCTATTTTAGATTACTTACAGTGTGGAAACAGGCCCTTCGACCCAACAAGTCCACACTGACACGCAACCCACCCAGACCCATTCCCCTACACCTAACACTACAGGCAATTTAGCATGGCCAATTCACCTAACCTGCACATCTTTGGACTGTGGGAGGAAACCGGAGCAAACCCTCAGAGAATGTGCAACCTCCACACAGAGAGTCGCCTGAGGTGGGAATTGAACCCAGATTCTGGTGCAGCAGTGCTAACCACTGTACCACCATGCCGCCCACCTATCTTAGCAAACTCCTGGGTTTTTCTTCATACTGTCTCTTCCTGTTGTATGATTAAGATCAAATAACAATGGCACAAATCTCTGTCCTACCACACACCCTCCTGCCATGCCATTGATGCTGAGCATGTATCTAGAGTGATGTCTGTCTGCACATCCAGAAGACACTGAGTGTGCTGGACCTGGATCCCCATGACATTGCTGGAAAAGCGCAGCAGGTCAGGCAGCATCCAAGGAGCAGGAGAATCGACGTTTCGGGCATGAGCCCTTCTTCAGGAAGCCCTTCCTGAAGAAGGGCTCATGCCCGAAACGTTGATTCTCCTGCTCCTTGGATGCTGCCTGACCTGCTGCGCTTTTCCAGCAACACATTTTCAGCTCTGATCTCCAACATCTGCAGTCCTCACTTTCTCCTCCCCTTGACAGAGGTGGGGATAAAGCTGAGGGTATTCAGCACTGACCTCTTCCTGGTGGAGGTTTGTTGACAGTTTGGATAGGAGATGAGAGGGAATTAGTTGTGTAAATGCTTGTACAGATAAAGAGTGTTTCGCAAAAGTGTTAATGGGAGAGCAGTGTTGAACAGCATAATGAAACTTATTGGTTTGGTTGGCCATTGAAGTCTGTCTGCCCGAGCAGTGATCATGCACTTCTCTGCTAATTCTAAAATGTGCTTCTCTTAAGGAATGAGAAGACTAATGCCCACCCACTGGCAGGCAGAAATTGGTGTGCGTCATTTGTGCTATTATGCGTCTCAGACAATACTCCCTCTGTCAGTGCACAGACCCCTGAGGTCTGTACTCAGCAGTGACTCCAAAATGTGTTTGTGAAGCGTAACCAATACTTAGTTTGAAATGTCAAAAGTTATTTTACAACTCACTGATTTGAAAAGGTTAATATTTATTTGATGCATTTCAGGTGCAGAAAATAACGTGAAGTTCAGAAATCTTATCCTCAACAAAGTTCAGAATGGAGGGGGCACATTGCACGAGAGGTTGGATAAACTCAGTTTGACAGAGGCTGAGAGGAAACCTGATAGAGGTCTATAAAATTATGAGCGGCATAGATAGGATGGATAGTCAGAGGTTCTTTTTCTCAAGATGGAAAGGTCACATACAAAGGGGTAGATGCCCAAGGCGAGAGGGGGAAAGTTTAGGGAAAAATATTTCACACAGAAGATGGTGGGTACCTGCAACTCAGTGCCAGTGGAGATGGTGCAAGCATTTTAGCTACATTTAAGGCATATCTTGATAGACACATGAATGGGAGGCCAAGAGATGGGCAGAAAATGTGCACAGGCAATAAATAAGGATTTGGAAACAGCGCAGGCTTGGTGATCTGAAGAGCCTGTGCTGTTTGTATTGTACTGTTCTGGGCCAGTTATCTCAGTATGCTAGATGACTAATATGTGGTTCAGAATTATACCAACGGCAAAAGTTCAGATCTCATTCTAGCTGTCATAAACTTCAGATCCACTTCCTTACCCAGCCCCTCAGAATGACAGACAATGGCAAAGTGCCATGACAAAAACAGCTCGACATGAAGCTAAGTTGACAACATGCCAAAAACCTGCCTTCAGACAGGTCACATATGACATGACATGACATATGAAACTTTAAATAAATACAATTTCACATAAACCTATCGCAGACACCCACTGGCAGCAGTGTTAAAGATAAAATATAATATTTATTCTCCAAATTGTCATTGCAAAGGAAAAAAAAAATTCCTGAGAATAGACAGGCTGTTTGAAAGATAAGCTTCTGAGACTTTATTCACAGATTCAGTGTAAATTTCTCTGTTCATTTTCCATTAATTCTCTTTGGAATACGTTCAAAACAACATGACTGTGTTGTCGCTACTTAACTAATCTGTCATGGTTCTACCATATTCTCATATGGAGGTCACTCCCAATAACTTGTCTAAATTTTAAACAACATCCATTGAACTAGCAGTCAATCACATTTTATTTATTTTTTGCAATGCCCCAGTCAAAAGCAAAAGATACTTTTGTCCATGTTGAGCTTTATTGTGGATAGCATTTCTGAACTTTGCATTGTTTTCTGCACCTGAAATACATCAAATAAATATTAATCTTTTCAAATCAGTGAGTTGCAAAATAGCTTCTGTCATTTGAAACTAAAATTTGGTTACACTTCACAAATTTATCACTATTTCAGAAAGTAAGGTGTATTCATTTTATGGTCATCGGTTTTATATTACTTTTGTCCTTTATTCAGGTTATTCCAAGTCAGGTATTTTCATAGAAATGTCTTTAAATAATCTGGTTGAATGGTCTCACATTTCTATTCATATTTGCAGTGTAGAGGTATCTCAACTCCCCCAGTCTATCAGTAGGGATCTCATTTTGAACATCTCAAAAATGTCCATAGTTTGTGCACTATTGTGTCAATTATCAGCTCTTCAAAGCAGATTCCAAGGGTTGAATGGAAGTTATGTGGGAATAAAAAATTATGTTTAAACGTTGCTAAGATGAGACAAGTCAAAGCTTTTCACCTTGCACTTATAGAACATAGAACAATACAGCCCAGAACAGGCCCTTCGGCCCTCAATATTGCACCAACCTGTGAACTATTCTCAGTTTATCCCCCTACACTATCCCATCATCATCCATGTGCTTATCCAAGGATTGTTTAAATCTCCCTAATGTGGCTGAGTTAACTACATTGGCAGGCAGGGCATTCCATGCCCTTACCACTCTCTGAGTAAAGAACCTGCCTTTGATGTCTCCCTTAAATCGATCACTCCTCAATTTGTAGTTATGCCCCCTCATACAGGCTGACGTCATCATTCTAGGAAAAAGACTCTCACTGTTCACTCTATCTAATCCTCTGATCATCCGTATGTCTCTATCAAATCCCCTTTTAGCCTTCTTCTATCCAATGAGAACAGACCCAAGTCTCTCAGCTCTTCCTCATAAGACCTTCCCTCCAGACCAGGCAACATCTTGGTAAATCTCCTCTGCACCTTTTCCAATGCTTTCACATCCTTCCCGAAATATGGTGACCAAAACTGTACACAATATTCTAAGTGCGGCCGCACTAGCATTTTGTATAGTTGCAGCATGACATTATGGCTCAGGAACTCAATCCTTCTACCAATAAACCTAACACACCGTATCTGAGTAAAGAACCTGCCTTTGATATCTCTCTTAAATCTATCACTCCTCAATTTGTAGTTATGCCCCCTCATACAGGCTGACGTCATCATTCTAGGAAAAAGACTCTCACTGTTCACTCTATCTAATCCTCTGATCATCCGTATGTCTCTATCAAATCCCCTTTTAGCCTTCTTCTATCCAATGAGAACAGACCCAAGTCTCTCAGCTCTTCCTCATAAGACCTTCCCTCCAGACCAGGCAACATCTTGGTAAATCTCCTCTGCCCTCCAGACCAGGCAACATCTTGGTAAATCTCCTCTGCACCTTTTCCAATGCTTTCACATCCTTTCCGAAATATGGTGACCAAAACTGTACACAATATTCTAAGTGCGGCCGCACTAGCGTTTTGTATAGTTGCAGCATGACATTATGGATCAGGAACTCAATCCTTCTACCAATAAACCTAACACACCGTATGCCTTCTTTACAGCACTTTCAACCTGGGTGGCAACTTTCAGGGATCTACGTACATGGACTCCAAGATCCCTCTGCACACCCACACTACTAAAAATCTTTCCATTGACCCAGTATTCTGCCTTACTGATATTCTTCTCAAAGTGCATCACCTCCCTTTTTTTTAGCTGCATTGAACTTCATTTGCCACCTCTCAGCCCAATTCTGCAGTTTATCCAAGTCCCCCTGCAACCTGTAACATTCTTCCAAACTATCCACTACTCCACCGACTTTAGTGTCATCTGCACTCATCAGGACTAGGATGTAAGAAACAGACATGAGGAAAGGGGCCCCTACGTATACTGCATCAGAAGAGAATGCTGAATGGATTGGTCATTGTTGGCTTGGAGATGCAGCAAGGACATTTACCTGTCCATTTTTGACCATTTATATAAACTCTGTCCATTCTCAAGAGTAGGGTTACAATTCCAACTCTCAGCTTGTCTGGAATTCCCTATAGCATGTTATCCCTACGGGACCAGACAGTTTAAAAGTCAGTCAGTCTTAGCTTCTTACCTTTTACAGTTCCTCTTTTACATGCTCCAGCATTTCACACAGTTTGTTATTGGTCTCCAATAAATCATTTTCTAATGTGTTGTGTTTAGCTGCATCTGCAGATGAAACATTTGTTGTCTGAACTCTGCATTTTCATTCTGTTTCATATTGAAGAATGTACTGAAGATTTGATCTAAGGTTCAGGATCTTCCTCTTTGATCCTCTTTAACTAATTGAGGATGCTCACTGATGATTATGCAATTTTCAACACTATTACTCCTCAGATACTGTAGCAGTCCATTTCCATTTGCAGCAAGACCTGGACTAAGAGCCAATCTTGAGATGAAAAACACAAAGAAACATTTGCATCTCCAGGCAATGACTATCTTCAACAAGTAAAAATCTAATAATCATCCCTTGACATTCAATGACATTACCATCGTCAGCTCCCCAACAATCCAAGTGAGTGTCACTGACCAGAAACTGAACAGGACCAGGCGTATAAATACTCTGGCTACAAGAGCAGGTCAGATGCTAGGAATTGCTTAGCAAGTGACTCAACTACAGTCTTCCCAGTGTCTGTCCACCATCTACAATACAGACGTGTAATGGAACACACCCCACCTTCCTGCATGGGTGCAACTCCAACAATACTTAACAAGTTTGGGACCTTCCAAGGCCAAACAGCCCACTTGACTTGGCAGCTTATTCACCACTTTCAATATTCATTCGCTCCACCACTGACACTGTAGCAGCAACGTGTACTATCTATGTGCTATGGTAACTCATCCAGTTTCCTCCCTTAGCATTTTCTAAACCCACAAACTCTACCACCCAAAAGCCAAGGGGAGCAGATGCATGGGAACGTTGCCACCAGCAAATACCCATTCAAATCATATATTATTCAGACTTGAAACTATGTCACTGTTCCCTCACCATTGCAGGATCAAAATGTATGGAACTTATCAGCACTGTGGGTATACCTGAACCATTTTGAGCTTGTTTATTCTAACCAGATCATTTTATAAGGAAATATGCAATGCCTCAAATGAAGTTGTTGATCATTCTTTCATTGCTTTGAATTTGTACATATTGGCATTTCCCAATATAATTGAGAAATTGTTAACTTGTTCACCTGGTTACTGCCTCTGGCTTTACAATTTATAATGGTGGATCCAATGGTTTGACTTTGATGGCAGATATGTGCTGAATTTCTCAACACATTTGTCTAGTTTTACTGTCACCTTCATTGATCTCCCAGCTATCAAATTGGTTTAATCCTTTCTCTCTTGACACAAAATGATGTAGCTTACCCTGATTTCATCACTAGCACGCTTTTTAAAAAATTAATATCAATCTAAGGTTTTGTATTTAAATTTCTCAAATGCCTCTACAACATCATCAGCCTTCCCATTTATCCTGAGTTAGAATAGTACATTCAATGCTGTTATGAAGGTCACTTCTTTTTTCCACATGATTCATTCAGTTTTTATTTTTCCCTATCACACTAATCAAGATTGATTTTTCTTAGTCTAATTCAGCATTTATTGTTTCTTAGGTCACACCTCACAGTTTCAATGAACAGATTGGTGCAATGGTGAGTAATGTGAAACTTTGAATACTTGCGTATACATATCTCTGAACATATACTTAACTCATATTGGAATAATAATATGACTATCCTAGTCTCTAATTCAGTTACTTTTCTCAAATGGTGAATTCTTTCCAAATCTCACTTCATCCAGTTCACCAATTTGTACCTTTTTAACCTCATGACAACAGAAATCTCTATTTCAAATTATTTTTAAATATGGCCTTCCTATCCCGCAATTAGAACTAACTGTAACCAAGAGAGCAGAAAGACAATCCATGCTCCACCATTGTACCCGGAGAAACAGTCGCTAGGAGATGAGCTAGGGGGCTGACAATGATCTCTTTGATCATCACTCCCTCCCTGTGACATTTGCACTTCTGTTGCCACATTACCGAAGGTACTCTATTGACAACAGCAGTTTAAAAAAGCTTGAAGATATTGATAATATATGCCAAATTATCACTATTGCACACAGATTGGTGTTCATTGATGTCATTACTGTCGAACTGCATTGTTACATTCTTACTTTGTCAATACTTCCTAAAATCTACTACAATATTCACCTGGCCTCACTTACAAGTTTGCTCAGTTGTACACATCTTAACTTTTCATTCGTGTGCAAGTCAAGGTGCCTTTTCTCAAAAGCGTTTACAAGACGGTGTCTAAGTGTTTTGGGATAATATGAGCAATCTTGAAAGATACTTATTCAGCATGACAAACTCTGGGATTGTTGTAGGCTTCATTTGGCAATCATGGTTCAGTTGGCAGCATTCATACTTCTGAGTTACTATGTTTCAATTCAGCAGCTCAACCACAGAAATCCATGTATAGTACTCAGAGTGTGACCCACAGTCAAATGGGCTGTGTTTTAGATGTTAGTTTACATTGAGGTAACATCTCTCTCAGGTGGATGGTAAAATCCCAAGACATTATTTTGAAGAAGTGATGGGTAGTTATCCCATGCACCCTAGTTAATATTATCCCTCAAGCAGCATCTCAAAATGGATTATTGATCAATACCAGACTACTATTTGGGGAACACTGCCATATGCAAATTACTCACTCTTTTCCTGCATAACAACATTAGCTACACCTTCAAAAGTACTCCTTTGGCTATACATCACTTTGAGATGTCTTTATGTTGTCAAAGGCATTATATACTTTTTCTTAACTGTTTAATAACCTATGACATTGAGATGCTCTGGTGATTTGGTTAGAATGCTTGGACAATATTTACATGAACCAAAACATAAAGTATATTGTGTCCTTTGTAAGAAGTTAGAGGAGGGAAGAAAGAAGGAAAAAGAGGGGAAGAAGGAAGCAATAATTGCATTTATGTGGCTCTTTTCAAAAGCCAGGATGTCCCAGCCAAGGAAGTCCTTTGGAAATGTAACCACAGCTGTATTGTAATTTATTAATGTTTTTAACATTCTTATCTGCATGTTATTTTGGTTTGAGTAATGTGACACTAACAAGTAATAAGAGTCCCCAAGGATTGATTACATAGGACAAAAATATGTAACAATGATTGCTATGGCTTCATATGGTCAACCAAGTGTCAAAATTTAGATTATAAAAAGTAGTCGCCGACATTTGTTACTGACATTAAAATTAATGACCTTCATGAAAATGAATAATGTTTTATCACAGAATTGCTGGGAAATTATTCTTTTGTTCTCTTTTATTTCATTTGCATTTCATAATAAATTCCTTACATTAGAAAATAGGAATTTATTAAAACAATCAAACCTGCATTTCTGGAACTCTCATTGTCATAGGAGTCAAACTCCAAGTTTGAATACATCTTCACTACATCTTGAATATGCTTAGCAACATTATCAAAACTACTTTTAAAGTACTTCCTGCCTTCTCCTAATTTCTGTGGTCTTGTACGAGGTATTACACAGGGAGCAAGATGTCCACCCAGTTCTGTAATTAGCTCCTGCGAAATGCAACTTTTAACTTTATCACACCACTCTGACAAAAATAGAGGTTCTGGAAAGCCTAGAGATCACACATGCAACTAATTTACAAAATATCTTCGTTGTGACACTGACTAAGCAACTTTCTGCAGCTAAAGCGTTCCAAGCATGCTGCCTTTGATGCAAAAATATAATTTTATATTGAAAACAAGGGCTAAGCACTGTCTAGCTGCTACAGTCTGTCAATCTGTGTTTCCGGGATCTCATAACAAAATGTTATTCAGAAAGTATTTCTTTATTGTTGAAAATTTCTCTCCATCTAACATAATGATACTGCAATGCAAGAGGGAATTTTAACTCACCCTATCTGGCAGAAACAGGCTTATTCAAATACCATAGGAAGACTTTCCATCCCTTTCTACTTGAGTTTCTGTCCACTGAAACATCAAAGAAACATGGCCCTCTCAGGGCAATTAGGGATAAAGCAATAAATACTGGCCTTGCTAGTGATGCTCATATTCCAAGAATGGAAAGAATTCCATCATTCTGGATAGGTCATTATAATATTTCCTTCTTTGAACATGCATCCTGGGAGTAATTCTTGAATGGATGCCACATCTCTCTTGGCTAATTTGATGCCAGCTTTCGTTTCTTTATCCCTGAGCCACTAGAAAGAGACTATCGGCCATATCCTCACCTTTTCAAGGTGCAGGGACATAGCAGAGAATTTGGGGGTTAGTCCATTCACAAGTTAAATGTTCATGATGGCCAGCAGTTAAAATTCCCTGGATCTCATACTGATGAAATTAGGTAGCTACTTCACCCTCCCTATCTCCACAACTGAATCACATAACCAGTTAAAAGCCCTGTACATTTTACTTTGTAGGTTGCAACATCTAATGTCTGACCACATTGTTATGACCAGGAGGGGCCACGGTTCCTCTCTTTTCTGATCCTTTTCTCAGTCAGTTGCAACAAAACCTTTAATAGCCGCAGCTATCACAGTGCAATTAAACTCAAGTAACCAGATCAAAAGTAAAGAGCCAATTCCAAGATTTAATTGAATGAAAAGGCTGGAGTTTTAGTACCTGAAAAAAAACAAAATACCAGAACACAAAGTACACACAAAATACAGATAATGAGCTTACAGAGATTGTATCTAGTACAGACTGAAAGATAACAGCAGTTGCAGTTCAATGATTTTTAGAGAGTCTTTGAGTTGCAGAAGTGAAACTTGAGTCCAACTGTTTAGCCCTCTGTTGCCTCAGGAGTGCAAAGCTTAGAAATAACATTGATTTCTCAGTCAACAGAGGTTGTCACACTTCGCTTTTTGCTAAAATCAGTGCAGATTTGCTGGTAATGAAACAAGAGGGAGAGAGAAGCTTATCATGTTCAGTCTATGTCACTTTCTCTCCTTGTTACTCAAAGCAAGCTACTAAAATATGGTTCATTTGAGTATTTCCAGTCAAGCTTTTTTTAAATTCTTTCAAATTCAACACTCTGCAGGTAACCTTTCAACTGCCATAAATAAAGTTATCATTTAGTTGTGAGTAAAACAAGAACTGCAAAATGCTTCATATCTCACTGAGTTTCATGGTTCCTTGATTAAAATGGTAAGTTTCAGACAGCTGGTTATATACAATATATTCTGTGTGGGTGCCTGAGCACATTTGGTGATCAAAGCAACCATTTTAAGTCAGCATTGAATGTTGATAGTCCATTTTCACGACAATTGTAACAATTTATAGAGGAAGATTGAAATAGAATTTCCTTTTTATTTGTTTTTGAGGTGCTGAACCGACATGGAACACAAATTAGAGAAACAAGACATTCAATCCAACAGATTTATATGTGTTTATTCTTTTCAACAGTTTTCTTGCATCCTTATTAACCGAATTCTACCATACCCTTATACTTGTCCAACTTTCTATTAAGGAATCTAAATAATTTGATTCAATTAGTCCATTTGGTAATATAGATGAAAGTGAGGACTGCAGATGCTGGTCATGAAGGGCTTTTGCCCGAAACATGGACTTTCCTGCTCCTCAGATGCTCACATTTGGTAATATGTTTGGCAATCTAACCATTCTCTGGGAAAATTCTCCTGGATTCCTCTTTGGATTTATTTGTAACTTTTTTACATTTATGATCCCTCTGTTTCACACTTCCTGAAAGTGGAAACATTTCAAGCCCCTTCATCACTTTGATGACCTTTATTGGGTCACCCCAAGCATTCTCTATTCTGAAGAACAATGCTGTAGCCTGTCTAAACTTTCCAAAGGTGTACCATCTCTCAGATCTGATAACATACAAATAGTTTATTCACATTCCTCTACATTTGAGTATCACATAGAAACTTAAACTGTGCATGATACTCCAAGTACAGGGAAGGATCTATAAGGGGTTATTATATAGCTTATGTCTAATGCATTGCTATCTGATGTGACATTTGCATTTCATTAAAAAATGGATATGATTACCTGTTCGATACAGTCTCCACTGTTCATAGTGAGAAGGCTTGGGCAATTGTGTTTGCATGGGATGATATTTGAGAGATTTTCATCTGGATGTTTACTGCATAAAATCATACCTTTTTGATTTATTACTGTCACGTATACCAAGGTACAGTGAAAGAAGTTGTCTTACACACTTTACAGGCAGATTGTAATACCAAATGCATCAGGGTAATAGAACAGAGTGCAGGATTCAGTGTTACAGCAAGAAGATGCAGAGAGAGAGATCAACATTAACATTAGAGATCCATTCAAAAATATGATAACAGTGGGGAAAAAGCTTTTCTTGAATCTGTTCATACATGTGTGTTAACATTTATATCTTCTCTCCCTTGGAAGAGTGTGGAGGAGGGTATAACCAAAGTGGGAAGGGTGTTTGATTATGTTGGTTGCTTTTCCAATGCAGTGGGAAACATAGATGAAGTCAATGGATGAGAGGCTGGTTTGTGTGATGGATTGGGATGTGTTCACAACTCTCTGTAGTTTCTTTCGGTCTTGGGAAGAGTAGTTGCTATCCCATGCTGTGATGTATCCCGATAGGATGCTTTTGATGGTGCATCAACAATAATTTATGGACATGCCGAATTTCCCTAGCCTCTTGAGGAAGTAGAAGTGTTGTTGTATTTCTTGACTGCTGTGTTGTCATGGGTGGACCAGGACAGATTGTTGGTGATCATTGTTCCCAGCAACTTGATGCCCTCGACCATCTCCACCTCAGCATCATTGATGCAGATGGGGACGTGCCCTCCACTCCGCTTCCTGAAGTCAATGACCAGCTCCTTTGTTTTACTGATGTTGATGGAGAGATTGTTGTCTTTACAGCATGATATTAAGCACTTAACCTCTTTACTGTACATTTCGAAAATGCATTTTCATGGTTGGTGAGTTTATGGCTGTCGGGCACTCTTTCTCCTCACAGTTCATTTTCTGAAATGCCCCACCAAACTCTGCAACATTACATGGATGGTGATGGGTTAGTGTAGGGGGACGAGCTGAGAATAGTTCGCAGGTCGGTGCAACATCGAGGGCCGAAGGGCCTGTTCTGTGCTGCATTGTTCTATGATCTATGTTCTATTAATTTTCAAACATGCCTGTCAACCTTTGACCTTGCAGAAAAATTAGGAATCATGGAGATTCTGGGGGCAGTTTCCCAAGTGATGTTGGGTTGGGATCCTTACATCACCCATTTCTTCCAGATATTCTCCAGGCAGGTTTGAAGGTGAGCAAGTAACACCCTTGGATCTGGCTGGTAAATAATAAAGGCAATTTGAAAAGCAAATCAAGAACTGTGTTAATGCTGAATTCTGGATTTCCCATCCTGACACTGGCTTCCTAACCTGCTCACACCTCACCAGGGTCAATGAGGTGTGAGTGAAAGTAGAAAGAGCTTTTCACTGAAATTGACATGTTAGGAAGGCTTTAATCAGGTGAAACTGAACAACTGAGCCACAGCCATTAGGAGACTGTTGTTGAAACATTGCTTCTCCCAGGAAGTGTCATTGGTGTTGATAGGTGATTGTCAACTTTTTGGAAGGTATTTCACCTGCATAGCCCGTCAATTCCTTTCAGTTGCACATCCCTGCTGCCAGCCTTTGTTATGGCATTGAAATTGGTTTTGCAGCACCACTATCCACCTCTGGGGAGGGATAAGGCAAGAGTAACATCCCAACCAACAGCTCCAGCAGAGTAGCCTTTCCAGATCTCCCCTTCAGTGCTGTGGCTGCCAAAGCCTCACAAATCCAAGAGCTGGTGAGCCATTGCGGGCATCTCGAGTTCCTTTTAATTAGAAATCCTTCCTTTCACAGAACTGACTTGTCACCCTATCTGCCCTTCCCAATCATTCAGGGAAGCTGGAAGTCAATTAGGAGAAAGTGAGGGCTGCAGATGCTGGAGACCAGAGTTGAAAAGTGTGGTGCTGGAAAAACACAGCAGGCCAGGCCTGCTGTGTTTTTCCAGCACCACACTTTTCAAACCTGGAAGTCAATGCCATGACCCAGTGACAGAGACTTGGCAAAGTGTTCTAATTAGCCACAAAATCAGAAATTGGTGGAGAAACTCAACAGGTCAGGCATCATCTGTGAAGAGAAAGCAGAGTTAATGTTTTGAATCCAGTGACCCTTCTTCAGAACAGTTCTGAAGTTTACACATGGGAACATAGGAAGAGAAGTAGGCCAATCAGTCCCTCGGGTATGTTCTACCAGGGAATGGCTGATCTGTGGCCTGACTCCATATACCACCCTTAGCCCATAACCTTTAATACGTTTCTGTAATAAAAACTTAAAGTCTCAGATTAAAAATTAATATAATGCTGCCAGAGTTGTTGAGTTTGAAATGTCAGGTTTTGCCTCAGATTTTCATCATTATTTTACTGCTAATTAGCCAGATGGTTTTCTCACCTGAAAAAAAATGGTGCATCATGGGTTAAGAAAATTCCACCCTTTGTATTTAATCTAGATGAACCATATACGTTAATGTCAAGTAGCACCCATGTAGGTCACTTCATGGCTTTAATAATAATTGTTTTATTCACTCTGTTACAGAGCAGCGAACACTTATACCAGTTTGCTCAAATGTGACTAGCACGAGACTAATGGTCTAATTATTGACTGGTTGAGTGAATGAGTGTGTAAATATAGTTGTTTCTACACAACATAAATAGTACTTAAAACATTGTAACCAGCAATTGAAATTGTTCTTAATGCAAATAGATAATCATTTTCCCCTTCTGACTAAAATAAGTGACTGCTATATTGTAAACATGGACATTTCAATGGTTTAAATTCTATCATGCCACCTTCCCACCTAAGGCACATGTTTAAAGGTAGTGTGGATTACGTAAGTGTATATAAAACCTAGAAATTCCATTGAATCAACTCTAGAATAGACTGTGTGCACAGCACAATAAATTACAACGTAGTCTCACCTACATAGAGTCATACAACACAGAAACAGATCCTTTGGTCCAACCATTCCATGCCAAACATAATCCCAAACAAAACTAGTCTCACCTGCCTGATCCTGATCTATATCCTTCCAAACCTTTCCTACTCATGTACTTATACAAATGTTTTTTAAATGTTGTAATTGTGCCCACTTCCTCAGGGAGTTCATTTCACACACGAACCACCTTTTGTGTAAAGAAGTTGCCCATTATGTTTTGTTTAAATGTCTCTCCTCTCACCTTAAAAATGTGTCCCCTAGGCTTGAAATCCCCCATCCTCGGGAAAAGACAACATAGTTGGAATCATTACTTTCCACCTCGTACCACTGATACAGGTAGCTCTCCTATTGAACAAATTCAGCTTCAGGTCATTCAACTTGCCAGCACTGGCCTCTAGGTAAGGCCCAGTTTGGGGTGGGTTGGTGGAGAAACATAGGAATAGCAGTTGTTCATTTAGCTTCTTGAGCCTGCTGCAACAAGCAATGAGGTCATGGCTGACCTGCAACCTAACTTCTTAAACTAGCCTGTGTGTCATATTCATTAGTATCTTTAACCAACAAAAATGTATCAATCTCAGTTTTAAAGTGAATAATATAAATACAATACCAATTGCCATTTTGGGAAGACACTTCCAAATTCCCACCAGCCTTTAGATGTAGAAGTATTTCCTATTTTTTCTCCTTAACCAACTGGCTTTAATGGTTGAACCACGGCCTAATAAGTGTGTCAGCCATCAGAAATAAGCTCACCCCCAGTCTACCATATCTGTTCTCTGAATATCTTGATAGCAAGATAAATTGACCTTTCAAACTAACACAAAGTTGAGATAAGCACCCGTGCTCATCTAGAGCTGAGACTAAAAATATAAGAACAGCCTTTTCAGTGGCAGTGGGTTCATGACCCCTGGAGACTCTGAACAGAGGTCAGCTTAGGCAGTCCAATTTGACAGACAGGTCCTTCAACAGATGTTAGGCACCCGAATGACATAAACACAAATCTTAAAAATATTTTAGATATCTAACAAAATTGGCACGACACATCAGTCAACCACCTCTACAGCTTGGGTGTAAATCACTTCCCAGCTAAATTGGTAAACATTCTTTCTACCATTAAATATTGCAATCTTGGGTGGAATTTAATTCAGCCCACTTTGGCAGGAAACATGACAGCTAAAAACCGCTTAATCATGAGAGAGGCCTACTCACCAGTTTGGTGATGGCGAAATCTTGATCCTACAATTAAGTCTAAAGTGGAAAGAAGCAAATGTGTGGTATTTGTCGGGTAATGGCAGGCTGTCAGTTTATATTGATTACACTTGAGACCACCACTCAGGGATTAAATGGGAATTGCATGCCTTCCCTATGCCTCCCAAAGGCTACCTAATGCCTAATTGAGGGATCCAGTATTATGAAATGCAAGGCCACTGAAAACAACACCTGCCCTTCTTTCTAATACCTGGTTTCAAGAAAGAGAATGGGAGGAAAGGGGCAAGTACTAGAGTGCCAGCAAGTGTAAAATGGTGGACACAGAAAGCACTACCTAACAGAGCATGTGGCGTTTATATAAAGAAGGATAAAGTGACTGAGGTGGATAAATTTGTATCAGGTTCCAATAAGATAGACTTTTTTTAATTTCAAAAATATGCTTTATTCATAAAAGTATCTTTATATACATAAAGATGCATGGTCACTAGAGTAGTTTGGTTCTGTGCAGACTTTGCATTTTGAGAAACAACAAACTTTAGATTCTCCTAACAGTTCCAACAAGCCAAAGGCACTTCTTACTCATGCAACATGTTATTTACATATATTTGAGACATCGGGAAGGTCTGATAACTGAACGGATGCCTATTTAACATCAGCAGAAAGACCTTAGATGGTGGTTTTCCCTCACTGCACCATGGCAGCAGCTGCCCCAAACTTCAGTGCGTCCGTCAGCACACAGTCCTGGACCTTAGAATGGGCCAGTTTATAACACTGTGGCCTTGCATTTCATAATACTGGATCCCTCAATTCGGCATTAGGTAGCCTTTGGGGGGCATAGGGAATCCATGCAATTCCCATTTAATCCCTGAGTGGTGGTCTCAGGTGTAATTAAAATAAATTGACAGCCTGCCATTACCCGACAAATACCACGCATTTGCTTCTTCCCACTCCAGACTTAATTGTAGGATCAAGATTTCCCTCAGGGTCAATTCCTTGCTCTGAGAAAGCAACAAGTTTCGGGCTGGCCAAAGAGCATCTTTCACCAAGTTGATGGTCCTCCAAGCGCAGTCACTGTTTGACTCGGTGTGCATCCCGGAGCACAAAGTCCTGCGGTCCGGAGCTGCTCGGGACAAGGGTGGGTGACGATTCGCCACGGCAGATTCTCCACCGATGATTAGCCACTGCTAGTTCTCCACCAGCATTTCTCCACTGGGGTAGTTTGACCTCTGGAGACTACTCGCCACCGGAAATATATATATGTATTGATTGTTTTCCCTCCTGCCTGTTCTTTCATGCTTCTCAGTCCCCTTTATTTATATAACTACGTACTACATATTGATAAAAAAAGAGGTAAAATAAATATCATTTTATTGGTTTATATATAAAAATGAGTTACAAACTTTAACCAGAAAAAGGAAATACATTTTAAAAATCTTTATAATGGCTGTAAAATCTCACATTAATATTAGCAATGAAATTTCAGTTCATTTGATAGTTATGTGCTATTCCTCTAAGATATTCCAAACAATCTCTTTCGCTGTATTCAAGAACATTTTTTTTTTATTTTATTGTCTGCTTCTCAATTTTTTTTAGCTTTATTTGTGGTGGGTAACCCGCTATCAGCTGTTCCATATATAAATCTCACCCCTTTTGCACTTTCATTAATGTTCCAATAAATTTCCATATGGTTGGGTGGTGAGCTCTGAGTACAAAAGCAATTCTCCAATGAGCGGCTTCAGCGTGATTATTTGCGCGAACTTCATCGTTTATTGTTGTCTCATAGACCGACCACATATCATGGGGAAACAAAGGTGCCCTTCGGCCACTGTCACGTTTATTGTAGAGTCCAATATAATTAAATTCAAACCAATCTAGTATTGGTTGTAGTTCTTGAGGCAGAAAATCTGCGAGTGCTTCAAAATATACTATTTATTTGTGGTGGCGAATCGTCTTCAGTGGCCAATGGGTGGTGGCTAAGCGTCCTCGGGGGTCAAAGGGCAGTGGCTAATCATCGGTGGCGAATCTGCTGTGGCGAATGGTCCCATCCCAAGGGACAAACCTCAACGAAAGTCATTGCATCTCTCTCCAGACTTCCTTTGCAAAGGCACATTCCAGCAGGAGACGTGTGACAGTCTCTTCCTGCTCGCAGCCACTTTGAGGGCAGCATGGAATGGCAGAGAGAGTCTGGGTGTACATGAAGGATCTGGCGGGCAGTGCCCTCCTTAATACCAGGCACGCCATGTCTAGGTGCTTGTTGAAGCATTGTGAAGATGAGGCATTCTGCCAAATGATTTTGATAGTCTACTTAGGGAACAACCCAACAAGAGTAACCCTCTATAGAAGCAAATTACTGCGGATGCTGGAATCTGAAACCAAAAGAGAAAATGCTGGAAAATCGCAGCAGGTCTGGCAGCATCTGTGAGGAGAGAAAAGAGCTGACGTTTCAACCCTTTGACAAAGGCGTAACCCTCTCTTTTTCCTGCAGGATCTTGAGGGCATTATGCATTGACCACTTCCTGATGGGCTTGTGGTCAAAAGTGCTTTTGTTTGCAAATTTTTCCACAAGGGACAGGTGATATGGATCAGTCCAATTACGTGGCTGCAACAAGGCAAGTCTCATCCTCTGCAATACCGAGGACAAGTAGAATCACAGTACATAGCGACACTTGGTGTTTGCGCATCAAGGGTCTACACACAGATTGATACAGCTACACACACAAAAATGGCCATCAGGATGAGGATGGCATTGGGTATTTTCTTCCCCCAGGTATCTTACACCTCCAGAGGAAGTAAAAAATTGTTTGAGTGACTGCAACAGCGCACGTTCGGCCATGAGCCAGTGTGCTATGTACAACAACACAGAGTAGCCCACACCTGATAATCAGGTTTTTTCCTGCAATGGAGAGGGAGTGGTGCTCCCAAAAACCCAGTTTCTGCCTCACCTTGGTGCTCGGCTCACCCCAAGTTTTTGCGCATGCCCTGGCACCTCTGAACCATACTATAGATGAAAATAGGAGCACATTGCAGAGGATACATGGCTGCATTGCCTAACTCGGCCATATTAGCTTTCATGTCACAGTTAATTCTCCTCCCATCTTCTCATCTAAATAGATCTGCATAACCCTCCAACCTTTTCCCTCATTTTTTTTGTAAATGCATCTACACTACTTTCATCTTCTTGCAGTAGCAAGTTCCACCACATAGTTTGAACAAAAATGTTTCTTCTCAATAACTTTTTGGATCTCTTGGTGACCATCTTAAATTGAAGGCTTCCAGTTATGCTCTTCCTCACAGGATAAAACATTCACTACGGAGTATTAGGAATTCATTTACCACCTCAGTATAATTTAGCCAAGTCTCTGTGACACCTAAGAACAGATGCAGTCTGGGCCTTAAATGTGTTAAGAAATCTTACAGAGAGTTTTTAAACACTTTGGCAGGTGTGCACAAATTTCTGCTGCCATTGCCACAGCTCTGTTTGGTTCTGAATCACAAATTTTTACGGCACAAATCTTTATTTTATCATTATTTACCAGTGTGGAGTTATATTTATTCACAACCTTAAAAAAGCTCAAACAGCATGTGGTTATGACTTTAAGATATGGATTGATTGATGAATGTTGATCAAGACACTAGGGAGACCATCTTCAATGTAGCATCATGAGATTTGGGGTGTCCACACTGGACAGCAGACAAGTGTCTCTTTCAATGACTTGTCCAACATCTCAGATGAGCAATAAAAATCAAGTTTTACTTGTCTGGTAGAGAAGGTAAAGATTGAGGGCAAGTCTGTGCATGCATTCCCAAAAGCAGAAAAATCAACTGCCTGCCTGCCCAGTCAATTATTCTTGAAAACGCAAGTACAATCACAGCTTATTCAAAATAAAATGTGTCATGAATTATTTAACCTGGATAAAGAGATCTTTTAAAGTGCATTACTTATTATCATTTTGTGTCATTTGCTTTTAAATGTCTGTTCTGCTTTAAAACTAACAAAAAGCTGTCAATTTTACTATTCTTTCTTTTAAAAGTGCACAGCGCTCAAGTATTCAAGTAAATGTAGCTCAGGACTTTCTCACGCAAGCTGATGCCAATATAATGCATATGCAACATACAATGTAAAACCACACCGGATGTGATTAATATTGTTAATAACTAGTTATTAGTGCTCACCCTGGCAAATATTATGACAAGGAGTGATGTTTAACACACGTTTCAATATGCTGAAAGCAGGCTTTTTAACGACAATTGCACTTAACTTTGCTCTTGTAACATTTAGCAGTCAATCGATAAACCAACAGAGTACCTTGTCCTGAACAGTCCAAATTGCTTTATTTTCTTTTGAATCTAGGATTGCCAGGATATACAACACAGATACAAGCCATCCAGTCCAACCAGGCCAATCTCCATTTGAGTCTCTTCCCATCTTTTCTTATTTAGCTGTCTCCCTTCTTACCATTATATTTACCTAGACTCTTCTAAAATGCATTTATGTTATTCATCTCACTACTCCCTGTGGAAGGTTCAATATTCTCAGCATTCTGATTCATAGATATGTAGAGCCAATACGTGTGTACAGCACAGTAAAATACCCTTCAAGCAACTGAATCTGCACTGATCAACCACCTAACCATTCTCCCATTTTCCAGAACATGCCCGGGAGGCCTGTGTGTCTTAATATTGCAAATGTAGAGCTAAATACTTCTTAAACGTAATAAGGGTTTCTGCTTCTATCACACCTATTGGCAATGAGTTCCAGATTCCCACCACCCTCTGGATGAAAATTATTTTCCTCATAATCCCTCTAAACCCCTTGCCCCTTTCCTTAAACCTACACCCCAGGCATTGATCCCTCCATCTCCCTGTCTATCCTATCCATGCCGCTCCTAATTTTATATATCTTAATCATGTGGCCCCTCAGTCTCCACTGCTTCAAGGAAAACAATCCTAGTCTATCCAATTTCTTTTCATAACTAAAATTCACTAGTCCATGCACCATCCTGCTAAACCTCCTCTGCATACTCTCAGTGCAATCACATCCCTCCTAGAATGTGGATTCCTGAACTGCGCACAATACTCCAAATATGGTTTTATATAATTTCACAATCTATCTCCCTGCTCGTAAAGTCTATGCCTCACCTAATAAAGACAAGTATCCCATATGCCTTCCTAACCATTTTATCTGCCTATCCCGCTACTGAAAGAGAACAGTGCTTCCTTTGATCCATAGTGCTTCCCAGTTCCTACTGTTCTTCATGTACCATTTTACCTTGTTTGGTCTGCCCAAGTGCATCAACTCCCACTCATTCAAACTGAACTCCATTTGCCGCTGAACAGTCCAACTAAACAGCCCATCTACATCCTCCTGTAATCCACAGCTATCCTCCACATTATTGACTACTCCACCAACGTAAAGCAGTTTATTACGAATTCCTTACTAAACTTCTTAGTGGTTACTTTATACTGATCAGCTCTAGTTTTGTTCTTTTTCCCAAATGTACTTGTTCCCTCAGTGAGTATTCTATCAAACCTTTCATAATTTTAAACATCGTCATTAGGTCAGCCTTTACTTTTGCAAAATGACCAAATCTGTTCATTCTCTCCCAAGAGATTTACTCCTGCATTCATGGTATCCTTGTAATTTATTTTATAATATGACAACAATATTATATGCTTTTCTCCAAAATTTGATGTAATGTCAACATAACTTCTTTACTTTTTTGTTTCAGCGGTTTTTTTCCTTAGATTAGATTACTTACAGTGTGGAAACAGGCCTTCAGCCCAACAAGTCCACACCGACCCACCGAAGCGCAACCCACCCAGACCCATTCCCGTACGTTTACCCCTTCACCTAACACTACGGGCAATTTAGCATAGCCAATTCACCTAACCTGCACATTTGTGGACAGTGGGAGGAAACCGGAGCACCCAGAAGAAACCCACGCAGACATGGGGAGAATGTGCAAACTCCACACAGTCAGTCGCCTGAGGCGGGAATTGAACCCAGGTCTCTGGTGCTGTGAGACAGCAGTGCTAACCACTGTGTCACCGTGCCGCCCGTCCTTCTCTTCCTAATCTTTCATTTTGTTCCTCTTTAAACTCTTTTTCCTATCAGGTAAGTGTAAATATTTGTACTATGTCTAATACACACAAATTACATAAATCCTTGAAAAATCATACATCTTAGCTGAGATGCATCATATGATATGACCATTTTTTACATTTTGTATAAAAAGATATGAAACTAGTAGATTTCTGGATGCCAAACTTCTGAAATGTTTCCATGTATCTGAGATATCCCAAACTTCTCCATAGGAATCAATTTCCATTGGGTTTCTTCCAATTGTCAACCATACCACTAGAGCAGAAGATCCACGATAGCCTGGGGAAATGATGCAGTGACATTTCACTCTGATTTCTCATTACTGCTGTCAAAGCTATGGCAAAGTGTTTGAGATTATAGCTGCTCAATCTCAATCTGTATCTCCAAGATTACTCAACCTCTACATATCTTCAAGATTGCCCACAAATATGTTTCTAAGTCCTCCATGCCACCAGGATTCTCTACCTTCTCCTACAATCATATACTGAACAGCATAACTGACCAAGAAAGGTTTCTTTAGATGTTGATTGGGGGAGGAATATTGGTTATGACATGAAAAGAATTTCATACTGTTCTTCAAAGAGTGCTATAAGGACAATCAGATTAGACAGATTGAGCCTTAGCTTGATCATAACTTGCCTAACTACATACTTGTAATTGCATTTGACAACTCTGCACTTAGTACTGTATCAGAGTGAGTGAATATTCTTCTAATATTCTAGACAAATACTTCTGAAGTAAAATATTATATATATAATGGTTGCTTGTCCAATTAATATTACAGATTTGTAATGTCAGACTTCTGGATTAACTAAGTCGGTTACAAGGAATTAAATATTTTTTCTTAAAGGGGAATCATAAGAATACAACTAAAGACAAAGTATAGTTAGCATTGTGAAATACTGTTTGAATACTCATTACATTCCGAGTCTAAGGACCCAGGCTTGTAGTTGTGCTGGTACATTTTAAGAAGGTAATTCTGGGTTGATAAATAGGTGGGTGGAAGACAACGTTTGATGTATGATCTATCACATCTACTTGAGCACAAAGTCTAAGCTAGCCCATCAGTGCTGTTAGGGGCATTACATTTTGGGTGAATATTAAAATGAAGCACCAGCCTCTCTCTCGAATGGATGTAAACATTTCCATGGCAACTATTTCAAAGAAGAGTCATGGATTTATCCCCAGCGTTTTAGCTAATATTTGTCCTGCAGTCAACCTCAATAATGGAGTCATTATCACATGGCTGTTTGTGGAAGTATGCTGTGCACAATTTGGAGGCAGAATTTCCTAAATTGCATGATAGGTATCATAGAGTCATAGAGATGTACAGCACAGAAACAGACCTTTCGGTCCAACTTATCTAAGCTGACCAGATACCCTAAACTAATATAGTCCCATTTGCCAGCACTTGGCCCATATGCCTCTAAACCTTTCCTATTTATATACCCACCCAAATGCCTTTTAAATGCTGCAATTATACTAGCTTGCACCACTTCGTCTTTACCTAGCTCATTTTCCTGCAAATCCACTCTAAGGCCTGGTTTTAATTTCAGTTATTCCTTTGCTCCTCTGTTGGTCCAGGTCTCAGGTCTGGTTTTATTCTGGATCACTCCTCTCACACTCCCTCAGGTGCAGACTTGAACATAGTTTTATACTCGGTCACTCTTCATGCTCTCTCAAATAGAATAGAATATTCTTTATTGATGATCAGTCAAGCCACCAGTTCCGAACACTGCTTCTGTATGATGGCTGAACTGCAGGAATACAAGTCTAATTGCTCCAATATTCGTGCCCTGTATTAAGCTGACCCAGAAAAGGTAGTTCTCTCCAATCAAATACCTAAGACCAGTTTCACATCAGTCTGAGCATCTGCACAGCATGGAGACTGCTCTAAGCCTTCTATCAAGGAGCTCTTTACAATAGATGTTCCTCTTTGATGGGTTAAGCTATAGCTGTATAAACCAAAAGGTTTCTTTTCTCATTTAACATCTTTCATGGTCTCAAAGTGTTTTACAACAAATGAAGCACTTTTGAAAACATAGTCACATCTCAGAACATAAGGAAACAAGATGGTAAATTTGACCACAGCAAACTCACAAAGTTTTATTAAGAATAAAAAAATTATGTTTGAAATGATGTTGATCGATAATTATTGGCCAGGATACTGGCCAACTATACTTACTTGATGCAATGCAGTGCATCTTTAGCAAACAGAAGACTTGGTTTGACATCTTATTTGAGAAACAGCACTTTTAACAATGCAACACTCTCTGGATAATGTATGCATCAGCCTCAATTACACGTTCAAGTATCTAGTGTGAGGTTAGAGGTCATGACCTTCTAACTCAGGACTATCAATGCTACCATCACTGTCATTCAAAACCTTATGGTAAACTCATCAACTCAAATTGCCATATAGAGTCTGCCTGGGTCAGCTCCTTTTGCCTGCACCAAAAGTTCTGTGAATATTACCTTTTGAAATGCAGTTCTGCAAATTCCCAGATGCTATAACCAGAAGGTGATAGCTCCAGACGCACTTACCCCCTTTTTCGTGCATCAACAACCACTTCTCTCATTTCTGGGTTGGGTGTGTCCCATTTCTTACATATTTGTTTTGTTTTCATGTAACTGCCCTTGGATCAACATCTCCAAACCACAGTTCAGAGATAAATAGCGAATGTGTGTGTTATGGACCAGGCCAGACCCCCTCAAAACATTTCAAGAAAGTAGCCAGACCCTCGCTTTACTAGATCTTATAAGCATTTGTAACATGGATATTCCAGGAGGGATGCAGCTGGTCAAACCACTGAGTTTCAAACAAAACAGAATCTATATACAAGATTACCAAATGAATTACAAAGAAACATGAACAGAATACAGAGTAACTTAACCTATCTGAATATCCAACAGATTATATCAATTTAATGACACCATTCCCAACACTTGCAACAATTCCCGTAAACACCCCTAAGCACAAAAGGTAAAATCAAACACAAGGTCTGACAGGAGAAATGTCACAGAGAGAGAGGATCAGCATGGACCTGCTTCTTTGGGTCCAGTAGTTTCAAAGCTACCTGACTGCATTCAGTGAACAGCCAAACTGCCAAAAACCAAACCAAACCAGAGAAAAGCTGAGCTGGGAGAACTGGCCACTCCCCTTTCATTGTACAAGTGTTCCTTTTTAAACTTGAAAGCCTTTTTCCTAAGGCAGTATCAGTTAGCAATCATCAAATTGGCCCTAAAACCCATCCAAGCCAGACTTTATGGAATTGCTGCTTTTACGACTTCTCTGAAAAAAAAAGCCAAGGTCAGCATAACCTTGTTGAAGGATCAGCATCCCCACACATGCCTACAATGTGAAATGCCACCATTCCTAGATGAAGGAGGACCACACCTTTCTCATGATGTGGCAGATTTCAAAACATTAAAGAGGGAACAATGGTTTCTGCAGAGCGTTAACTCATGCATCACATTCAATTAAAAATGACATCAGGATTTCATAACATGGTTGAGTATCAGTTTGTGATATATACAATAGAAGAGGAAACAGAATGTTCTGACGCAGCCTCCGTTGGCAAATTCCCTTCCACTGTTCCAATCTCCAACAGTCTTATGGCTCTCCTCCCAGAATCTGCAAAGTTTCCTTCTCACATTGATAGGAAAGCTGAGCTCCACTATTTCTCCCACCTTTTCAGCTCACCCAAAGTAGGGCCTGCCAGAAATGCCTTCTGGCTGTTGTCCAAAAGCAGGCTTCCAACCATGATGATTCATTAGGAACCAGTACTCAATTTATAAAAGTGCTTCTTTATGTTTTTGTTGTCTTTCCAGGTTTACTTTCTGCCCTTTCTGACCCTCCAGTTTGAGTGAACAGGTTCAAGAGCATTTGAATCTGGGAACCCATAGATTAAGCCCCCATTTCCCTCTATAGGTGGCAATGATTGTTTGTGAGTGAAAGTCACTATTTTCAAATTAATTTCATTTCAATAGATTGGCCGTCTATGCATACCATCAGCGCCAACACCTTGAGTGGAGGAGTAAATAATGTCTGGGAGCTACAGAGAGAAAAACATAGCAATATATTAAAATTTTGCATTTTTCAAAGCAACCTTCCAAACCCCGAACAGTTTATAATGAGCCAAAAGTGCAATGATTCTAGAAACATCTCTGCCAATTCCAAAATAATAGTTGACTTACTTGGCTCTGGGTTGATTTGAGAGAATCCAAATCATGAATTAGTAATGCCTGCATATTGTTAAGCACAAGGTCAACTGTATTTTTAGCTGTAATATTAGCCCTTGTGACACCCTTAATGTCTGCAATGAGAATTAACTTATTCTCAAAAAAAAGTTAACCTCTATTTCAGGGTGGCCTCCAAACCTCTTCTCTTTGCAAATTCCAAATGCACTGAACTACAAATATAAATGTGTCTAAAGCACTTTCGGTAAAACTGTTCTTCAATAAAGCCCCTTTGACTTAGACATCTCTTTACATACCATAAATTAGATGCAACATGGTTCAGCTATATAAATAACAGGCCCACATGCAACAGGAAACACTCTTTCAGTGGAAAAGGTGCAATCTGCAATCCTCAGCCCTCTTTGGCAGAAAGTGATTGTAAGTTAACTAAATATGAAAAGCATCTCAAGAAGGACCGGTAAATAGCTGCTGAGTTGTTGACCAGGATAACAAAACTCATTCCTGATGAAGGGCTTTTGCCCAAAACATTGATTTTCCTGCTCCTCGGATACTGCCTGACCTGTTGTGTTTTTCCAGCACCACTCTAATCTTGACTCTGATCTCCAGCATCTGCAGTCCTCACTTTCGCCTAGGATAACAAAACTGTCAGCTAAGAATGGTTCAGGAGTTCCCACACTAGTTAGAACATTGGACTGTTTGTACAAACATTTTACCTATGATCATCTCGACTGTGTTTTTGACGCTCAGGTGAGGAAGGTAAGTGACTGAAGATGGATAAGTAGTTAGAGATCCAAAGTACAGTGCGGTAACACCACTGATAACAGCATGATGGAATCCTAAAATTGCAAACAAAAAAAAACAGCTTAAATATTCCGCTATGGTGTGCTGTGACTTTAAGGATGGGGGATTGGCTGGGCTGTGAATGAGTCAGAATCAGCAGAATGAGAAGGTGAAGTCAAACTGTGCACAACACTACCTTTGGTATAAAAGAGATGATAGCAAAGCAGCAATTTCAGTGGAGTAACTAAATCAGAGGCTGAAGCTACTGCTCTGGTGAATATGAGTCCGAATTCCAACACTGCTGCTGGTGGAAGTTAAGCTAATAAATAAATCTTGAATGTAAAGCTAGTCTTCATAGTGGTGACCAGGACAACTGCCCTTAATTTTTAAAACTAATCTTCTTTGCTGTTTCAATAAGGAAATCTGCTATTCTTGCCTAATTATCCTATATGTGACTCCAGGCCTATAGCAATCTGCTGGACTCTTGATTCAGCAAATTATTCTTTTCAAGGGCTTTTAGGAGCTGGCAACAAATCCTGACCTCACCAGTGATACCCACAGAACATTAATGAATACATAAGAAATGACCTGGTAATTTGGACTTGTGGGTCTTGTTAACGTGACGTCTAAAACTTAATGCCTGAGGAACCACTCCTCCAAATTGTTTCCTATCAGTCCTATTTACGAGGATCATCGTGGGATGTCCAAGCGAGGTGCTATTGACTTTTGCCAGTTGCTGCAGAGTTAGTGGACTCACCATGTTCAGTGTCATTAGAAAAGGGAGTGTTGCTGGACTCTAAAAAGTCAAAGGAGTGAGGAGGTTTTCGTAGAGAACGCCTCCTTTTGGTGATGAATGTTACAGTTACACTTGCTCTTACATTGTGGCACGACTTAAAAGATTAGCCTGGCAATTGAAAAGGAATATTGTGCATGGAGGGAAGAGGATAATAGCTCTCAATAGAAGACCTCCTCATCGAGGATTTTCAAAGAGAACTTCTGCCTCTATCTTGACTAATGACAGCGCCTGAGACACCTAGATTTCACAAGGGTGGCAGTAACAGTAAGGTACCACCTCCTACAACGAGACATGAATCTGCATAAGGACAAGGATAGCACTGCCAGTCATCTTGAATTTCCTCAATTTCTCCACCAGTAGATGCTTCAGGTGGAAGCAGTGGCATCACCAACATTTAACGGTTGTGCACTAAAATAAAGCAAAGAACTGCAAATAATGGATATCTGAAACAAAAGCTGCTGTCCGAGTCACCAAACCTGAAACATTAACTCTGCTTTCTTCCCACAGATGTTGCCAGACCTGCTAGGTTTTGCCAGCAAATTCCATTTTTGGTATTGAACAGTATTGCATGCATTCTTGACTGTGAAGGTGTCCAAGGTCTATTACAGAGTGATAGATTAATGCATCACCTCCCCTCTAACCAAAGAGAAGATGGGAGACTGAGCTTGTGGTTTTATCAAGTGTGATTCTCAATATGCAGGATGCCAGTGATTGTTTCATGTAGCTCTGTGGACCTTAAGCATCAAGAAGGTGGCATATCTCAACCACACAGGCAATTACTCCCTGGATGTGTATTTGTTGTTGGTGATACTCTTAAAATGCTGCTGATTAATGCCCACTATCCTGACAGCTGTCATTATGCATTCACCCTGAGACAGTCAACCAAACTAGCCTTGAAGGATCACAAAAACCAGTGGCTGACTGCTGGGGGAACAACGAATACCCACTTCGGATTTGGCTTACAACTCCCTTCCCCATCCATCCAGTATGCCTACAATTGGAGCCACATTGACACCAGGACATTGTAGAGGAAACTATCAGGATTATGGTTGCACTGGGAAGTGGACAATGGTACTCCAAACTCACTTGAGCATTTCTTCAAGGTCAACATCATGCTGAGTTCACCACAACCTTGCTCTTTTGATGACAGCAGGCCTTTGGAGTTCAGAAAGAGGAGAAAGAGAAAGAGAGGAGATAACCAAGACCATCTTGCACTATCCACAAGCAGATATTCAGCTGCGAGGTTGGTAGATGTTGGATCTTACAATCAAATAACGGACCCTCAGAGGTAATGGGGAAAAGTGACTGCTTTTCATATCAAGAGAGCATTTGACAGAGTATGGCACCCAGGAGCCCTAGCAGAAATAGTATACAAATATCTTTTTACATTTCTGCATTTTTTATTGCGGACTGAAAAAGGAAAAGATTAAGAGGATTGATTGATTTTGAAAGCCAAAGGGTTGTTGAAAGATTGCTACACAGGTGAACTGGAGCCTGGGATGGGCGTGGTCCATGGATATTGGTTCAGCTGGCAGCAAACAGCCGATTGGTTAGTGGACTGTTGTCAATGCCAAAAGCCTTCTGTTTGTGAAGTTATGTGATTGGCTCGAGGGTAGCTGAACATATTCAGGTTTGAATATTTGGGCAGAAGGAAACACCATCAGTAACTTCTCATTCAAACCACACACTTGCCTAACCTAGAGCTGGTTCACCTTTCCTTCTCTGTTGTAAAGAAGGGAGTTCCAGGGTTTTGACCTAACAGTAATGTCTGTCTACCTACACCAAGTGGACTGCTGCAGTTTGAGATGACAGCTCACCAAGTTCAAGGGAAGTTAAAGTTACGGGTAGTTCTCCTATAACGCAGTGGTTGCATTTCCGTGCGACATCGTGTTATAGAAAATAAGTGACGGGGCCTCTGGGAAAAACAGGTTTAGGGACTCCAGTTTAATGAACTTGTCCATTTCTGGTCAGTTACAGAAATACCAAGTTGTTACAAGTGAAACTTCCCAATGTATTGCAGTATTCCCGGCTCCTTGTGGAGTGAAGTTTATTCAGAACCCAACTCTCTGCCATCAAACTTCGTGAAACTTCCCCAAGTTTTTCTTTGGCACGAGTAAAATTTCTTTTTTGAGGGGGTGGCCAAAGGGCTGGGATGCTCTGAACAGCTGGAGGTTTTGATGGGTCTCAGGTTTCAGAGAAGCTGAGGGGCCAAGATTCTCAGATCCTCTGCTTTCAAACAGAGACAGGGTGACCTTGGATCAGACATAACTTGGGGATAGCTGGGGTGAGGAGCGATGAGGGTGGCCAGTGGTCTATCCTTAGTTCACACCTCCCCTCTTCCACACACATATACCTTCTCTTGTAAAGTCACCTTGTATTGAATCTTCAGATTGCCAGCAACTGAGCCTCTGCTTAACAACACTCGCTGGACGTCACTAGGTTTGCACTTTCTTTCGGTCCCTATTTCTCTCTGTCTCCCTTCCCACTCCTCGTCCACACCAACTCCATGCATGACCCCGGTAGTCCTTCCAGCAAAAAAATTCCAATGTCCGTTTCCCCTATCTTAGTTGCATACTGAAGCAAAAAAAAACAAAAATGCACACACATGGACGACAGCCTGGGACAACAGATGCGCCACCAAAATAAATCCTAGCTGGCTGACAATACAGGGGATGGAATGGCGTAACAGCAAACTGGAGTTCACTTTATTAAAAAAAATCTAATTCTCAAATTGCATTAATGAAACGCATTATAGGAGATCTACCTGTAGGCAAAAAAGTTGACAAACAGTAGCACCCACATTCCTTGAATGAACAATTAAAAAAAAACTTGCCCAAGGGAAGAGTTGGAAAATAAGGGGAAAAAAAAGGAAATCTACTATCACATCCATCTATTGCTGATGCAGCATACCAGGTAGCAGGATGTGGGCAAAATGGGATTGAAAACAGAACAGGTGAACATCCTGTCATCCTTAATGTTCTCAATGATACCAGATGCAACAGCCTCACCGTTGCTTGCCCCAGGAGCAGAGCATCAGCTGCCCAAAAGGGCTTCGTGGATGGAAGCAGCTTCATCATCCAATTATGTGCACCATTGTCCTGCTAAAGGAAAGAATGCCAGCAAGTGCATTGTGAAGTGTCATGGTTAATGTGTCAGCAGAGATTGTGTGGTAACTGCAAGAGATGGTGTGGTCAACTAGCAGCACTGATGTAAGAGGGCAAAGTGGAACATTGAAAGGTTGACAAGTCTCAATTGCTGCTAAGGAGTGATATAGTTATGGTACACTGAGCAACAAGAGGCTCGTGGTACAACGGCTGGATGCCATTTAAAGACATATTCATCAAGGTTAACACCCTAAACCATGTGAGATCAGTGTACATTTTCCAGCAACATAGCCAGGTCTTTGAGACTACAGTGTATGTGCACGTGTGTGTGGGGTGGGAATTAATTTATTTTACCATCTGCTCCCAGTGTATTGCAGCATATACCTTGAATATAGCACAACCTTCTGGAAATTAAATCCTTACAACCTCCCTCAGCAAGAACTCCAAGCACCTGACATAGTAGCAAATGTGGAAGGTTGGAGGTTGCTCTAACCCTGTTCCCTTTCCTTCAAGGAACATTAGATTTGATTCTTTAGCATGTAGAAACAGGCCATTTCACCCAACAACTCCAACCCGACCCTCCAAAGAGTAACCCATCCAGACCAATTTCCCAACCTTTTTTTTTTAAGATTCCCTACAATACGGAAATAGGCCATTTGGCCCAACATGTCCACACTGACACTCCGAAGAGTAACCCACTGAACCCATTCCTTACACTATTGTCTGATTAACACACCTAACACTATGGGCAATTTAACATGGTCAATTCACCTAACCTGCACATCTTTGGTCAGTGGGAAGAAACCGGAGCACCCGGAGGAAACCTCTGCAGACACAGATTGTGCAAACTCCACAGTCCGCCCTAGGCTGAAATCAACCCTGGGTCCCTGGTGCTGTGATTTACCCCTAACTAATGTACCTAACACTATGGGCAATTTAGCATGGCCAATTCACCTACCGTGCACATCTTTGGATTGAGAGGGGAAACTGGAGCACCCAGAGGAAACCCACACAGGCACAGGGAGAACGTGTGTGTGGAGCTTGCACAGTCACCCATGCTGAGAATTGATCCCAGGTCCCTGGCGCTGTAAGACAGCAGTGCTAACCACTGAGCCACCATGCTGCCCTATAAAATTACAGAAGATCAATATGCTCCAGGTGTTGCTGTGACTTGAACACACTATCCCTTTTAAAGGCAACCTGTCTCTTTGTTTTAGTGATACAGGATTGCCAATATGGCAGTAGCATATTGTATGCTTGGTTGCACACTACTATTCACAATGAATAAGTAGCATCAAATTGAATTGGTTTAAGTACTACCCATTTTAACAGGACCTGGCACAGAGTAACCAAGCATTATGAACCCTGTACCCAATAGCAGGTCTATTGGTAACCCCAGGATGAATTTGTGCTTATGCAATAAAGTATCAGCAAAAACGTCACTGACAAGATTGGGATTATAACCCTGTTATTTTATTGACCAATGTGTTTGAGATTCAAAGATCACCTGCTCTCCTGGGCCCATCTGAAGTATCAACTTGAGTTTATATTATGCTACAGTTTTTCCTCTTCATCTCTCCCCACAGATTTATGCTGTTCGGTAAACAACGCTGGGAATAAAGTATCACTGTAAAACATTTAGTAAAAGGTTATATCTAAGAATATCTAGTAGTTTTTTATTTTCATAGTTCCACTCAATGTGATTGGATTCTTAACTGCAAACTATTAAACATACAAAACTATAAAACCATAAAAAGTAGCTTAAGGCAGTAGAAACCAGTGTTATTAATTGAAATTAAGTGCGCATTTACAAGAAATGTCAAATCTTAAAGTTTACATTAAATTTGGGTAACAGAAATAAATGAAGCTCACAAAAGATTATTCATTTATCAAGGTACTCAAGCATTTAATATCCTCTCAATTCTTTGCATCAACTCTGTAGTTAAGTCTACGCTGTAGTTTGATTCAAAAATAAGGTAGGAATGACATCGATGACTTTTCTGCACTTAAGTGTATTCTGCTTTTGTTCTAGGAGGGCAACATTCCCACAACTGCATACATTACCTGAAAAAGGTGGTACTTAAAGTGGTATGATCATCGCAACAACTATTGGACTAGTTATTCAGAACCTCTGATCAGTGATCCTCAAGGCAGTGTTCAAATCCAACCACGGCTGGCTGTGAAACTTGAATTAAAGGTTATTGAGAAATCTGGAAGACAGAGCTAGCCTAAAGCCAATCATGTAACCACTGTCAATTGTGGTGAAAACCCTTCTGGTTCAAATCTGATATTCTTACGGCCTGGCCTAAAAGGACTCCATATCCACAGCAATGCAGATGATATTTCAAACTGTCCTCTGAAATGGCCTAGGGAGCCAACCAGTTCATGGGCAATTAAGGATTTGCAATAAAGTCTGGTCTAGCCAGCAATGCACATAGTTGAATTTTATTTTCCCAAAGTCTTTGTCCAAGTAGTATGGCATTTTCCCTTTAAAGTGTATTAGTAAACCACCTGGGTTGTATGAACATTCCACAATTTGCAAGGCAATTTGATTCCTGGTGCCAAACTACAATATTTAATTATATTTTGCCAATCTGCTAGAATGCAAATTTGAACTCATGGCTTAATTTGCTAGTCTAGTAAAGCCTGCACTGTTATATCACTTACCAATAAAACTAGTATTTAAAATACTGAACAGAAACTTCATTCTGTATGAAAAAAATCTGATTCTATATAGCATGACTCCTCTTTGATGAACTTTATTCATGTTTGGAGCAGACATGCCAACAGCAGAGATGTAAATCAGGATTAAGGAGTTGACTGAACAGAGAATATTCTTAAACTTAAAATGAAAAACATTAAGCACATCCAATAATACTTTTGGCAGTCAAGTAGGTGAAAGAAAGTCACAGACATTCTATCTCTCCACACTACACCATCATAAAAGGTTAAAACTTTCCTTAGCTTGTTCAATAGGAGGCTTTTACAATAAACCCTTACAACTACAATTGTTCCAGGAAATGCACAGAGACACGAATGGCAAAAATAGAATTTTTATTACAGCACATACTTTGAGTCTTTCACATTTAACACCAGTTTCCAGATGCACATTTTGTTTGATCTGCAAGTTTACAGTGTGATGCATATTAATTGTTTAAACAGCGCAACAGACATTGTACTTGAACAGAAAACACATTTTGCTTTGTAGCAGTTGAACACAGATCTGTGCATTTGCATGAACATATTCCCTGAACAGAGTGTTAACAGAACAACAATCAAAGTGCATTGCTTAAAAAAAAAATCAGTCTCCATCTCCATGCCCTGGCTTGTGTGGAGATCAGATGTTCTTGAGCTAGTAATCTCTCATTGTCGTGTTACCTTCCCCCGACCTTGATATTTAAAGCCCTGCGATTTATCTGCAAACTGCCCACGTGCCTTCAACACAGACCCACGCAAACACTTACAAGCACAAATCCAACACCAAAAAGGAACTGCAGACTAAATTATGCACACTTCAGTGCGTGAATATCAAACAACCATTGGGTCTCCAATTATTCCAGCCACTGGCTTCAGCAAATAATCTCCAGTGACAGGAATATTACATAATAAGAAATTCTATACTTCTGTAGTGTAGATAAACAGAAAACCTGTAAATGAATTTGAGGTTATCAGACATAACTTTATGAATTGATGATGGAGCCATTTAACACGCAGTCCCAAATTTGGCTTACTCAATAAACTGTACTGTGCAATGGTAAACCTGTACCTCACTGAGGAATCTGGTGTTCGCTGCCAGATTTGGTACCTATTGAGCCAATGCCATGTTGTATTTTTTCCCCACTCTGTTACCCATGTTTGCTAACTAAAACTAAAAAAAATCCCTCAAACTATAAATGCATGCAAGGGGACCAACAAATCAAAAAAGAATATTTAAAAAAACATTTAAAGCAAATGATCAAAATTCGATCTAGAGTTCTGGGATTTAAAAATAAAATCCAATACAAGTAGCTTTTCTGTACTCACGTCAAAGAAATAAAACATGTATTTCATTAGGTAGCTTAATATGTTCACTACGTTTAAATGGTATTATTGCTACAACTTCTACTTCTCTATAGTAATAGGTTCTTACTTGCATAAAGTTCAATTTATACTCTTTGTAGTGTCTTAAATTGCACCATAATAATTAACATGTTTCTTCGATTTTTTAAAAAATCCCTTTCTGCCAGAATTTTTTCACTAAGGAACAAAGCATACATAGCAGGGCCTGTGGATTATAAATATGAGCATAAAGATGAAGAGAAACCTTGTGTTCTTTTGGACCCGATAACACCATTATCTACACAAAATTAGCTTCATGCTCCAATAATAAGTTGAGCTATTATCATACTTTTCACCATTTTAGTAATACTCTTGCACTATTCTCTTTTTGATTTCATTGCTTATAAAAAGGAGTTTTTAAAACATTTGCATAAACACAATCTGATCAAATGTGAAGATCAGATAAGCAGTTCAGCACACAGGGGAAGAAAAATGAACATTCTTTATGTTTCTTTCCTTTTTCAGAACAAAATGTGAAGCAGCAAAAATGATTGAGGCAATGGTCCTTTTGGAGAGGTCAGTCAAAACACTGAGATGATTGTTACACTCAAATCAATATCCCACTTTTACAGCATTATTAATGGATCTACTTAAGTGATATATAGCGTACAATGAATAACATTTGTTTCCAGAATACTTATAAACACTTTAACACATTTCAATTTGACAATAGTATTTTGTATTTTTCATTTCCACCTTGTTATATATTGATCAATGATGATGTATTCATTTTGCTCCCAAAGGACTTGTCACATCCATGTTCAAATAGGTTAACTCCATTCCATAAATTTGGGATCAATTCATTTACATTTCTAGTACAGTGGAAATGCCCCAGTGAAAAGGAGGTAATACGCTGCACAAAAGCTGCTGATGAGGAACTCCAAGTTCTCAGTACAGCACCATCACACTTTGGCTAACCCAACTACACAATAACTCCTTTTTCTGTTTGGCAATATAAAGTTCAGTAAAAACCCACAAGAAAAAAAAGGCATCTTGTGGCACACTTCTCTAGACCAGAAGTTCAGGGTTCAAGTCCTACCTACCCCAGGGCATGAATCAACAAGAGAGTCTGAAACAAGTGCATTTGAAAAGCTGAGTTCTTAATTTGGCTTATTGATTCCATTGGTGATTGAGCTTCTGAAATTAAAGACTCCAATAAAAAAAATGAGGATATATTCAAAAGAGGACCACATGACAGCTAATCAATATCCTCTACATAGCATCAATCTCAAGAATGCGTTCTAAATGCTCCTCAGGCATTCTAGCAGTACTTAAGAAATGCCAGTTGACTATGGTTTTAATGCATAGCTTTGAGTCCATATGTGCTGTCTATCCCCAGTGAGATAGACCAAATACTTTAGGTTAGGTTTCAACATTGGGAACAGACATACAATCCACATTAGTAGAATACATGCACAACAAAAAGCTACACGATGTATTGCAATACCTAATTATGTGAGCAAATACATACAGCATAGGAGTTAAAAAAAATAATAAATGGCTAGAGAAAAGTCATTGTTACTTTTTTTTAAAAAAAAAGAGATGTATATTGTTTGAAAACAATTGGTAAATCAGATATCATTTACAAAAGGAATAGAAGGGAATGGGTGGAGCAGAATCTGTGCAAAAAGCTTTAATAGACACTGCAATTCTGGGGTAAAACAGGTCTGAACCATTCTGAAAACTGAGAAAAGCAGCAACCATTAGCAAACAAGAGCCAAATCTGTAATTGAGCTGAAGATCGAGTGAGTTAAAATACCATACAGTGAAATAAAAAAAAAAGTGATATTACACATGTACTATAGTGTCCCAAACTAGCAATTAATAATGCTTGGGGGAAAATGCTAGGAGCATGACTACTGATGTCACCAAAGTTAATATCAACCCAAAGCCAGGCACCCACTTACATGCCTGCTTCTCTGACAAACTGAAAATGGCAATTGATGCTGCCAGTTGCTGAGGTGTATCAGTCACCTTCTGGTGATGCATTTAGTTTCCCCAACAATACTCTCTTCGTAAGAGGTCCACATTTGAATATGCTTTTAAAAAGTCCAAACATTTTCAGAGGCTCAGCTACTATGCACATCCTCGTCCCAACTAATATACTAAAAAGTCCACTTAACACCCATGTCTTTTCATGCAGCCATTAAAGGATGCTGACTTGGCCAAGCTGTGATGAGAATGGCTTGTGCACAATTGCACATTTTTAGGTTTGCTTGTTTCCAGCAAAGCTCTGGGCAAGGCTATTTCAAGGCCTGAAGCAAACTCAGAGGAGGGATGATGAAGTCAGCAAATTTTGTATTTTGATGTTGATCAGGCTATTGTTCAAGGTCTTATCAAAACAGGTTACTACATACCAAAATTTCTTCACAAATGTTAACAGGTTGAAATAAGAAACAATATTAATAAAACAATGGCTCTTGACACTTGCAGTATAGCAAGAGGTTCCCTGCAAACATGAACATAATGTATTACACTGTACTGAGTAAATAAAGTAGGAACACACCTTCAAAAGTTTGACAAAGAGAAAAAGGACATAAGAAACTGGAGAAATACAAGCTTGGAATGGACATTAAAAGATGTTTTTACGTGATAAATGATTGACAATTAGAATGTACTTTGGAGCAAGCTGTGAAGATAAATGCCTCCAGCAATTTTAAGCCTGGGAAGACCATAAGCTTTTCAAAAAAAAAGTTGATGGATTACCTAAAATGGGCTGAATGGCCTCACTCCTTTCTTTATCTTGTGATCGGTCAAAAAAGTTGACTATTAATTGTAATTAAAAAGCCTTGTCAAGCATTACTGTCATATTGGTTTTCCTCTTACATTTCAATCACACAGCATGTAGAGATATGCTACAATAATTTCTCATTGTCATACACATAATAGAACTTGATAGAATTAAATTGACTTGGAATGATAGCATAAAACAGACTATATTGATTCAACTGCCCATTCTGCATCTCTCCTGGGAGACTCAGTTATTCCCATTGTATTTACAAATGAAAAGGATTGCCTTCAAAGAAAGCAGGGCTCATTTAAGAACAAAATATAAATCAAATTGAATGGTTTTGGAAACACTGTACTGTTGAAAAATAATTTACAAATTCAGATAAAACACAGCACTGAAGTGGAACATTCTATTTCATAAGCAATTGATCACTCCAAAGGCCAAATCCACAGTTGCTTAGTTAACCTCACATTTAAATGAAGCAACCACTTACTTTCAAACAATTACTGGTTAAGTTCCAATTAATGTTTAACTTGTTGCCTTGTATCTTGAAACCATTCAATCTGAGAGAAACTACATATGATATATACACTGGTTTAGGCTCGAAAATCTAAATATCTAAAAGACAGAAGCAAAAATCTGGGTATTGCAACACAAAAGGATTTTTTTTCTTCTCTGCTAGCTGATTGATATATTGCAAGGATTAGTCTTTGCTCAATTTGGTTATTAGGATTTTAAAATGGTTTTAAAACACTGGAATGTATTTTACAACAAACAAAATTTATGCCAATACGGTTTTCCTTTGTGTCATTCTCACATAGGATATTAATCAAGTTATTTTATCTGACCTCTAAACATTGTACTTCAAAGTTTACCTTAGTTCATCTCGCATAATGGACAGGTCTGGGCACCTCAAGTTTCTTAGAGTCTCAAATTAAAACTCTATTCTGACAGCTGCAGTAACAGTCCATCAGTACAAAGAAGCCAGAGGATGAAGTAAATTCACTGTACCTTACTTTTAATCAGGTAGCCTACAAATCGACAAAAGCAGCCCCATGTACCTTGCATGTTAAGGCTTTGCAAATTTCATTGACAATAAGCCTCAGGGAGTAAGGCAGTACTGGTAGCAAGCCAAAATTATTTCAGCAAGTTAGTAGGGGCACTCCCACTTTGCTCAAATTTTGAACATTTTCATTAAAAAGGAGTGCAGCCTTTCTGGAGATGTCAGCTGGGGTTCGGCACAACACAATTAACAAACAAGTGGGGAGTCTGAAATGAAGTCTACATTTGTATCAGGTCTCAAGGGCCACATACAAACAACCAATTTAGCAGCACCCTGACTTCCCATATAAAACAAGTGTGGACCTCAGCACAACTACATTACTGCTGCACTGCTTTTAAGCCCATAAATTTCATTTTTAAAAAAAGTTAAACATCCTCCTCCAGCTGGTAGTAACTGTGTCAATATTTCATTTCTTTTATTCATTTGTATGCATCTGACTCAGCACATCAGCCTTTTTCTCAAGGGTGTCTCATTTTTCACACAGTTTGGAGATTTACGGAAAATCCAAACATGGAAATCTGGTACATGCAAGCAGGAGTAGGCTTTTCAATCCCCAAGCCTGCTACACCATTCCAGAACTTGGCTGATTATGTACCAGATCATATCCTTGAATGTCATTACTAGCTGGAAATCTATTAGTCTTGAACGAAGGACTGGTTTCCACGATCCTCTTGAGTACAGAATCATAAACACTTCATTTTAGCTCTGAAGAAGTCATCTAGACTCGAAATGTTAGTTTGCTGTCTGACCCACTGAGATCTCCAGCATTTGTTGTTTTCAGTTCCAAAGATTTATCACCCATTGAGTGAAAATGGTCCTCCTCCTCGCAGTCCTAAATACTGAATATATTCGAGTAATAGTCGATCACACGTACAGGTCAAACCCCTATTTTCGACCAAATAACTTGAAACTTTCCACATATATCTCACGTAAAAGACAACCCTAGTTCTTCACAGATAACAGATCTTTTATGAATCAGTGCACCAGCTGTTCACACCGGGCTCCAGCTTTCCAGTCTGCCGGTTGTCCCGCTCCCAGACGTTCAGTCCATCGGCTGTAGTGTTCCACACTGGGTTTTCAGAATTGCCACAAATTTTTCTTTATTTGTTTAGAGATCAATTGGGCTTCTCCGAATGATAGTCTGAATTTTGACAGGCATGAATTTCAGTGCCTCAAAAATGGTATCCACTTCACAGTCAAACCCATAAATTTAATCTTAAAAGTAAAAAAAATGCAACTAATACTTCAGTATAAGCTGCACAACACTGTAATCTTTTGCTATAAATTGTGTCTTATGGTACTGCTTCACAACCACCTGATGAAGAACCAGCGCTTCGAAAGCTAGTGCCTCCAAATAAACCTGCTGGACTATAACCTGGTGATGTGTGATTTTTAACTACGAGTATATGCAGTAGCTTGCTTTTTACAAACACTGATTTCTTTCAGTTTCAAACTCTTGGATTTAAATTATTTCAGTTGTACTTTTTGTAAACTTCCCCATCAGTCCTTATCCATTTGTGGGCGGCATGGTGGCACAGTGGTTAGCACTGCTGCCTCACAGCGCCTGAGACCCGGGTTCAATTCCCGACTCAGGCGACTGACTGTGTGGAGTTTGCACGTTCTCCCCGTGTCTGCGTGGGTTTCCTCCGGGTGCTCCGGTTTCCTCCCACAGTCCAAAGACCTGCAGGTCAGGTGAATCGGCCATGCTAAATTGCCCGTAGTGTTAGGTAAGGGGTAAATGTAGGGGTATGGGTGGATTGCGCTTCGGCGGGTCGGTGTGGACTTGTTGGGCCGAAGGGCCTGTTTCCACACTGTAATCTAATCTAATCTAATCTAATTTCAGAGATCAAAGGAGGTGCAGTAACAGGTAGAAAAATGAGTGCATGAGAAGATGATGGGTTGAGAGAGCGCGCGTGAGGGATGGAGAGTAGAGAACGAGTGAATGAAAGAGCAGCAAGGGTGGAGTGTGCAGTGAGCACGAGGGTGGCAGCAAATGAGAGAGAGAGACTATAAGAGGTTCTGAAACAAGAAAAGGAAGCAAGCTTCTACATGTAAGCAGGAAATGGGGCAAGAGTGAATACAAGGGATGAGGAGCGAGCAGGTGTTGGGATTGGAGGAACAGAGAGGGGGACCGAGTGAGGAAAATTGGAGGGGGAGTATACATGGGCTGAACAGATGGAAAGAGATGGTGAAGTGAGGTTAAAAACAAATCAACATAGTCTTCCCAGAATGAGGCAACTGGTGATGGTTTTACTTGACACAACTCAGGATTTTGGGGGGGGGGGGGTTGACGAGGAGAACCCTTCATAGTTACCTCAGCCAGTATGGTAATTGAACACATGTTTTTCCATCACCCTGCATTGCAAAGTAGCTCAGCCAGTAGTTGAGCTGAACAAATTGAGAGGGCATGTGGATGAAAAGGGAAGGATATTGGAGCAAGCACATGTGGGACAGACAGGCAGTAAAGTTATCATTGCTAGCTGGATGACGTAACTGATAAATGAGCAGTTTTAGAGGTGGATAACAATTCAATTTATGGGGTCATGATTTTCAATTTTCCATCGAGTCCACTTATCAATTGTGATAACTTGTTACTTAAGGTAACATTATTACTTTTCAAAATTATTCCTACTTAATTTAAAAGATGCCAATGACTAATAGTTCCCAGTGGAAATACTTTCTAAAATGGAATATTAAATTACGTTAGATATACTTGCTGCAATTTGTTTCAGCAATGGATACATGGTGGAGAGAAAAAAAGTAGAGATGAACTATTTACAAAGTCAATCATTGTCACAAGATTCATAACATTGAAGGAATATTTTAAAAACTTCAATAAGGTTGAATGATTGGAAATTCATTTCTGAATGACTTGAGGAATACACTTGAGTTGGTTTCTGACAAGATTCAGGTGGTATACTCTTCTCAATAAACACTTTGTAAATTATGTTAGAACATCTTCAGTGAACAAAAACAAATCGCCATTTATCTTCTTGATATCAAATTCAAATCTACTGTAATAGATCTTTATAAGCATAATGGACTTGCACCTGTCCACACCCTAAGCAATGCCTGATGTTTTTGATCATGAACACAGGACAAAACACACAGACCTGAATTTGTTTGGGGAGGCAGGAGAAAAGAGGAGGAATGTTATCAAATATTAGACTTTAAACATACCAAAGCATGCCATTCAGCCCAAATGGTCTATATTTATGCTCTCTCGGGTCCCCTCACACCATTTCATATGGATATAGTATCTGTATCCCATTCTCTAACATTTTTATAGTTTCCCTTCAAATGCATCATTTCAAATACTTGTAAGCGGTAGGACATTATGACCTCTAAAAACTCTGGATAAATATGTCACCTAATTTCCTTCTAGGTTTTATTTGAGACTACCCCATCAGTCGTGGGTTGAAATTTTCCCTTTGCAAGGCTAAGCTTGTCAGCAGTCAACCAACTTGCTGCTCCAACCATCAAGAAAATTCACCAAAAACACATGCCTATCAGCTCAAGAGCTGGTTGGTGAGCTGCTTAGTCCATCACAGGCCTCAACAGCAGCTCCCCTAGAAGCTGCTGGCTACTAGTGAGTTGGCAAGTAGAAGTTGAGCATCTCTCCAAGGCCAACTTGCCCAAATACTGGCATCATTAATTTTCAACTCCCTCGTGTTGTGTTCTGTTGTGACATGAGTAACGACACTGGCTAAAAGTTAAAAATATATTCGAAGGATTTTAATATTTCCTACATTCGATCCTCTCTACCTCAGCACGTAACATTGAACGACAGGAAGAAATCAGCAATCTCGGGGCTCAGCATCAATAGGGTTCTATTGATGGGAAATGTACAGTATGGTGTTATCTGCATTAACACATCCTCCAGTGCACAACCAGACTCATTGTAAACTCAACAGCACTTCGGACAGGTAACACTGTTGGCAGAGTGAAAGAGGGCTACCATGTCACCTTCACCATTCCAATTTATTTGCCTCACCTTGATTAGGATGATGAATCAGTGAAAAACAGACAGGAAAAATCAGGAATGTAACTAACTGTCTCACCCAATTTGCAATTCGTTTTAAAAGTGTTTACATCTCCAAATTTGTAAAACAAAAAAAAACTGAAAACAAAAAAAAGTCCCTTCAATACTAATCCTCCAACATTAAACCAGCAACCTGCTAAACACACATCTTCCTTAAGAAATTCAGGGCAGGAGACACTGCACAGCAAAAATTATGTTGTAAAATTTCATTGAACGAATGCAGGAATGCTGTGTTTCTTGCATGATTAATCAAGGAGCATTTTACTTTGGGAATAGCATTAGCGAGATAAACAGATACCAGACTGCAGTATTATTCTGATCTAGGTGCAAATTTAAATTTGCCAATTCACGGTACAAAAATCTTAATTCCAACAGGAAATATAGGTAAATATCAAATGGCATTGCAGCGAATTGAAGTATTTGGAACCAGCTTGAAAACTGCAATTATTTTACCTGCAAGCATTTCCAAGGAAGGCCACAGCTTGGGGCAATGCGGATGTGGATTTTATACTAAGTGAGGCATTAGCTACTTATGGCTTATGTTCACATATATAAGCTGCTACCTTCTATCTTGGAATCTAATTAACTTGGTGCACTAAACTGGAACTGAACCTCATGTTCAATATAGACCAACAATTTATTTCTCAAGAGCAAAGTACTGCCAAATCTGAAATATCTGGCAGTTCAGGCAGCACCTGTGGTGAGAGAAAGAGTAATATTGATCACCTTTCATCAGAACACTCTGATGCTGCCAGACTGGTTCAGTATTTCCAGTATTTGTTTATTACTTTTAAAATACCTGTTTGTTTTGAAGAATTTAATATTCTTTTATTAACTTTATCTGTAGACTTCAGAGACTTAAAGGCCAAATCTGATGTTTATGGTGCACTAAATTAAAATATGGTTGGTTATGACTGAATTTCAGATCTATGACCAAATGCACACACTGCAACTGGCGATATTGATAGCTCAAAATTGAGTCTTGAACCGTGGTTGAGGAAACTCGTTATTTAAAACAGATGAATTTAAAGCCCAAGCCTTGTCTGCTTAACCCTGGCAAGGGAAGTGGGGAAATACCAATAATAGGTCTGCAGTAGTCTTTGGAAATAATCAGAAGCTGCTTCTTGGGCTCTTAGCTTTTTTTTTTAAAATAGTGGGTATTTACTAAATCAGATCAATGTGAGAAAACCCTACTCCACTCAAGGCATTCAAATGTTCAAGCCCACCCAGCAGGCACATACATCATGATGTTAGGGGGGGGTACATTCAACTTTTCGGTTGTGTGAAATGGCTCACTTTATATTTTAAAAAGCCACATAGGAACAATATGAACGACAGAATGGAAAGCATCAAAGATCAGGAGTAAAATGCTGGCCAAAATCTGACCACTTCCCCACCCTCCCCCAACAAAAATCCGAAAGCCTCATGTATATTTTCTTACAAAAGAAGCTGACTTAAGAATGGGAGGGAACTTGAGAAGACTTTCACTGCCAGAACTAAAAGATGAGGGACTTTTTTATTTGAAAAAATAAAAGCAGTGTAGTGGATGCCTGGAACACAGTGCCTGGGGAGTCGGTAAAAGCAGGCACATCAGCAACATTTAACAGCCATTTAGACAGAAATAAGAGGAAGGGAATAGAAGGATACAGGCAGATGGGATTAGTTTAAAATGGCGTCATGATCAACACAGACATGGCGAGCTGAAGGTCCTTTTCCTGTGCTGTACTGTTCTATAGAGTCAGAGCGTTGTACAGCATGGAAACAGACTCTTCCATTGAGCTTGCCCATGCCAACCAGATATCCTAAATTAATCTAGTCCCATTTGACAGCATTTGATCCATATCCCTCTAAACCTTCCTATTCATATATCACTCAGATGCCTTGTAAATGTTGCAGTTGTACTAGCCTCCACCACGTCCTCCAGCAGCTCATTCCATACACATCCACTCTCTGCGTGAAAAGGTTGCCCCTTAGGTCTCTTAAATCTTTTCCTCTCTCACCTTAAATATATGTCCTCTAGTATGTTCTTCAAGGGAAGTTATATAATAGATCAGATGGAAGTCATGCACCATGTACTAGCATACATAATTTGTCTAAAAACAAACTTACTTTATACACTGGCTCCATCTGAAGTATCCTGCACTCAAAATGATGCAAACTACGATTTCAGTCGGAGGTCTCTGGACATCCCCACTTACATGATTGGATTGCCATTTTTGTTTCATAACACTGAAGTGTCTTGGAATGTTTTACTAAATTAAAGCACTAAACAAATGAAAGTTCTTGATTTCATTCAGGAATTTTCTGCCTATCCTATTGTAGGTCTACCTAAAGGCCATGGACTACAGTAGTTCAAAAAGGCAACTCACCACTATCTTCTCAAGGGCAATAAATGCTGGCGCAGCCAACAATGCCCAAAGTTCATGAGCAAATAATAAAATTATCATAGAAGTTCTAGGATGTTCACTCATTGTGGACAATTGTATAAATGGATAATAAGAAAATCAGCAGTCAGTTTTGAATGCCACTGCATTACTTTGTGAAACATGAGTCAGGCTGAGGGTACTGTAGAGAAACGGATTCACTATTTCCAGTTTTGTACTACTATCCTAGAAAACTGGCTGTATTATCGACCATGTTCTCATGGGCACATACAATGCTCGATTGAAATAATACGTTCACTTTGCTGTGACTACTTGCCCCTACATGTCAAACAGCCTATGAAGTGCACTTACTATAGTGACAGTGAGGCAAGCAGGAAACAGCTGTCAGAAAATGCAATTTCTTTTGCTGTGTAGGTTGTATAATTCTAACACATTTGCTTAGTCACGAAAGAATATGAAACAATTCTAGGAAATGCTGGGCTTTCTGCAATAATCTTATTTATATTCATGGTTGGATAATGAAAAATAAGCAACCAAATTAGACAACTGGAACAGAGTTGTACATTACTAGATATGCAAATCAGATTTAGATGATTTGGCTAAATTATTCAGGGGAATTTGGACTAGTTACTGGCAGTAAACGTTCTAAGTCAAAGCTTTAAATCAGTCCTACTGTTGAGAAAATGGTTAGGATGTGTCATTGGGAGAAGTAAACACAAAAATATCTGTCTACTCCTCCAAGGGAAAACAGAAATGGGTTGAGCTTCTATAGTTGGATTCCACACTTTGGCTAAAGAGTAGAAATGTTATGGTTTGTGCAGATATTCAGATGGAGGTCATTACAAAACTAACAGCAACTGAAATATGAATTACCAAATGCAGTCGCTGAAACAAAAATATAGTTTACAGAAGCAATGAGATGCCCCAAAAACTACCATTTTCAAATGCCTGGTTTTCTAACTGCATTGAGTTTGGTTCATAAACTTTCGTTTTCCTTTTGCAGTCCAAAAGTAAATATTAGTTTGGAATTTTAATTACATTTTTTTCATGCTTGTCACTCCACAAGGGCAGATTGCTTTATCACAGATCAGTTGGTGCTGGTTAGGTTCAATAAAAGCCTGACTGAAGACAAAGTCTCTCTTTTCTCAATTCTAGTCAACCTTCTACTCCTTCAATTTGGTCGGTCTTATGACAATTGAGGGATCATTGGAACTATGCCTTCGATCAGTTAAAAACTGACTAAGCTAGTCAATATATTTTCTGTTAAATTATTAAAAGATAAATATGATTTTTAGCAAGTCAAGGGAAGCTACTTTGGGGTATAGATTAATCTTGAGTAGTTACATAAGGGTAGTGGCAAACTAGTCAGACATTCCTTTGCAGTAATCTCAATATATAACATCGAAGGATATAATTAGGGGAGTAAAGTGGCCAATAGACATCTCCATGAACAGTCTATGGTATAGTACTCTTCAAACAACAGCAGTTAAATTTCCTGCTTTGACATTCCTATGAAATGCATATTACTGGCAGAAGGAATTTCCTTTAATGTGAATTTAATGATTTTTTTCGTTACAACAATAATAACAGCTCCTTTACCACAGGCCTACGATTTTATGACTTATCAAAGTATTTAATCAAATTTCAAAAAGGTTGTAACAGTTCTAACGAAATTCCAGAGGTGCCACTTAAGAGCAGAGTGTAGAAAACAGTAATTTTGAGGGGGGGGGGGGGGGAAGAGAGATAATACTTGGGCAATATTGAATGTGAAAATGATCACAGATCTAGTTAAGTGGTAATGCATAAAAAACATTATTTTTTGCACTTAATATCTCTAACTACAAGTGAATTAAGTCCTTCTCTTTCATAGGGTATAGGTTGTTCATGTTACTATTTTAACCAGCAGTGGGCTCTGTGCCAAAACTTACAAGACAGCGAAAACAGTCTGCCAATATTACAATCCAGCAGTGTACTGAAACAGCACAACAGGTGAAAAACAGACAACTACAAATAAGAAAATTACAACAAAAATTAAGTCATTTAATTTAGCCTGTTCCATTACAATCTAGGTTCTGAATTAACTAAAAAAAAATTGTTATAAATTCTACTTCTAACTTGCGGTTCCATCACTGCAAAGCTTTACGGGATAACTGAGAGGAAGATCAAAGACTGGCCAGAGAAAGTCCTGGTGAGTTCACAGAGCAAATTTTAAAGAACATGGTGATTTTAATATGCTCAGCCATACCGAGCAAAAGCAATGTTTGAGTTTTGCTGCTTTAAAAACATCAAGGATGTTAATGTTCTCTGTCATTATAGCATAACATACAGCAATGTATGGTATTCACCCCTATACTATTAAATCTGGGGAGCCCAGAAGTCTCTGCCAACCACTCCATGGGGGGTGGGGGCTTTGTTAGCAGTATCTGTAGAAAAATTAGTGTATCAAGTGTAAATTATGGGTAGTTGCTCATTTTTGATCTAAAAAAAAAGACGCTGACTTGAGTTTACAGGTTCTTCAACCACACTGAGTGAGCAGCCTCAGTGCAGCTTTCACTGTTCAGAAAGCCAGAGAGCAATGCTTTCCCCAAACCCCACCCCGCTCCTGTGGGCAGCACACTGGATCAAATGAGCAATCAGTAAACTCCAGTGACCCGTGAGAAGTCACTTGCCAGCCATACATGAAGTGAATATTTGGAAAAGAACAGTCTTTTAGTCTCTCAGCGAGATCATGACAGCCAGCTTTTTACTTCTTTTGTCTCTTAATACCTTTGGATAACAAAACAAAGCTGCAATTAAAAATTATAACTGCTTCAACATAAATGGCAGTTGTGGAAGAGTTTAAAACTTGTACCATCCAGAAAGGTTTAATCGGTTTTAAAATTATTCTCACTTAGTTCTAGAATCCACAATCAACAGAAATATGCCTCGTCTGCTGTCTGCTCATCTTTAATATAAAAACTTAAATGAAGCCACCATCCCTTAAATCTAAATTCCACAAAAATATAGCACATTTGTATAACCTCTGCTTCATGAAACTCTCAGGAATCCAGATATCATTTCAGTAAACCTATTTTGCATTTCACCCAAGGCTAACATATCCCTCTTAAAGTGAAAATGTCCAAAATATGGGCCAGCACAAAAATACAAAACAAAACAAAAAGGGGGATTGCCATACCCAAATATTTGCACATTAACAATACTCCTAATAAAAGTATTATTCTTCCTGCAATCCAAAGCTTCCCACTTAGTGTTACTCACTAGTGCCACAGAATACTGGACAGAGCTCCCCATACTTCACCCGAGCTGAAAATTGTATGGTCCAAACTTTTGACCAATGTTGCTCTGCGCTTGGCTCAAAGGGACTGATATGCTCTGTCAGACTGTGTCAAATGCTTTGACAGAATATGACAAGGAGATCTGAGTGTTAAACAGTCCCCAGAGCTTAAGAACGCACATTTTGTTTGACATGTTGCGGCCACATTGATAATGTTATTTTTGTGCTATTTTAGTAATAGCACTATCCCCATAACATCCCTTCGGGAAAGTTACAGGAAAATTGGAGTGGTGAAATCTCAAAGTTGAGCATTGCCTCTTTCATTTAATTTGCTAGTTCTAAGTCCGAAATTCCACATCAGCACCCCAAACCCACCCAAATACAAACGCAATGCAAAACTAAGAACTTAGTTTGAATAAAGATAGTAACAAAAGGTTTCCTTAACATAGAGGACATTCGAAGAGATAAAAACAGTACTTCTGAATAGAAACATTTCAATGTCCAAGTTCAAACGATAACATAAGAAAAAGATGGCACAAGGAATGAGAACACTGGGCTGTATTAAGAAACTGGCAGTTACAAAAAAAAAGTGTACAGTACGTGGTCAAGTTCACACCTTAGTAGTCTGAGTGTTTTCGGCCAGTCAGTGGAGCTGGTAACCCTCAATTTGGGCTCTTTGACTTTATAACTGCTGGGGCTGGAAATAAATTCTTCTCAGGGTAACATGCTGGAAAAATAAAGAGGCAAAGAGGAGGGTAGGCGAAGAGGAGAAATAGAGAAAGGGGATGAATAACAGAGGCAGAGAAAGGAAGAAAGGGGAAAGAGGATAAATATAAAGGCGGCAGAGAGAGAGAGAGATCACAGATCAGGAGGAAAGGCGAAGAGGAGAAATAAGCAGAGGAGGAAAAATAGAGGCAGAGAGAGGAGAGAGGAGAAATAGGGAAAGATGAGGAATAATAGAGGCAGAGAGAGGAGGTATGGATAAGATGAGAAATTATAGCAGAGAGTTGGGGAGGGAAATATAAACAGGCAGAGGGGAGGAAGAGAAATGAAGAGACAGATGAGGGGGAGAGTGGGAAACCAGGGAGTGTGTGCTACTTGTGGTTCAGTATGGACAGCTCCTTGAGCACTCGTATTTTCCCGCAGGCGTCTTTCCGGCGCTTTTCCCTGATCAGATCTTGCAGGCTGGCGAAGTTGAGCGTGTGCACCCAGTTGTCCGAGAGGTGCAGCTTGAGGAAGTAGCGGCGATCGCCCCCTCCGCCGCCGCCGCCGCCTGGCACCTCGCCGCCCGCCTTGAACTCCCGCTTGCCGAAGCGGCACCAGGCGGCGAAGCTCTCGGAGTCGGTCCAGCAGATGTCGCGGCCCTTGAGGCCGAGGTGGCCGCGGGCGTTCTGCACCACCAGCTCGGGCGGCAGGGCCCGGTACCGGTACCAGGTGTTGACGATGCGGCCTGCCCTGCCGCCGCCTCCTCCTCCCGCCGCCGCCGCCGCCCCGACCTCGGCCAAGTGGTCGAGCCGGATCTCCTGGTGCTGCAGGTGGACCACCTGGTCGCCGCCCACGTAGACGGCCCAGTGGGCGGCCTGGCCGTGGGCGGTGAGCTCCAACAGGTCGCCGGCCCGGCAGCGGGGCAGCAGCGCGTTGAGGGAGTGCACCTGCAGGTCCTGGTTGCCGCTCAGCTTCGAGAAGATGCACTCCTGGCGGCAGAACGCCGAGTACTCCAGCTCTCCGGCGACACCGCCCCCTGCAGGCACCTGCGGCGCCACCTCAGCCCCGGCGCCGCTCGACTCCATCCGCTGCAGCTCCGCCGCCCCTGCCGGCGCTGGTGGCCCCGCCGCCGCCGCCGCCGCCGCCGCCCGCTCGTCCCCCTCATCCTCCTCGTCCGAGAAAAAGTAAGCGACCCCCACCCTCAGCTCGTCCTTCTCCAAGCCCGAGGGGTCCCCGGTGGGCAGCTCGCTGTAATTCAGGTGGGTGATCCGGTCGATTTGATTTCCCATCGATGGCACATGGAGACGGACCGGACCGGACCCGCAGTGAGGACACTGGGGGTTAACAAAATAATAATAAAAAATATATAAACCTGGATTAAAACAAAGAGAGAAATAAAAAAAAGGCAAAGAGAAAGAGAGCGAGAGATGCATGCAAATGTAGCTCCTGGAATTGTTTCTCCAACCCACCTCTGGCAGACACACAAATGTAGCTCTTGTTTCACCAGTGTACCTTCACCCCCCTCTCTCTGGCAGACACACAAATGTAGCTCTCTGGAACTGTTTCTCCAGTGCACATTCACCCCTCTCTTTGGCAGATACACAAATGTAGCTCTCTGGAATTGTTTCTCCAGTGCACATTCACCCCTCTCTTTGGCTGATACACAAATGTAGCTCTCTGGAACTGTTTCTCCAGTGCACATTCACCCCTCTCTTTGGCAGATACACAAATGTAGCTCTCTGGAATTGTTTCACCAGTCTGCCTTCACCTCTCTGGCAGACATACAAATGTACCTCCACCTCTCTCTCTCTCTTGGAGACACACAAATGTAGCTCCATGGAATTGTTTCTCCCTCTCCATTTGTTTTATTCCACCTGCTGAGATATTACTGCACACTCTGGAAAAGATGGGTCCTGAATCTTTCTCCAGCTCTCTCTCTCAGTCTCTCTCTCACACACATACCACCTCAAATCGGACAATTCCTACCGAGCAACTCTCCTGCACAACTCCGCTTCTGAACTGCTGCATCGCTGAGAAATGAAACGCCGCCCTTAAAGATATTATATTTTTAAAAAAAAAATTAAGAAATCCCCTTCCACAAAGTCGGTCAATTTCGTGCGCTCTCCGGGCAAAATTTCACCTCGACTAAGGCTTCACTCTCAACTACCAAATGTTCGTGAAGGTGCACCCTCCCCCTTTCTCTTGCCTTCTTTCTTAAACAAGCCTCAGTTGAAAAACCGACGGGTTTCGTTTCGGGGAGAAGCTGGCTGAACTTACCTGGCGCCCACCTCCTCCTTCCCCCCCCCCCCCCCCCCTGTCCTCCTGCTCAATGTGGGGAGGGCAGCATTGTCTCCGCGCCTAGAGGGGGGGGGGGGGGGGGGGGGGGGTTGACATAGACAGATTCCCCTCTGTAGCTCTGCACATGTAGCGGGGCTGTGTTCCTGCTCCCGCCTCCCACCCTCATTCATTCGCCTGCTCCACATTCTCCCAAGCGCTGGGAGCTCCCCTGATTGTTCCGAGCCGGCTTGTCAATCAAAGCAACTGGCAGCCCGACTCTTGGAACCAGCCCCTCGTTCAAGGGGCGGAGAGCCTGGGACACTCTGGTCAATGTGATCGCAGAACCGATCCAACTTCCGCCGTGTTCTGCCAAAATAAAAGCGCGATTGACCGAAACGACTTGGACCAGAATTATTTTTTTTTTAAAAAAAACTCATCTCTCATTAGTTTTGGCGACTTTTTGACTGCGGAATGCAATAGGGTCGCCTGGACCACTAATGAGTGCATCAGTCCGAGAGTTTCACTCCCACGACAAACAGGCAAATCGCGTTGGAAGGACATTTTCACCCTAATGTACTTGCAGCTTAAGTCGACACAAACTTCGCCGTGATGAGGGTTGGTCTCAATTAGCGATGCCTGCTTTCGAATTTGCACTTAAAAACCTGGACGATGAACAACACTCTGAAGTCTGAAGAGGTAGCTCTGCCGACTAAACACTTGCGCTGTCACCAACATGTGCACGGGAGGTCATAGAACAACCAGCACGCAGGGTTGGCAGTCATGAGAGAATGTATTTTCTGGTCAACCTGTTCGGAAATTTCTTTTTCACATCTCTGGAGAGGTGTGACTTGCACGAGCGTCTCCTGATCACCAGCCGGAAATGTTAGGATAAGTTGTGGAAATTCTCAAAGGAAAATTCAGCCCCTATCATTAGCAAGTCTGGTACAGAAACTGCCTTTGGCAATTTTAACTTTTAGAATTAAGAAGTCATTATTCAGTTATTTTTTTTTCAATAAACCCTTAAAGGACAAAACCTTTGATTTGATGTTATTTCTAGATAAGAGGTTGAAAGCACCAGGAATACAATGGTAATGTAAGTTTCACAACACCAAATGTAGTTTATTAGTAGTCATCCTAATCTACAATATATGAGCTAACTTTACATTTCTGACTGCACATGGCTCCAGTCTGAAATCGTACCGTTTCAAATCACTCACAATCTAATTCCACAGCTGCCAGGAACCATGTGTAATGACAGCATCTAAAACAGAGAAAGTAAATCTCAACCAGAACCAGAGAATGCTGTTGTGCGCAACAGGTCTTCTGTATGAGGAGAAAATAAATCATCCCAGAGTGTAAACATTTTCTTGTAAGATGCACAAGAGGATATAAAACAAGTAACATGCAGGTTTGGCAATCAAGAGAGAATGTATTTTCTGATCAACCTGTTCGGAATTTTTTTCACATCTCTGGAGAGGTGTGAATTATACTAGCATCTCCTGGTCCTGACGTAGGGTCATTACCACTGGAGTCTGTGTGCTAAATGCCTAAAAGCCGCTTAATCAAATAAATTAGATGATATTAGACTACGTAGCCAAAATAGCCAAAGAGACAGCAGAAAGACTATAAAAAGCAAAAACATTAAGAGATACCAGAGATGTAAAGTGAACACAGGAAATGCACAGTGCACGCTAGTCAATCTCAAAATAAAGGAAAAACTGGGCTTTTGTTGAGAGCTCCACATCAGGGATTTAGGAGTAAGCCAGATCACCTTTGGAATTAATTTATCATTCAATTTGATCATGGCTGAGCTTTAACCTAACTTTGTCTCTCCATCTTTGCCCCATATGCACTCATATTTTTGGCCACTAACATCTACCAATCTCAGATTTCAAGATAACAATTAATTTTTCATCAGTTGGCTGGAAGAGTACTGAAAACTCCTACCACCCTCACATCGAGCCATAGAGATGTCCAGCATGGAAACAGACCCTTCGGTCCAACCTGTCCATGCGACCATGTAGAAGTGTTTCTTACAACTCACCTGAACGGTTTGCCTCTAATATAAGAACATAAGAACTAGGAGCAGGAATAGGCCACTTCCCGCTTCGAGTCTGCTCCGCCATTCAGTAAGGTCATGGCTGAGCTTTTCTTGGCCTCAGCTCCATTTACCCGCCCTCTCACCTTAACCCGGAATCCCTTTATTGTTCAATTAAAAATCTATCTTAGCTTTAAAAACATTTACTGAAGTTGTGTCAACTACTTCACTGGGCAGGGAATTACATAGAGTCACAACCATCTGGGTGAAAAAGTTCCTTCTCAATTCAGTCCTAAATCTGCTCCCTATAATGTTGAGGCTATGCTGTCCTGTCCTAGTTTCATCTGCCAATGGAAACATCTTCTCTACGTCCATCTGACCTATTCCCTTCATAATTTTATACGTTTCTATGAGATCCCTCCTCATTCTTCTACATTCCAATGAATATAATCCCACACTACTCAGTTCCTCCTCATAAGCCAACCCCCTCAACTCTGAATCAATCTAGTGAACATCTTCAGCACCCTGTCTAGTGTCATTACATACTTTATCAAATAGGGAGACCAAAACTGCACACAATACTCCAATGTAGCCTCACCAGCACCCTATATAGCTGCTTTTAAACTCAATCCCTTTAACATTAAAGGACAAAATTCTATTTGCCTTCCTAATTACCTGTTGCACCTACAGACCAACTCTCTGTGATTCATGCACAAGGACACCCAGGTCCCTCTGCACAGGAGCATGCCTCAAATTTTTACCATTCAAGTAATATTCATTTTTACTGTTACTCCTACCAAAATAGACTACTTCACATTTATTAATATTGTATTCCATCTGCTAGACCTTTGCCTACTCAGTTAAAGTATCTATGTTCCTCTGCAAAGTTTCACAGTCCTTTGTACACTTTGCTCTGCCACTCATCTTAGTGTTATCTGCAAACTTTGACACTCTGCACATGGTCCCCAACTCCAAACCATCCATGTAAATTGTGAATAATTGCAGTCCCAACACTGACTCCCTGAGGTGTACCACTAGTTACCAATTGCCAACCAGAATAATAGTCATTTATCCCCACATTTTGCTTCCCGTTCATCAACCAATTCTCTATCCATTCTAATACTTTACCCGTAACACCATGCACCTTTAGCTTATGCAGCAACCTCTCATGCAGCATCTTGTTGAAGGCCTTTAGGAAATTTAACTGTGTCACATCTACTGGGTCCCTGTTGTCCACTGTACTCGTAATGTTTTCATAGAATTCCAAAAGATTAGTTCAACATGACTTGCCCTTCATGAACCCATGCTGCATCTGCCCAAGGGGACAATTTCTATCTAGATGCCATGCTATTTCTTCCTTGATAATATACCCTTGTATCTTCCCCAACAGAAGTTAAGCTAACTGGTCTATAATTCACCATCTTCCGTCTACACCCTTTTTAGACAGTAGCGTCACATTTGCTATTTTCCAATTTGCTGGAACTGCCCCAGAGTCCAGGGAATTTTGGAAAATTACCACAAGTGCACTTGCTATTTCTCCCAACATCTCTTTTAGTACCCTGGAATGCATTCCATCAGGGCTAGGAGACTTATCTCTCCTTAGCTCCATTAGCTTGCTCAATACTACCTCTTTTGTGATAATGATTGTTTCTAGTTCCTAACCTATCTTAGTTTCTTTGTCATTAGCTACTGTTTGGCCATCCACCTTAGTCCTAGAAACCCCAACCAGTGGAACTATCTTTTCTCTGTATACTCACTTTGACTAATCATTAATTAAGCATCTAAATTCCAAGAAATATAACATTAATTTTTGGACCATTTCCTTGCAGCTTCTCCTTTAGAATTCAAGTAGTATTCTCGTTAACCTACTTTGCACCCCTCCAAGGTCACTATGTCTTTTCTCAAGTGAGCTCCGAGTGCTGTCTAACCAATACTTTGTACAGCAGTAGAATGATTTATAACCTCAACTAATCTACTTCTCTAGATAATGACTGACATTCCATTAGCCTTGTGTAATTATTTTGTCTCATGATCCTGGTAGATGGGCCCTGAAGTCCCTTTGCTTCTCTATAGCTTCTGAATTTTCAATATTTATAAATCCAAAGAGAATGGCCTCACAGGGACACTTATTTGCCACAGTTTTGACCCTTCAGTTGATCCATCAGCCATTTTGTTTCTACCTGTACTGTTTACAATGCATCGATCTTTATGCATTTGGGAAATGTGAAAATATAGCTTTCTGACCTTTTATCTAAGTCAGGTACCGTGAATAGTTCACGTCTAACACAGATCAGTGTTTGACACTATTAGTAACATTCTGTCACTTAAATTTTCCACTCATTTCTTTTCCTCTCAGTCTGTTGTCATTTCACCAATCTCCTAGTTGTGTTAATAATTTGTCTACAATTCCATGTGCTTCAAACTCTCTGGCGTTTGGTATCATACCTGACACAAAGGAAAATAGTCGTGGTTATCGAAAGTCAATCAACTGAGCCACAGGACGGCTCTGCAAGAGGTACTCTGGATAGTATGCTAAAACCAATCATCTCAAGCTATTTCGTTAATTACTTTCCTTCCTTCATAATGTCCGAAGTGGAGGTTTTCTGATGTACAGAGTTCTGCACTGTTCTTTACACCTTAAATACTGAAACACAACATGTCCATATACAACAAGACATGGATAACACTCAGGTTTGAGCTGAGGAGTAGCAAGTACAATTCATAATACATGAGTATCAGACACTGACTATTTCCAGCAGCAGAGAAAATAATTGTGGAACCATTCAGTAATATCACTATTGCTGGATCACCTGCTATCAACATTGTTGGAAGGGGTGTGGTTTGCTATTGATTAGAATCTGATTTGGACCAGTCAAACACATACCATGGCTAAAACGCAAATCAGGGGCTGGAAATTCTGCAGCCACAAACTCAGCGCTTGATTCCCCAAAGCCTGTCCATTGTCCACGAGGTACATGTCATCAGGGTCATGAAATACTCTGCACTTGCCTGGATGGATGCAGTTCCAACAACTCAAGAAGCTCAACATAATCCAAGACAAAGCAGCCTGCATGATAGGTATTGCCTTTACCACTTTAACCAGTCACTCATCACCACCAATGCACATTAGCAGTGGGGTGTACCATCAAAAATATGACCTGAAGCAACTCACCTAGTCTTTTTGACCAGATCTTGCAAACTCACAATCTCTACTTCCTAAAAGGACAAGGACAGTAAATGCACATCACCTTTGTCATGCTTCTCTCAAAATACACAACATAAGTGACTATATCACATTGCTCAACTCTCACTGTGGCAAAGTCCAGGAAGTCCATTACCAATTGCAGTGTGGGTATATGTACACCACATGAACTGCAACAGTTCAAAAATGCAGCTCATCATCGCCTTCTCAAGAATAATTAGGAATGGACAATAAATGCTGACCTAGACAATGGCACTTCAATTCTATGAAAGAATTTTTTTTTAAATTCAGTTAGGTTCATTAGGCATCATCCATCTTTTAGAAAGCTATGCTTGTTCTCTCTCATCAGCTGAAAAGTCTCAAGGTGTTTAGTGATTTCATCCTTAATTATAAACTCCAGTCACTTTCTGCCATAAGATGTTAGACCAACCAGTCTCTAATTACCTGTTTTCCATCTTTCATGTGTAATTTTCCAGTCTGAAAGATCCACTCTTAAATCAAAAGTACTTTGAATTATTATATTAAGGCATCTGCAGTATTGTCACTAACTTCAGATGAATCTGTCCAATCATCTTGTTTTCCCCTCTTTAATGCTAATACTTTCCTCATTACTGTTTTTTTACGCTGTTAATTTTGGTGAATTCCTGTGCATGAATTATTCTTTCCTTGGAATATTCAGCATGCTCTCCTCATCCTCTATTCTAAATAATGCTGCAAAATAATTATTCAATATGTCCACCATTTCCTTGTTTTTATTGACAATATCACTTTAATTACATAACAGAATCAAATTTAACCACAATCTTCGTGATTTATTTTTATTTGTCACTTGAAACATTCTACTTTCATTTCTTTTTGTAGCTCTTATTATGTTGAGACACTCTTTGTTATTCTTTGTATTTTCCCTACATTCCCCCTTGCTCCAATTTGTATTTTTGCATTTTGCATTTTCCTATGTTTTCTTTTAGTTTTATCTTTGTCCATGACTAATTTGTATATGCAAACCTCTTGGCTCTGAGGGAACTAAGCAGGTTCTCTGTCATATTATATTCTTCTGTGAACAATTATCACTTACCTTCTGTCTTTAAGAAGGTATTTTCAGTTTATGGTTGATGATTTCTGTCTCATTCTTTGACGTAGATCTTATCTAAATTTAGACTCTTATTTGATGTTTTGTATCTCTCCCTTTCACATACGTCACTGAACACAATTATATTATGGTCACTATCAGATAAATTTTCTGGACCATTAGGCTGTTAACTAAAAATGGTTTATTACTCATTAAACATAATACTGCCTGCCCCTTTATGAGTTCCATGACATATCCTTGTAGAAAACTATTCAGAGCACATTCAAGAAATTTCATTTTGATTCACCAATGGTATGCAAACAAATTTAGTACATTGCCTTTTGACGTGGATTTAATCATCTGATATATTCAATTTCTAATCCTTACCATCTTGAAACTATATCTTAGTGTTGGCCTCTAAATTGAAATAATGCATGCAATTCATAATTGCTCCTTATACTCCTCACATTTGCCTAAGATACATTATTATAATGCCACATATCTATTCTGGTCATTAGCATTCTTTTATTAGTTCATGAGATATGAGCGCCACTGGTAAGGCCAGCAATTGTTGTCCATCCCTAAATGCCATTGAGCAGGTCACCTTCCTGAACTGCTAAAGTCCATGGAGTTTGACTCAGCAACAATAAAGGATTGCCAGAATTTTGCTACATCAGGATGTTGCATGACTTGATTGCAAGTTCTGATGTTCCTGTACATCTGCTGTTCTTGATCTTTGAGGTGGTGGAAGTTGCAGGATTGGAATTGGCTTTCGAAGTGGCATTGGTGAGTTGCTGCAGTGCATCTTGTATACTACTGCCACTGTGTATCAGTCATGGAGGAGTGAATGATTAAAGTACTGGGTGTGATGCTAATTGATTGGTTGCTTTGTTTAAAATAAACTTCTTGGAGCCACTCTCACCCTGTGATTGGGCATCTTGTAGATGGTGTACAAGCTTTGGGAAATCATGGTGTTTGTTACTCGCTGTGGTGTTCCAAGCCTTTGACCTGCTCTTGTAACCACAGCGTTTGTATGACTAGTTCCAGGTAAGTTGCTATCAGTGTTAAACCTCAGGTTCTTTTTTTGCACACTTCTTCTTCCTTGTTTCCCATTTAAATTGCTTTACATATTTCAGATTTCTCTTTATGCTTGATGCACAATTTTCGATCATTCCAATTCTCCTCATTGATATTTTATTTCGAATTATGAGTTACACCATCTTTCCAACCTTAAGACTTCCTCCACTCATTTAAAGTCCTTATGACCATCGTATTTATTCTTTCTGCTAGGATCCTACTCCTGTCCCAGTACTGGTGTTAGTAACACAGGAAATGGAAAACCTCTAGACCATTCCTTCAAGTGCATATTGACCACTATAATCTACTAAACCAAACTGCATGAGAAGCCATTGGCTGTTGATGCAATCGACACTGCTAAAAAGTATATGAGAAATATATCTCCAGTCTAAAATTACTGAAACCAGAGTGCTTCAATATATGAAAATGTCATGGGGGAGAGAAAATATGACATTCCTGAAGTTTAAATTGGAATGAAGTAGGGTTTAAAGATAGTTGGGTCAGATTAGAATGGCAAGTTAGCTAATGAGCCACAGAGAGAGTCACATTGGAAAATATAATTAACTCTTTGATAGACTTACCACTTAATCTAGATTTGTCTTTCTGATGCCCAGAGTGAACTGCACCGTGAGCAGCGAATACAGTATTTTAGAATGAAAGAAGTACAGACAAAGTTCTGCCTCACACAGAGCCACAACAATGACATAGAGAGAGAGGAATAGACAAATACTACATTTGGTATGGTTACAAATGCTAGTGGAAAATCTGGGGTCATTGACAAATGCACAAACGTGTTATTGACCAATCCCAAAAGCACAGAGAGGTGAGGGAAAATGAAACTTTGCAGGTAGTGGCATCATGCTGTAGGTGACAGAAAACAATCCAGTAACTGTGATGGATGATAAGAGGGAGGGTATAGGTGAGGGAGACTTCTATTGTTATAGAAGAAGGAAGTGCAAGAACAAACACAAGGGAAGTGCAGTGAATATTGTCATGAGGTCTGTGACTCATCATTAATGGAATTCTACAGCGAAAGAAACTTAACAATCCAAACTAATAACAATGTCTTATCACTAAAATCTCTCATTTGCTGGTTTTCATTTTTACATACTTACTTAAAGCCTTGGAAATATAAGTACAATAAAATTATTTCAACAATAACACTTGACCTTGTTATTTAGATAGATTTCCTACAATGTGGAAACAGGCCCTTTGGCCCAACAAGTCCACACCGACCCTCCAAAGAGTAACCCTCCCAGTCCCATTTCCCTCTGACTAATGGAGCTAACACTTTGGGCAATTTAGCATGGCCAGTTCACCTAACCTGCACATCTTTGGATTGTGGGAGGAAACCGGAGTACCCGGAGAAAACCCACACAGACAACGGGAGAACGTGCAAACTCCACACAGACAGTCGCCCGAAGCTGAAATCGACCTGGAACCCTGGTGCTGTGAGGCAGCAGTGCTAGCCACTGTGCCACCCCAATTCTTGAAGCTTTTTCTTTTGATTTGTGATTCCAAGCTCTTTCAAAAGCTTGCATTTGGAGTTACTTTCCCCAAAGCGAAGAACTCGTCAGCTAAATGGAGTTATCATTACTTCTGTGTTTGCAAGTTCCCAAAATACAGTATTCTGAGCATATCCAATCTGAAATATTCATAGAATACATCAATGTGATTCAGTACAACTGCAAACACATCTTTCCTCATGTGTAATGAGATTTCTACGTTTCTTTGTTCAATTGATTTTAAAAATGTTATTGGATGAATTTTAAAAGCTTAAGGTAAAATTTCCTATGCAAACTATTATTATGTACTTACCTTTTATGTCAGAAGGACTGCTTGAGAAAGCAAGAGACCAAAATCAAGAAAGAGGAAGGAATGGAGAAAGGAAAGGAGAAAAGGAAGGATAATGGTTAATCTTTCAGCACAAAAATGGCCAGGGTCTTTGCTCTGCCAAGACAATATGTACATGTTTTGCAAATTATTAAATAACATGCAGGAAGTTGAATTTTAAAGCTTTTTTGAACTTACATGATACTTATTTTGTGCACCTGACAATTAAGGGTGGAGCAAGTCAAAATAATGACTAGAACTTCTATGTGATGTTTCATTTATGTGCAAAATGCAAAGATAAACACTGTTTACTCAAAGCGATTATACATTTGTGCCGCTCATTTATCTTTCTAAAACAAACTTCGGTGCTGGAGGAAAATACCGATGACTTACTTTCCATGAACCAATAACAAACCACTTGCTTCACATTTCTTAACAGACAGTTTGCAATTTTTTTTTCAGATAATTTCCACTGGAGAAGTGCACCATCACACAGTGTGGATCTTCTCCTTTGTGACAGTGTGACATACGACTCAGCACGAGAAGCCATATTAAATATGATATATTAGCACACAGAAAGTGATTTAATTCTGAATTAGTTCAGTCTATTTATAATCAAACATTATGACTTTAAAAACAGACCTATTCAAACACAACTTCAGTTTGCCGTAGAATGATACACTTCCTCTTCGCTGTTATGAAACAACTCAATTTTCCAACTTACCATGGGAGATCTCCTCATACATACTCTTAATATTATATCAGCTGTACTTCCTGTCCAGTATATTTCAGGTGGTTAAACCATCTATGTTGCTTTCCACTACCACAGATTAGATGCACTTCATTCAAGATAATTATATGTGCAGCTGATTGGTACAGTTCATACTCAGAAGTTAGCAGCAGCCCACATTCAGTGATAAAAAGGGAGTGTGAAAATCTAATCATCCGTTTAAGGAATGTAAACTTATTTGTCAAGAGGATTTTTTTCAAAATCACCTCTCAGAATCCAAACTATATCATGATGAAGACAGAGGAAGATTTAAGATTTAAGGAAAATAAACTGAACTTACAAAATATTTTCAAGTAACGTTTGAGAAAAGAATGTTTGTTAATTTTTCTCTTTTTTCAAGAGGCTGGGGAAGGTCGCTTTCATAAGTAAAAAGAGGGCAAATGCAAGCAGTTCACAGCAACATAATTAAACGTAATAGTTAAATTGTCTTTTGTGTCTTTGAATCCCTTCTAATGATTTACCGTTCAGCTTCAGCCTTTCTTGCAAGGTGTGCTTCTTTGAATCAATTGAAAGCATTTACCAATTATACGGGAACCTGCAGTTCTTCGTATACTGCAGTCAGAGATTGGGCTGTGCGCAGAATTTACCAGGATGATCAAATGCAAATAAAACAAAATAAGGAATTCTGAATTTCTTTGCTTCTTTCCAAATGTTTTTTTTTAAAAAAGACAGCGGAATTAATTTAAAATTTTGTTTGTAGAAAGATTTTCAGATTTAAACAATTGCCAAATGCTTATTTTTATTTTGGATTTAAAGCTAAGCTGAAAAAAATGCAATAAATGAAAGCAAGTGATTTTACCATATGTGCTGACTTTTATTTATATTGAATCATTAATTAATTCCTTAAAGAAGTAAGTGTCAAATTGTGTAAACATGCCTTTGCTCAGGTTTTGGCACTAGAGTTTGTTTTCAAATCATTTCAAAGGAAATTGTTAGATGAATTTAAAATATTATGTCAGTACAAGTTTCATTTCAAATCTATTTTTATCTCAGTAAGCATGCTCAGAAGGATAAAAATGGGGATGGTTTACAATTCTTGCTATTTTTTTAATTTTGGGAGTTCTAAAACAAACACTGCAAAAATATTTAACAATAGCATTGCAATATTCCACAATACCAAGACACCAAATCTTTCACCTCCCTAATACTGACAAAATCCAGATTCCCCTGCCCTCATACTCAAAAATATCAACATTTCCCATTTTGCAAAACATGAAAGCCTATTATTTTTCACTTTGTCTGACCGAGTGAACCTGAATCAAATTTCAAAAATACCAGGTCCCACTCTCCTTTAGTGTTACCAAGATCCCTTAAGCCCGCACACTCCCTTGTCATCCAATTTAATGTAGAGTCACCTAGAAATGCACTACAGTCAGAGTTGTGCAGCAGGGAAACAGACCCTTTGGTCTGTCTCGTCCATGCCGACCAGATACCCTAACCTAATCTAGTCCCATTTGCCAGGAATTGGCCCATACATTCATGTGGAGAAAGTGAGGTCTGCAGATGCTGGAGATCAGAGCTGGAAATGTGTTGCTGGAAAAGCGCAGCAGGTCAGGCAGCATCCAGGGAACAGGAGAATCGACGTTTCGGGCATAAGCCCTTCTTCAGGAAACTTCCTGAAGAAGGGCTTATGCCCGAAACGTCGATTCTCCTGTTCCCTGGATGCTGCCTGACCTGCTGCGCTTTTCCAGCAACACATTTCCATACATTCATGTACCCATCCAGATGCCTTTTAAATGTTGTAATTTTACCTGCCGCCACTACCTTCACTAGCAGCTCATTGCATACACACACCGCCCTCTACGTGTAAAAGTTGCCCCTTTGGGTCCCTTTTAAATCTATCCCCTCTCAGTTTAAACCTATGCTCTCTAGTTTTAGACTCTCCTACCCTGGGGAACAGACCTTGGCTGTTCACCCTATTTGTGCCTCTCATGATTTTACTGGAATAGATCATGTATGGCTACCCATAACATTCACCACCACCTTTAGCATTCATTCTTTTCATCGCTGTAGTAATATATTCATCTGTAAGATAGGCTGCAGCTACTCACCCAGTGTCCTTTTCACGGTGGCTCAGGGGGTTGCACTGCTGCCTCACAACACCAGGGACCTGGATTCGATTCCAGCCTTGAACGACTGTCTGTGTGGAGCTTGCACATTCTCCCCGTGTGTGTGTGGGTTTCCTATGGATGCTCTGGTTTCCTTCCACAGTCCAAAGTTGTGCAAATTAGGTGAATTGACGATGCTAAGTTGCCCATAGTGTTCAGGAATATGTAGGTTAGGTGAGTTAGTCAGGGGCAAATGTAGAGTAATCGGGAATTAGTTTGGATGGGATATTCTTCGGAGGGTTGGGTGTGGACTTGTTGGGCCGAAGTGCCTGTTTCCCCATTGTAGGGATCCTATGATTCAGCTGCTCCTTCCAAATTGACAACCTCTCCCAACTAAGAGGCCAACTGTATCTGTTCACCACCAATTGCAAGTTTCCTTCCAAGTTGCACACTACCCTGACTTAGAAGTATAATGCCATTCCTTCACCATTGGTCGGTTAAGTTGATGGAACACTCTTCCCTACCCATCACAGACTTCAGTGGTTCAAAAAGGCACCACTAGCTTTTAAAGGGCAATTATGAATGGACAATAAACGCTAGTCTTGCATTGCCCACAACTTGCGAAAGAATAGAAACAATGGTTGTCCATATTTTTACAAACATTACTCAGGCTGGAAAAACTTCATCAAAACATTTAAGATCATAAATAATAGGACCAGGAGTAGCCAGGTTGGCCTCTTGAGCCTACACAATCATTCAATAGGATCATGGCTGATCTGACATTCCTCATGGAGTAGGAGAAAGTGAGGACTGCAGATGCTGGAGAGAATGTGGTGTTGGAGAAGCACAGCAGGTCAGACAGCATCCGAGGAGCAGGAGAATTGTCCTTCATCAGCTTCTCGGATGCTGCCTGACCTGCTGTGCTTTCCCAGCACCACACTCCCGACATTCCTCATGTCCACTTTCCTGTGTTTTCCAAATAAACCCTGACAATGCCTACCAATCAAGAATCTATCCATCTCAGCCTTAAACATACACAAGACCTCTACCACCACAGCTCTCTGTCACAAAGAGTTCCAAAGACTGACAACTCTCTGAGAGAATAAATTCTTCCCCATCTCAGTCTTTAATTAGCAGCCCTTTATTCTGAGATTCTGAGCCTAGAGTCTCACATGAGGGAGAATATCCTCTCAGCATTTACCTGTTAAGCTTTGCACTCTGTATTTAGAATCATAGAGTCATGGAGATGTACAACATGGAAACAGACCCTTCGGTCCAACCCGTCCATGCCGACCAGATATCCCAACCCAATCTAGTCCCACCTGCCAGCACCCGGCCCATATCCCTCCAAACCCTTCCTATTCATATACCCATCCAAATGCCTCTTAAATGTTGCAATTGTACCAGCCTCCACCACATCCTCTGGCAGCTCATTCCATACACGTACTACCCTCTGCGTAAAAAAGTTGCCCCTTAGGTCTCTTTTATATCTTTCCCCTCTCACCCTAAACCTATGCCCTCTAGTTCTGGACTTCCCAACTCCAGGGTAAAAACTTTGCCTACTTATCCTATCCATGCCCCTCTTAATTTTGTAAACTTCTATAAGGTCACCCCTCAGCCTCCGACGCTCCAGGGAAAACAGCCCCAGCCTGTTCAGCCTCTCCCTGTAGCTCAAATCCTCCAACCCTGGCAACATCCTTGTAGATCTTTTCTGAACCCTTTCAGGTTTCACAACATCTTTCCGATAGGAAAAGCTTTGCTTTAGATGGTCGAGGAAGATCACGACAAATGAAGCTGTGGAACTTGTTAACTGCATCGGCATTGAGGGTGTGGTCATCAGTCCTCAACCCTGTTGGACTAGACAAGACTTTACAGTGATGTATGCCCATGAATCAGATGCTTAATGAAGAACTAACAGTTGCCTGAAGAAAGCAGAACGAACAAAAATTATACCAAAAAGGTATGATGAAGAATTATTCACATCTGTGAAATGTGGTGTGGACCATTTGGGAACCAGCTGATGACAATGGCATGCTGAAAAGTTGGGAGGAGTAAGCAGTTTTTTTTATTATTGGGATCTGAGACTAACACTTACAGTCTAAATGAACCACTCTAATCCTTGTGCCCATAGTAGACCCAGATTTCAATAGTTTTAATCCCACAACAATGAATGAAAAGTGATAAAATTCCAAATTAGGATGGTGCATGATTTGCAGAGGAACATCAGAGAAATCAACTGCTTCTCCTATAAATTTTTGTTCTACTCCTGTCTGCTGACTCTAGTTGTCTTTCCTATTTATTTTACTGATGATGTTTATACTTCATTTTCACCATCTGGCTCCTTGCATCCACTATCCATTTCAAAGAGGTAGACACTTCTTTTAAAATAAATGTGTTTTTTTTATGGCTGAAAATGGTCAGTTTGTGACCTGTTAAAAGCTTGGAATCCGAAGATGCAACCAGGTTAACCTTTGGTGCAAAAATAACATGAAAACAATTCCACCTTGTAATACTAAAAAATATCAAAATGTGCTGATGTTTGAAACTTAGGAGGGGTATGGTAAACTGAAGATGACAGGATGACATTAATAGCCCAGCAGGATGGATAGGTAGGTGGTAGATATAATTCAATGTAGTAAACTTGATGTAGTGCATTTTAGAAGTAAGAATTGAGAAAATACATAATGTAATGGCTAAACATTTTAATATTAACAATCATGAGATTTTGTTGCACCAGTGCACAGTTTATTAAAGTGATGACACAAGCACCAAGTAGTTAGAAAAGGTAAATTAACTTGTTAACTGCAAACCTCCTCAGAGGTGTTCTCATTCTAGCACCATAGGAACATCAGAAGTGCAGCAGAAACCCCATTTATGCACATTGAACAAATCGTTTCTTGAACTTTCAGCAACGTCACAGCAGTGGAGTAGAAGCAGCTCTGAGCAAATTTGCAGTCTTTGATCTTGGCCCTACTTAGAGGGATGGAATTCAACCGTAAGATGGTAATGCTTAATTTGTACTGACCTCAATTGGAGCATAGTTGGAATAAGTACTCCATGACCAGAGAATATAAAAGCAATTTCCATTACCATGCAAAATTGCTAACATGTTACCAGAAAGGAGTGAGTTACAGTTCTGAACACAAATCACAGAAGTTAGATTGTTTTGGGGAGGGATAAAAGAAGGACAAGGTATTCAGGGGAAGCTGAGCTTTATAGGTTAGGAAAATGATATAAGGTTATCTCTGAATGAATTGAGTTGACGTAAGATGTAACTTGGAAAATCAGCAAGGAGAATTCACCTGGAGTGATGATGGTATGAATAAGTAGTTACAGTGGGATAGAAAAGAAGATATTTTGGTGAAAGAGGCAACAAGATAATGGTATTAGACTCATATGGGTTTGAAGCAAAGGTGAAAGTCAAGTAGGACAGTGAGGTTGTGCAGGATCAGCTGATCACAGGAATCCAAAAAATGTGCTTGTAATCAGAAGTTGGGGTATGAGATTTCTCACAGGGGTCAAAAAGATGGCTTTACTATTATTAATGCTAAGCAGCAGAAGGCTTTTAGTGTCACACAATTTAATTTTGTAGAGGGAGTCAGACAGCTCATAGAATCGAGGTTATGTGCAGAAGTAAACGCTGGGCATTATTGACAAATACAGTTTCTTCCAGTCAACTGTTAGTACAACCCAAGCCACAGAACTGCAAAACCATGCCACTAAGCTAATTTCCTTCGAAAAGCACTAGCTGAAGAGCTACCAGAGTTGTTTGCAACTTGAACAGCTTAATTAATGCCAAGCTGAACATCCGACCTCATCCTCTCCATCATCTCTATATTGTCACCCACCTCTGCTTAATCCAACTTACCTGTCACTACATCAAATATTTTATTTTCTCATCAAGCCTTGTCCTTGGTGGCCACCATTGGCTACCATTTTGCCAATATCACAATATTAAAATTCTCACCCAGGTTTCTAAATGCCCTCATAATCTTTAGCAGGCCCAATGTTGTCGAATTCCTAACTTTAACTTTAAGGCCATGTTCAAAATTTACCCATTTCATTAAGCTTCTGGCCACCCTAATAATCCTTTGGCTTGGTGTATATTCCATTATATCTGTGTGTCTTCCTGGATGTTATACATGCTGAGGAAAATAAATTCTCATTATATTTTTAATTGAGTGATTGCTGGTAATAGGATCACAATAATTTCAATTAGATCATCAAAAATGCTAATTATAGTATTCCTCTTTTTCAAATAGGATGTGTAGGTTGAATTTTGATACTGTTTATAAATGCAGTCTATATATGCTTGCATAAAGATTCGAGTAAAATCTTTAAGATGGTAAGCATTTCAAATTTAAGAATTTAATATTTTTATATTATGGATTAACAGAAATAGATTTGGCGTGGGAGAATAGTGGAATGGAAATATCCTTATCTAGAGTTTCAGCTGACAAATGCCTCTAGCTTCATCCAGTATTGCTTTTCCCAAAACAGCTTAATTTAAAGCAATTGTATTCTGTTTCTGACATCATCATTGAAGGTTTAACTTCCTGGCAAAATTACTGAAGGATTGCAGTGAGTTAATTGGCTGCAATTAATTTTAGGTAAGATTCTATGAATTCGACATCTGTTATACAGTCAAGGTTTTGATATAATTTTAGAAATTGCACAAATGAAGCTTGAGCATTTTCCAAAATCATCTGATCCCTGGAACAGTTGTATTCGTTTCTCACACTCCTCTGTTGAACATTCTGCATAGCCTGCTCTGTTAGAAGATGAGACATTAAACCAATGTCTGTTTTGGCCTTTGGATAAAGGTAAAATCTTCTATTAAGGATCATATAAGACTTTTAGAATATCGTAGTCCAGGCGAGGCAACTTGGTTTTTGAAAGGAAGATTGTGTTTGACAAATATATTAGAGTCTTGGCCGAAAGTATGGAAAAATGGGAATGAGCAGATATGATGTTTTTAGCTTTCCAAAAGCCGTTCAATTGGATGCCACTCAAGAGGTCATTATAAAAGAGAAGTTTATGATATTGTGAGTAATATATTAACATGGATAAATAATTGGCTAACAGGAAATATTGTCAGGATAAATGGATGTTTAGGTTGGTAAGCTGTGTATCGTGGTATGTTACATGGATCAATGCTGATGCTTCCACTTTCTACAGTATGTATTAATCCCTTGGATGAAGAACCAATTGTACTGTAGTCAAATTTCACATTTGACGACTCAGACAGATGGAAAGGCATCTGGTTAGGAGGTTACAACAAGTCTGCAAATGGATATTAATAATAGAAAGGGCAAAAAATTGACAGATGAAGTAAATTGTGGAAAAATGTTGTCCACTTTGGCAGGAGAATAGAAAAGCAGAATAATATTTAAATGAAAAGAAGTGGCAGAGTGCAGTGGTAGGGAAGGATCTGGTGCCATAGTACATGAATCCAAAAAAATATTAGCATGCAGGTACCAGGAAGGCAATGGAATGATGGTCTTTACTTCAAGGTGGAGAGGATATTTAAATATGGAAATTTTGCTACAAATTCACATATTTTATACTTGTAGATTACATTAATGATGGTGAGCTGTTCTGTAAATTTCCTTTATCCTTCTCAACAATGTGTCACCACCCTCACCTCAGAAAAAAATACTTTATCCACCACCTATCTGACATTTTTCTATTAGTCACATTAATCACATGGAGTGAAGTGGCTAAACTAATATAAATAAGTCCTAAATAGAACAAATATTTTGCTATGGTCCTATTTCTACTGTCCAAAATGCAAGTGTTGCATAGCACCTTTACTGTAAACTTCCATTCTCATCAGTGTGGGTTAGATGAACCAAAAACTGTGTGACTTCAATTTTAAGGTTAATGAAATATCTGCTTGAAAAAGAGAACAATTAAAGAATGTCAAAAATAAGCAGGCCAGCAGGATTATTACTCAGAACAATGGGGGGGATGACATCAAATTAGTGCCAACTTAATTGGGATTGAAATCTGGAAGTAGTTGAAATCTGGTACTTTCTTTCAAAAAAAGATAATGGATGCTGTGTCAGTTGATATTTTCAGACAGACAGCAACAGACTTTTTTTGTTAGTTAAGGGTAGCAAGAATATGAAAACTGCATTGTTGTGTTATGGTTGTAATACAATTCAAATGAGTAGTCATTACTTATACCAGACACATTATTTTAATACAGTAATATATAATTTGAGCATCTTATTATGGGATAAATAGGAAATACAAAGATTGGTGACAGACAAGGCAGTGTAACTTGTTTAGTACATGCATTCACACGAGAAAATTGCCCTGAAAATATATTTAAAAGTAGTTGCAAGAAAATTATGTGTTGTGCACATTTCATTATGTACATTAAGTGAGACAATTATTTACAAAATATGTTATTGTATTACTATGTATATGAAAACGTCTGCAGATAAAAGAATCACCTTCCATATGTGTTCAAGTTAAATGGTGGAACTTTTGCGACATAATTCAAACCCAACAGTAATTTCATCAACGGGTAGGATTGAACTCATAAAGGAGAATTCATGTGCATAGCTCAAGCCCACCCCCTGCTGGGTGGTTATAGTGAAGCATTGCTGGGCCGTGGGGATGAAGGTTCAGAACCAAACATTACGCACCAATATAAATCCATATAAATCATAGATTGAAAAGCTCCATTTATTTTCATCTGCTTGTACAATAAGAGAGTGCAGACTCCCTAACATATCACGGCAAGAGAAAATATGTTAGAAAGGATACTGATGTCTGATGAGAATGATACCCTGTGGCAGATCTCACACAGGTTTTTTTGTTGCTTTTAGAATTGCTTTTAGATTTAAAATAAAACAATTAATGAACCTGTTTAGGGATCGTGGAGGAAGTGGGTGCTTGGGGCAGAGGTAGTAAATGACCAAGTTGGATGGTGCTTCTTTCCCATCTGGATGATATCTGAAGTCACATGACACCAGGTTATAGTCTAACAGGTTTATTTTAAATCACAAGCTTTTGGAGTGCTGCTCCTTCAAGCTCTGCTCAAACACAAAGGAGCAGCACTGCAAATCTTGTGATTTCAAATAAACCTGTTGGACTATAACCTGGTGTCGTTCTGACTTTGTCCACCCCAGTCCAACACTGACACCTCCACATCATCAGCACAATGTACAGGATAGACTGTGCTAACAGATTATCTCTTTTGATGGTTTCTAACAGCATGTTAGGATAAGCACAAAAAACTGGACACTACAGTGTGTGGAACAATCTTTATTGACACCTAGAATGAAGGATCAGTCTAATTTGGCTTCTAGTTCTATCTTTCAAGCTCCTTGAAGAATTATAAAAAGCAATGGCCCTTTTACAACATATAGTGTTTCCAAAAAACATTGACATCACAGATAGGACTTGTATAAACACAAACTAGAAAAAAATGTTAAATCCTTTTGAAGGTAGTCACAAATTCATAGAGATGTATAACATGGAAACAGACCCTTCGGTCCAACTCATCCATGTTGACCAGATATCCTAAATTAATCTAGTCGCATTTGCCAGCATTTGACCGATATCCCTCTAAACTCTTCCTATTCACGTACTTAGGCAGATGTTTTTAAATATTGTAATTTCACCTACCTCCATCATTTGCTCTGGCAGCTCGTTCCATAAATGTACTACCTCTTAGGTCCTTTTTAAATCTTTCCCCTCTCACGTCAAACCTATACCTTCTCGTATTGGACTCCCCTACTCTGGGAAAAAGACCTTGGCTATTGACCCTGTCAAAGCCCCTCATTATTTTATAAACCTCATCCATATTAACAGTTGTAATTGGCTACTCAATGGCTTCTTCCCTCTAGTAAGACCTCCTGACATAGCCGTTTTAACCTTTCTGAAAAATAGGTATTATTAACTGTTTTCTTTCTATTCTTTTGTTTTTGGATGCCTTAGTCTATTGCTCAAGTGCTTTAAGTGTTTAATACTTTGACTTCAAAAACGGAATACAAGTTATTCACTCTTCTTAGAACACTTCCAAACTATTTCTGTGGAAAATGTGTAGAAATATAGAAACTAGGAACAGGAGTGGGCCATTTGGCCCTTGAATCTTGTTCCACCATTCAACATGAATAATTATCCATCTCAGTACCTTCTTCCTGCTTTGTCTCCATACTCTTTGATCCATTTAGCCCTAAGAATTATATCTAACTCCTTTTTGAAAACAGGAGTTTTGGCTTCAACCACTTTCTGTGGTAGAGAATTCTATGGATTCATCACTCTTTGGGTGAAGAAACTTTTCCTCATCTCAGTCATAAATAGCCTACCCAAGCATCCTTAAATTGTGAATGTTACCCAGAACAAAGAAATTTGATTAATAACTCTCAACTTTCAAGACATTCACCAGGCAACTCTCTGTAATGGCCAGCTGTTGTTGACTACTTAATTAGACTAGTTCCTGGGCTCCAAAGATGCTTCATTTTATTAATTTTCATGCTTCTCTTCCTTCCCTTCCATTTCCAGTCATACCCTCACTTGCACTTGTCTGTTTTTAAATTCTTTCACATGGGGGTGAAATTTGGTGAAGCCAGGAGAAATGTAACAGTGATTTAGTCACCTGTACAGCTCCCAACTGAATTTTCTTTAATTAAATCAACTGAACAAAAAGCTTTTGTAGCCATCCAACACTGAGATTTAGCCCATTGCTTCCCATTGTCTTTTGCTAATAACAGTACTGCTATTTAAACATCTGCTGTTCTCCAATTAAGCACTTTACACATCATTAAACTTGTTTTCCTTTGTGTGTAGTTGTGTTTTTCACCCACCTTACCTTTCTCTTCTTCTGTTCCCTTTTGAAATGCTGGAAATCTTCTGAGTCTACCAGTTCTGATGGAAGGAATATTGACTTGTCTGTTCTCTTTGCAGATGCTGGCTGACCTAAGCATTATTCTGGTACCTTCTGTAATCGGACCAAGTTGGATGGTGATGTTATGGTGCTTTTCATGTTCCTTTCTCTACCCATGAACAGTTCCTGGTGAGAAACTTGTATAGCCCAGGTATCTTTTTTGTGCTTAATCAGTCGAGGCAAAAGTTGAGCAATATGATTTACAGAAGTATCACGTGTAGTGATGCATTTCAGTTTTTCTTGACTGATGAGATATGTCTGTTTCAGGGGAAAAAATACTCAGAACTCAAGGAATTTAAAAATAGCTGCAAATGCGAAGTATTTCATATAAGAGAGCTGCTGTATTGATGAGGCTTGAGCTGAATATAACAATCAGAGTGTAAGACTGATGTCAGTGTCCATGTGGAACTGTAATCACTGAGACAATAACAGTATGGAAATTAATGTCCGAAAAGTGACAGGAATGGTTTTCTATTAAATAGACTGTATGTAGGTTTTATTGAATAGAAACCTTTAACAAAAGATGGTGCTCAGTTAAGAACTTTGTTTGATGGATTTATGTCCTCAAAAACTCAGTGGTACTGAGTCTTACCTTTATGACAGAGCAATTTCCAGCCTTAATGAAATGTTCCCAACTCTCCTACAAATGCACCCATTCCCATGTGTCTGTTGGTCAACCCAAATTTTGAAGTATCTCCTATTCATGAGCTTACGAATTTTAGTGTTGCTCCTTCTACCCTGGCTTTCTTTCTGTTACGTTTATAGACCATTGCTTTCTCTAGGAGTGAAAGGCATGGAAATGATATGGACAGATCCATCCATATGAGTGTATGGATCTCATTGTAATTAAAACTTATTTGTAATTGGGTTCTGTGCCTGAAGGTAGGCTCAATCCAAAGTGCTACGTCAAGAACACGGATTGCAATTCCAGCCCAGCTGGAACAAGGGTCAAACCCCATTCCTTTGCACCGTCTGATTCACATCAACAGTCCAACTAACTGAACCAACTGGCTGCTCAAGAAGTCTGAGTTGTTGTGGTAACATGAACCTTTCTATCCATATGGTAGCCTAAAGCTGACCAGGAACCTCTCACTCCTACACCTGTCATTGTGGATGTATGTTGGAAGGATTTATAAATCAATAAAAACTTGTTTGGTCCCATTATAAATGCAGCTACTTTGGCCAGGATGTCCAGGAATGATAGCTTCTGGCTCAGAGAGAGAGCTGCTTCATAATGTGCCATTATAAAATGTGGATGTGCAATTGTCCCTCTAAATGAATTCTGAGTAATGACTCGCTTTTGTGGCATGCTATGTGAAATGCCATAACACTTCCAAGTGAAGAAGGTACTTAAGTATCTACAGAGGTTATAGTTTATTAACATTCATAATATTATTTATTACAATTTCCCTGAGACCTTAATGCTGTGGAAGAAAAATGGAGATGAGTGAAGGCTGTAAGATTGGTAATTGGCAAGTGTTTTCTTTGACAAACCAATGAGGTAGTTCTTCGATGACTCTGGTTATGGGTTGTCTCAACTAGCATTTGGTTCAGCCAGAAACACTCAGAGAGATTCACCCGATAATCGGAGGGTTCCTGTAGCTGTTGTGGACTTTCTGATGCTGTTGTTTCAGCCATTGCTGCCACTCTTCCTTTTGCTGTTGAGAAAGTGCTGCATCTCTTGAACTGGCTACAATCATTTAAAGATTCCAGTGTCTGAAACGCCTGAAGTGGTACAGTGTTCCTGTCTGCCCTGTAAAGTAAGTGAGGGAAATTGTAATGGGTTATGATGAACTCATATTCATGGACAACATTATTGCTCTGCTACTACGCACTGTTTAAGATCACTTCTAAAGAATGGTCACTGATCACAAACCAGAGGATGACTGAAGGGTGTTCAGTCCATTGTGGATAGGAGTTGGAATGTCATGTTGCTGCTGTACAGGACATAAGTTTGGCCACTTTTGGAACACTGCAATCAGTTCTGATCTCCCTGCTATAGGAAAGATGTTGTTAAACTTGAAAATGTGCAGAAAAGATTTACAAGGATGTTGGGATTGGAGAGTTTGAGCTATAGGGAGGGGCTAAAATAGGCTGGGGTTATTTTCCCTCGAGGGTTGGAGGCTGAAGGGTGAACTTAATAGAAGTTTATAAAACCATGAGAGGCATGAGTGGAGTGAATAGCTAAGGTCTTTTCCCCATGGTTGGGGGAGTCCAAAACAAGAAGGTGTAGTGAGAGGGTAAACTTTGTCTTGCGGAGGGTGATGTGTGTACGAAACAAGCTTACAGAGGAAGTGGTGGAGGCTGGTACAATTACAACATTTAAAAAGCACCTGGATGGATACATGAATAGGTTTGGAGGGATATGGGCCAAAAGCTGGCAAATGAGTTTAGATCAGTTTAGGATATCTGCTTGGCATGGACAAGTTGGACTGAAGGATCCGTTTTCATGCTGTACAACTCTATCACACTATGCCTGCATGAGATGGTACTGTGAAGAAAATATGGGATTAGACTAATGAAAGAACATTCACTTTGGATTTTCTGTCCTGTTTCATAGAATGCTACAGCACAGAAAAAGGCCTCTGGACCAACTGTGTTTTTGGAAAAGATATCCAATTAGTTAATTGTTTTGGCTTTGGCTTCATGCCCTTGAAATTTCTCCTACTTCAAGTGATTGTCCAACTAAATCAGTTTGCAAATTACTTTCAAGCATTGTATTATACTTTTTCTTGGCAATCACACTGTATCCTTTTGATTCAAGAATGTTTGGGATCAATGTATTTCTTGAATTTGGAATTTTCAGAACTATAGAGTAACATTTGAATGCCTAATGACAAATGTGAACCAGATTGAAATATATTCTTGGAATGTAAAATATTGTCAAAACATTAAAAAGCACTGATAAACCTGTTTATTTATCCAAATACTGTACCTCTCGTGCTGTGTTATACCAGAATGCCAACTGGCATACTTCCAACACTTTATGCTATAATATAAGAAGGATAAGGACATGATAGTGATACATTCCTGATGAAGGGCTCTTGCCCAAAGCATCGATTCTCCTGCCCCTCGGATGCTGCCTGACCTACTGTGCTTTTCCAGCACCGCACTCTTGACTATGATAGTGGTACAGTGGAGGCTGTCTTGCAGAAGGTATCCAATCCACAAATATTCAATTAGCACAGTTTGCAGACCAAGATGAAGTGGTGTAGAGTGGGTACAATTACAGCATTTAAAAGGCATCTGGATGGATATGTGAATAGGAAGGGTTTGGAGGGTTATGGGCCAAATGCTGGTAAATGGGACTAGCTCAGATTGGGATGTCTGTTTCCATGCTGTATAACTATAAACTAGATTAACCTATTTATTCTCTATTATCAGCTCCCATAATGGAAACAGTTTTTTCCATCTCAATAAAATTTAACTTTTGGGTGTATGTTTGCTTGCTGAGCTGAAAGGTTTATTTCCAGATGTTTCATTACCTTACATCTTCAGTGGACTTCATGCAAAGCAATACTGAAAATTTCTGCTTTCTATTTATATGTTTGGGTTTCTTTGGATTGGTGATGTCATTTCCTATGGAGAAGTCACTTCCTGTTCCTTTTCTCAGATCAATTTTAACTTTGATCGCTTTGAGCCAAGGAGAATAATTTCAGTTTATTTATTCTCTCCACACAACTAAAATACTATTCTGATACATCAAATTCATTCCAATAAAAATTCTCTTTTAACTTAAATCATGGTGCTCAGGATTAGGCATAATGTGTAGATAAAGGTTGTCCATTAACAACCCAAAGGACACTGTACAACCCACCAAGGGTTTCTCTCTGGCCTGCAGAATGCTGATAGGCACAGTTTGTTTGATAACATTATGGCAGAACTCTATCTACAATCAGCTCTAAAAATAAACAGAAAACATGCTTATATCATCATGTAGCCTTTGACAAGTTCAATTCCTTTTCTGAATAAGGTGGCTCATTATGTGGATTGCACATCCTGTGATGTTGGTTAAACACCTTGAGAGTTTGAAATAATAAGGGTCTTTGGGTGTTTCAAGAGATGAAAACATGTTTACCTCAGCATCAAAAATACTGACCTTTGCACCAGAAAGTATCTTTGAATTGGAATTGATAGATGGTATTTTTGCAAGTTAATCATTAAACCCTCAGACTCACGGAGAAACCAGTATATCATTAATCCAATATTCAAATGTCCAAACTTGAATATAAACTATATTAAATTGCATATAATCTGCACTCACTGTATAATCAGACTATATGTCTCTGTATGGATGGATGTGGGGGATGGGATATTCCAGGGGTAACGGAGGAAGGTTATATCGTGCCATTCTGAAGAAATGGCCAAAGATCAGATGACTTGTCTTGCTAGTAAACACTGCTCATTGGTCAGGTACAGAGCTGAAACAATACAGATGGTAACTTACTGCCCTCCTTTGAAGGTCAATGCAAGGTACAGAAAGCTGATCTAGAGGTGAGGTTTTTGAGAACAGAAAGCTACTTGGATTGTTTTGTTTAATGACTATTTAGCAAATGTTTTAGAACAATTTACATCCAGTTTTCTTCATGATTTAAGAACCCTTAAAGAAGCAAGTATATGGGACAACGAAATAATTTTTAAAATGTACGCACGAGGCAATATAGCAATTTAATAGATGTAATTAATGCTTAATGTGATGTTCTTACAAATCATCAGCACAGGGTTAATGGTTCTCTTCATTTCTCCCACCAGCTAGCATTGACTTGACATGCAGATCAGAGGCCAGTTACATAGGCAGATTGTTACTACTTTCGTTTCAGCCAAGCGTAAAAGGTGACCTCTTGTGAGCGATCAACGTGCATCTGTCGACCTGGTGCAATAGTTTGGCACTTTTACACAGAGCTACTATTGATCTTTATACAATCAATATTTGTCTGAGCAGTTTGAAGATCTCATGCACTTAAAAGACAATCTAAACTAATTATAATTGCAGGCAGGATTAAGTGCTCATGTGCTTTCAAATTGAGCCTTTCTTGGAAATCAGAAAGAGCAAGATACTCAGAATTGCAGCTGTTTTGTTGGACAATTTGAAGAGTGAGGAAAATACAATCCACAAAAGGAAAATTCTGTGGATACTGCCGGAAATCTGAAATACAAACAAAAACTGCTCGAGATTCTCAGCAGGTCAGGCAGGTCTCATCTGTAGAGAGAAACAGACTTAATGTTTCAGATCATCAAGTGGAAACGTTAACTCCGTTGCTACTCACAGAAAATATAATATAGAGTTTATATATTTGTAGCTGGAACTATACCATAACAGACCCTATGTGGAAGAAACATCCCTTTCTCTTAACAAATTATTTTGAAAAAAATCCAAATGATATAAATTATACAATAAATTTTCATGATTAGTAACATAAGGAATAGTGCACGTTAAGAACATTTAATTAAAATTGGTCTCAAATATTTTTGCAGTAATGTCCTGGCACAATCTTGAACAAATTAAACAAAATACAGTAAATACCCAAAAGTACCACTTAAAGCAAGAGTGCAAAATTGGACTCAGTGAAACATTGCTGACAATGTTACGAAAGCCCAAGGATGTGAAATATTGGAGATCCACTGCTGGTCATTTTCAGTGCAGGACACTGAGCAAGGGGATTTGATACATTACTTTGAAGGTCCACGCTTACCTACACCCAATCATACATTTAGCTATATAAGGAGCTCACTTACCCACGAATTGTTATTTAAAGGACCATCCATCCTCATGCAAGTGTGTTGCATTCAATCGGGAAAACTCAAAAGAGTTGGTGATTCAAGTTTACAAAGAGACATGGGAACTATAGTTGGATTTTTTTGGGGTCTGCAAAGACCAAAGAGGAGGATTCCCTGTAGGGGCAAATTATCTGGGTTGCCACAATACTGATTGGCCACCTTTATATCAACCATTATATTTTTTGGTTTGGTGGACGATTTTACAGCTGCCTTTCTGCTGACTGACCGTTCCACTGCCAACCCTCTCAATTTAACCAGTTTGGAGTCTGGCACTGATACACACTGGCTTATCTGCACCAGTTGCGGACCTCTCCCATAACCAACGAATCCTGGAATTATACTGAACCAAGATTACACATAGGAGATACCCACAGAGTCGCTGCAGTGCTCTTAGGAGGCCATTGTGTGGGTGAGGGTCAGGAGTTCTCCGGTATAATGCAGCAGCTGGTGTCCAGTTCTATAGTGGTCTACTGCACCTTTCATAACATTACGGTCATGAAAGTGCAACTGACGTGACCAGGCATCCCGAACCCACATCCAAAAGAGGAAGGAAAGGTGGAAGTTTAGGAAGCAGAAGAGGAAGAGGGAGGAATATATCTGGGATCACTGTATTCATTATAAATCTGAGAGGAGCTCCAATTACCAAATCCATCCACCAACATGATGCCACCGTTCCTCCATCAGAGTGGTGTTTCTCCCCTTGTCCACATCCCCCATTAAAGCTTCAAAGTTACATCTGTGTTTTTGGAATTGCCTTCACTGTCCTGCTACAGATTCTATTTTCCCTGTTTACAAATGCAGCAAAAGTGTTCCACAGCAGCCTCCTTTCAGCCGGTGCACCTTCCAGTTAAGAGGGACAACTTGCCTTTAAGAACAGAATGAACTGGACCAGGAATTGTCAGTACCGCACTGCTTGGTTCATTCAGTGGCATGGGAGTTGCTCAGCCAACAAGACTATCAGGTAAATCATGTGGCAATACCAAATTTAAGAGCAGCACATCTTGACCACCACCAAGATTTGGCAGGCCCCAGATTGTGACTACTGTGCCTGAAAAGTGGAGCAACCCAACATTGGAACGTGGTAAATCCACCTCCTACAATCAACCACCTAAATGCCTTATTTGAGTCAGATTTCTGCTTGCAATAAGATAAGGGCAGTTTTATATTGTAGTCTTACACCCATTTGAACTTGGGCTGAGATAGACCAGACTCATTTCCCATAGGGCCACTGGCAACAAGAAGAAATTTTCAATATAAGAGACATAAGTGAATTCAATACCAGGCTGAAGAGCTACAAGAGCAGGAGCCACAACAGTTTTTTTCATGAAGAGTCATTGACATTCTTGTGATTAAGCTAAAACCCCTCTACTGTTCTTCAATTCTTTGTCTGAAAATAAGTCAGACTCATAGCGTTGTGATTTCCCTCTACAAGTGAAACAAGGAAGAAGGTCCCAAATCAAGTTCATTGGAACAGAGATGAAATACTATGGTACTGGCATCAATTTGATTCACAGCAACCAAGCAGCCAGCTAAGATAACCAATCCCCAATGAGTCAAAGTTGCTGGGGACCTATGCAACTCTCCATGAGGGCTATAATGCTTGAACTATGAAGAGTATTGGTGGAGGATCCAGTTCTCTTTCCTTGACATAGCTGATCATATTTCTCAAACTGTCACCATCTGCCATTGACATTTGAAGTCTTGATACTCGACCTGTTTGGTCTCATTGTGAACTCTGCTTCTTGACCATCATGTACCAGAGTAGGTTGTCAATTTGTTTGCTGAGTTGGTAGGTTTGTTCTCAAATGTTTCATCATCGTGCTAGGTAACGTCATCAGTGAGCCTCTGGTGAAGTGATGGTGTTCTGTCTTGCTTGCTATTTATGTGTCTTGGTTTGTTGTGGTAGGTGATATCGTTTCCGGTTCTGTTTCTGAGAGGTTGGTAAATGGGGTCCAAATCTATGTTTGTTAATGGAGCTCCAGTTTGAATACCAGGCCTCTAGGAATTCCCACGTGTGTCTTTGTTTGGCCTGTCCAAGATAGATGCATTGTCCCAGTCAAACTGGTCTCCCTTTTTTGTCTTTTTTTTGGATAACAGTGATAGTTGGTCATGTCTTTTGGTGGCTAGTTGGTGTTCATGTATCCTAGTGGTTAGTTTCCTGCCTGTCAGTCCAATGTAATGTTTGTTGCAGTCCTTGCTGGGTGTTTTGTGTATTACGTCTGTTCTGCTGCTGTGGGTATGGGGTCCTTTAAATTCATCGGTTGTGTTTTAGTGTGGTAGAAAGTTTGTGGGCTGCCATGTTGCCCAGAGGCCACAGTAGTCTGGTGGTCATCTCTGAAATGTCTGTGATGTACAGCAGGGTGACTACAGTCTTGGGCATATTGTGTCTTCCTGTTTAGGTCTGTTGTGCAGGAATCAGCAGACTGCATTTATTGGGTAACCGTTGTTTCTGAATACATTATATAGGTATTTTTGCTCAGCTTCTTCCATTTATGGGGTGCTACAGTGTGTTGTGGCTCATTTGAATGGTGTCCTGACACACCTCCATTTATGGATGTTGGGATGGCTGTTTCTGGAGTTGAGTATCTGGTCAGTGTGTGTGTAGGTTTTCTGTAAACACTGGTCTGCAGTTCTCCATTGGCTTTTTGTTCTACCATGACGTCCAAGAAGAGGAGTTGGTTATTGTTCTCTTCCTCTTTGGTGAATTTTATACTGGTGAGGATGTTGTTTATGTGTTTGTGGGGCGGCACAGTGGCTCACTTGTTAGCACTGCTGCCTCACAGCACCAGGGTCCCAGATTCGATTCCAGCCTCGGGCAACAGTCTGTGTGGATTTTGTACATTCTCCCCGTGTCTGCGGGGTTTCCTCCGGGTGCTCTGGTTTCCTCCCACAGTCCAAAGATGTGCAGGTCAGGTGAATTGGCCATGCTAAATTGCCCATAGTGTCGGGGTGAATTTAGGGTAGGGGAATGGGTCTGCGTGGGTTACTCTTCGTAGGGTCAGTGTGGACTTGTTGGGCCAAAGGGCATGTTTCCATCCTGTAAGGAATCTAATCTAAAAAAAAATCTAATCTTCAAGTTTGTTGCGTTTTGTGATTATAAAGGTGCCATCCACATAGCAGACCCAAACCTCTGCATAACTGCGTGACATTTGAGCCCAGAGTTTCTGAATCAGAGGCAGGGACGTTACCAGGCTTGCACTGTATCGCCACCATTCTAACGTTCCCTCAAACATTCGTTGTGATCAAATCCCACCTCTCTGTTTATTTGTATTGCCACAGAAGTGGTTAAACCATCGAGAAAAAGGATTCTAATTTTGCCGCAAATTGAACCTTTAACAGTTCTCATCTTTAGCATTCAAGTTTTATAGGTTTAAGTGCCATTGACATTGTTTAATACTCACACAAAAATATTTGGTTTGGTACCAAAGTTAAAAGTTTCTTGGTAAAGTCAAAGTTTAATGGTATGCATATTCAGGTTTTTTTTAATAACTTTAACACGTGATTTTTCATTTTTGCATTTTAAAATGGAGGTAAATATCAGACCAAAATAGCTTGGCAAAATGGCATTGCTAGCTTACTCCCACATTGTTACCCATTCCAAATTTTTACGTTGACCACAATCTACTTTGTCAGAGTTATTGCCAGAAACAGATGGGAACCTAATCAAGATTAAATGACAAAGTTAAGATACAATTATCATCGCTGCCTGAATTGCTACTGCCAGTTTGTGTTCCCACCTACAGAACCTACATGCAACAATTATGGGAGGGAGCGATTTGCTGTGGTATTAAAAGGTATTCTCAGCTGCTATCAAATGAAACTGAAGAACATGTTGGACTACATTTTGTCTCTATTTGACTTTCTTGCTACTCAGGTGACTTTGAAATCTGTACATTTGCTGCACATTCCGAAGTGGATTCTGGTATTAAACTGAATCCTTCATGGCCATCCCCCCCATAGGAATTCATATCTGGCAAGACAGGGATTGGGACAACACAGAAACTCATTGCAGACCTGTAAATGGAGGCAGAGCAAACTGCCCAACTGAGATTGTAGGCTCTATAACACCCACATACCTCTCAAAGGTGCAGCACTTAAGGAGGTGTCATTTTTCTGTTGAGGCTATCAGAGATCTGCAAAACAAATTTCCAAATTGACTCAGCGTGATCAGGTGTTGTCAAGGTCACTTTACCTCTGGTTACAACAGGCTTGGACAAGATCTATTAGTAACATTGGTCAGTCTGTCATCTGTGCTTGCTTTGAGCAAAAGACTGCCTGTTTTGTTTTTAATCTTCCGTTGGATTTGTTTGTTGCTGACAAGGCCAACATTCATTGCCCGCCTCTAATTGCTCTTGAGAAGGTGTCAGTCTCCTCGTCTGTCCATCTGCTGTAGATATACACACAGGACTTTAGGGAGGAAGGTTAGGGATTTTTATTGCCTGCAACATCTTCCATCACTAAGATTCACCCCCTCAGTGACCGCCAACCCTGCGTATCATCTATGGCTACCTTCTTCATCCCTCAGAATACCTTTTCAACTTGCCCCCAAATGAACCAACACAACAAGCCAAGCCAGCCATTGGTCAGCTTACCCATTTACCCCCACAGTTTTCATCATCGCAGGAGAAGGCAGGGCAGAGAGAGAGCCAGTTCAGGTACAGATGTACTCAAAATCATGCTCCACGCCCCTCCAAGAAGACAATTATGACTCTTGCAGAAGATGACCTGGACTGTTCCTGCGGAGATACCAAGACATCCACATCCCATCAACCGAATACATCCCTCTCTACATTCTAAAGGGACTCTCACATTAACCTTGCTGTCAGTCATTTTAAATCTGCACCACTGCCTAATATGGTGTATGGTCATGCCGGAGAAAGTGAGGTCTGCAGATGCTGGAGATCAAAGTTGAAACTTTATTGCTGGTGTATGATCATGCCAGCTCAGTACACTCTACGAGCTGCTGCTCAGGGTGAAAGTTGCTGCTTGATCTAGTGTGGTAGAAAGTTCACTTCATGCTCTATGATCTAGTATTCACTTCATTCACTTCATGGTGTAGCGAGAATGTCTCTTTAGTTAACAAGAAAAAACGATTGAGATTTTCTTGTCAGGGTTGGAAACCCTTGATTGGACAAAAGCAATTATACACTTACATTTTGTCAAGTCTAGCTTTGAGTTTCCTGGACAGAGAAAGCAAAGATTAATCCATGTATGCTAACAGCATTGACCCTTCCTCAGCAGTAAGTGTGTGCTGTACTCCCATCTTTTGAAGAACATGTGAACATATGTGTAAGGAACAGAGGTAAGCCATTTGGCCCCTTGAGCTTGTTGCAGGGGCCCACAGTAGCTCAGTGGTTAGCACTGCTGCCTCCCAGTGCCAGATTCGATTCCACCCTTGGACTGAGTAGAATTTGCACATTCTCCCTGTGTCTGTGTGGGTTTCCTCTGGGTGGTCTGGTTCCCTCCCACAGTCCAAAGATTTGCAGTTTTGATGGATTTGCCATGTTAAATTGACGACATTGTCCAGGGATGTGCAGGGTAGGTGGAATAGCCATGGGAAATGCAAGGTTACGGAGATAGGATGTGCCTGGATGGGATGTGCTTCAGAGAGTCATGTGAACTCGATGGGCTGAATGGCCTGTTACCTGTCAGGATTCTATGACTACGTGAGCCTGCTGCATCATTCATTAGCATTGTGGCTGATCTGTTTGTGTTTTAATTCCACGTTCCCATTCGGCTTCCTAATAAGAATCTATAATCTCTGCTTAAAAATATTCAATTATCCTGCATTCACTGCCTACTGATGCAGACTGTTCCAAAGTCACACAACACTCTTGAGAGAAAAGGTTTCTTGTCATTGCTATTCTAAAAGAGAGATGTTTAATTTTAGAACAGTGACCCTTACTTCTGGAATCACCCGCAAGTGGTCTGCATTGACCTTATAAAGACCATTCAGGATCAGATAAACTTCAATCAGGTCAGATCTCACTCAAGCTCCATCAGGAACAAGCCTCGCCTGTCTAAACTTTCCTCCTAAGACATGCTCATTCCAGGCATTAATCTAATAAACTGCCGCTGAAATGATTCCAACATATTTATATCTTTCCTTAAATAAAAATTTGTGAACTGCATACATTATTTGAGTAGTTGTTTCACCAAGACCCTGTATAACTGCAGTGTAACATCTTTACTTTAATACTGTCTTTCATTGCTTTCTCAATAAAGGATAACATTCCACATGGTTTCTTAATGACTTGATTTTTACAAGAATGATACCTGGACTTCCGGTGTTTAGGTTTGAGGAGAGATTATACAAATTAAGCCTGTTTTCTAAAAGGTTAAGGAGTTATCTTCAAGAAATTAACAGGAAAAGCCAGTGTAGGTAAATATAAAGTTTTTTTTCCCCACTGGTTAGGGATTCTAGTCTGGGAAATAGGGCCACACCATTCAGGAGAGATGTTAGGACACACTTCTACATACAAAGGGTGATGGAAGTTTGGAGCTCTCTTCCACAAACGGGAGTGGAATTAATTTTAAACCTGAGATAGATAATTTTTTTGTGAAGCAAAGGTATTAAGAAATATGGACCACCACCAGGTATGTGAAGTTCAGCTACAGATCAGTCATGATGTAGGTTGTTGGATTAGTCTGATGACATGAAAGCTCTGGATAGTGAGGAAGGTTGTCAAAGGATTCAGCAGGATGTAGGTTGGCTGGAAGTTTGGGCAGAGAAATAGCAGCTATAAACTAACTTGCCAACGTTTATAATCAGTGCCTTGAACAATGAAGACAAGCAGGCCATATACCTTCTTTACCACCTTATCTACTTGTGTTACCATTTTCAGGGAGTTAGGGACTTGCACCCCAAGGTCCATCGATACTTCAATGCTCTTAAGGCTCCTCGTGCATTTGGCCTCTCAAAATGCATCACCTCATATTGTCCGATTGAACTCCATCTGCCATTTCTCTACCGCACTTCCCAGCTGATCTACATCCTGCTGAAGCCTTTGATAACCTTCCTCACTATGCACAGCTCCACCAATTTTTGTGTCGTCTGCAAACTTACGGATTTGACCACCTACATCACAGCTGGGCATGGCGGCACCAGTAGTCTGTTCGGGAGGTTTCTTGGTACGACTCGGGTGGATGCAAACTCATAAGGGAGTGATATGGGAGCCAAAACAACAGATTAGAAAGTGAGCAGAAGGGAGAGTTTAATAGGATAAACAAACAGGGCCAGTCTAATGACCATAGTGAGGGAAGGAATCATACAAAATCAAAATGCGAGTTGAAAGTTGGAGTAAGTGATAGAGATGAGACTCAGTGTTATCTGGAAATAATAAATAAGGATGGAGAGTGTGGAAAGTGTAGAGCAGAAGAAAATATTAAAAGAGAAAGACAAACCAATAGAATTTATTTCAAAACCCTGTATTTAAACGTATGCAGTATTCATAATAATGTTAATGAGCTGACACCATAAATAGAGACAAATGGGTAAAACCTTATGGGGATTACAGAAACGTGGTTACAGGAAGATCAGGCCTGGGAGTTAAATGTCCAAGCATACTCAATATTCCGATAGGAAAGACAAGAAGGAGGAGAGGGTGGAGTTAAAGATGATAATCAAGGCTGTATTGAGAAATGATATTGGCACTAGGCACCAAAATGTTGAATCAGTCTGGGTGGAAATAAAAAGCAAGGGAAGAAACCCTTTGGTAGGAGTAATTTACAGACCCTCAGACAGTACTTCTAAAGTAGGGCATAGTATAAACCAAGAAATAATGAGGGCCTGTGAGAAGGGCACAACAGTAATTATGGGTGATTTGAACATGCATATTGACTGGATTGATCAACTTGGCAAGGGTAGCCTCAAAGAAAGGTTTATAGAGTGTGTGAGGGATTGTTTCTTAGAGCAACATGTCGTGGAGTCAACCAGAGAACTAGCTACATTAGATTTTGTACTGGTAGGAATTGATAAATGGCCTTGTAATTAAGGATCCTCTTGGACTGAGTGACCACAACATGGTAGAGTTTCAAATTCAGATTGAAAGAGTGAAGAGACAGTCAGATATGAAAGTTTTAGCATTGGGCAAAGGTAATTGTACAGGCATGAGGAAGGAGTTGGCCCGGGTGGTCTGGGCAAAAAATATTAAAGGACAAAACAATTGAAGAACATTGGTAAATGCTCAGGGAGATACTAAATATATCTCAATTAAAGTATATTCCTGAGAGGATAGGAATTGTAAGAAGATGAAAAATCATCTGTGGCTTAATATGGAAGTCAAGGATAACATAAAGGCAAAAACTAGGGCATATCACACTGCAAAAGTTAGTGACACTCTGGAGAATTGGGAGAATGTTAAACTTCAGCAAAAGGGTTGCTGAAAACAAAACTGAAGTAGCTAACATGAACTACAAAAGAAAACCAGCAGAGAACATAAGCACTGAACCAAAAGCTGCTATAAGTGTATGTAAAACAGAAGAGAAGAGTGAAAGTAAATGTTGTCCCTTTAGAGGATGAAAATGGTGAGGTAATAGTGGGAAACTCAGACAGGCATTAAACTAATATTTTGACTGTTTTTACAGTGGAAGATAATCATTTCTTCCCAAAAACTGCAGTTACTATGTAGGAACTTGATGAAATTACAATAACTAGGGAGAAGGTATTAAGTAAAATAATTGGATTAAAGACAGATAAGTCCCCAGGGCATGATGGCTTGCAGCCTAGGATATTAAAGGAATTGATAGCAGAGACAGTGGATGCATTAGTTATGATTTACCCAAATCCAAAATTCTCTGGATTCAGGTACCAGTGGATTGGAAACGTGCTCAAGTGACATTCTTATTCAAAAAAAGACCAGTTAGTAGACCAGTTAGACCAGTAGTTTGGCCTCTGTAATGGAGAAGTTGCTGGAAGCAATCATAAAGAAGGAGATAACCGAACACTTGGAAAAACAAAACTCTATTCACCAGTGTCAGCATAGTTTCATGAAGGGCAAGTCATGCTTAACAATCTTGTTGGAGTTCTCATAGGATGTAACCAGCAAGGTAGATAATGGGTAACCGGTGGATATAGTATATCTATACTTCATTTGTTAAGGTGCCACTGATCCAGAAGGTTAGATCACATGGAGTTAAGGGTAGAGTACAGGCTTGGATAGAGGATTGGCTGACTGACAGAAAATGGAGGGTTGGTATAAGTGGGTCCTTCTCTGAATGTTGAACTGTAACGATTTGAGTGCTGCAGGGTTCAATTCTCAGACCTCAACTATGTACAATCTGTATAAATGATCTGCAAGCAGGGACAGACTGTAACATAGCAAAGCTTGCGAATGAAACTAAAATAAGTGGGAAATGTAATGAAGAGATAAAGATGGCTATTGATAGGCAAGGAGAATGGGTCAGAATCTGGCAGATGGAGTTTAATGTGGATCTGTGTGAGGTTGTCCATTGTGGTTGGAAAAATAAAAGGACAAATTATTATTTAAGTGGGAAGCAGATTCAAAGTGTATTAGTGCAGGGAGATTGAGGCATCTTTGTGCACCAATTACAGAAAGTGGGTATGCAGGTGCAGCATATAATAAGAAAGGCAAATGGGAATCCTGATATTTTTTGCAAAATGACTGGATTATAAAAGTGAACATGTGTTGGTATAATTATAAAATACGTTTGTTGTTGAGACCACACCTGAAGTATTGTGTCCAGTTCTGGTTTCCGTGCTTGAGGAAGGGTGTAGTGACACTGGAGGCAGTTCAGAGTAGATTCACCAGATTGATTCCAGGGATGAAAGGGCCATTTTATGATGAGCGGTTCAACAGTTTAGGCTTGTACTCACTGGAGTTCAGGAGAATGTGGGGGGGGGAGGGATCTGATTGAGGTATATAAAATGTGAAAGGGGGTTTAATCAGGTGGACATTGAATAGAGTTCCCCTTGTAGGACAGACTCAAACAAGAGGACATAAATATAGAGTAGATTCAAAACTGAGATGCGGAGAAACTACTTCCCTCAGTGGGCAGTGAATCTGTGGGACTCACCATCCCAGAGTGCAGTGGAGGCAGAATCAATCAATAGATTCAAGAAAGAAATAGATGTGTTTCTGATGAAAAGTGGAATAAAGGGCTATGGGAAGTGGTCAGAAAAGTGGCGTTGAGACCAGGATAAGATCAACCAGGATCATGTTAAATAGTAGAGCGGGCTCGAAGGGTGAATTGCTGACTCCTACTCCTAATTTCCATATTCCCATGTTTCTTTGGCTGATCTGTGGCCTACCTCCATTTAAACAGAAACATGAACAGACAGGGAATAGAGGTTTACAGATGTACAGGAAGATAGAATTAGTTTAGAAAGGCATCATGACTGGCACAGACATGGTGGGCCAAAAGGTCTGCTCCTATTGCTGTACTATTCTATCTTAATGAATGGCTTGAGGGGCTGAATGGCCTACTTCTGTTCCTACATACTTTTTTTGAACGACCAGTACACGCATGTTGAGCTGAAGAGCCTCTCGCCATGCTGTTCAAAATGCCATGACCCTCTATGACTCTGCCTGTATGTTAATTTCTTGTGATTCATGCACTAGAAAATTTTGATCCCTGTCTACCTTTGTGTTCTGCAATCGTTTTCCACTTAAGTAATACTCTTAATGGCAAATGGAGTTTAATTGAGTTACAAGGAGAGGCTGGATAGACTGGGACACCCTTCCCTGGAGCATCGGAGGCTGAGGAGTGACCCTATAGAGGTTTATAAAATCTTGAGGGGCATGGATAGGGTGAATAGCCAAGGTCTTTTCCCAAGGATAGGGGAGTCCAAAACCAGAGGGCACAGGTTTAAGGTGAGAGGGTGGTGCGTGTATGGAACGAGCTGTCAGAAAAAAGTGATAGAGATGAGTACAAGTACAACATTTAAAACACATTTGGACTGGTACATGGATAGGAAAGGTTTAGAGGGAGTTAGGCCAAATGCAGGAAAATGGGACTAGTTCAGTTTAGGAAACCTGGTCTGCCTGAATGAGTTAGGCCAAAGGGCTTGTTTCTGAGTTGTATACCTCTATGGTGACATAACCAATCACATGAACCTGACATCAGTCAGAGAGAAGGTACCAATCTAGAACAGCATGAAAAGAGAAAGACCCTACACCAGAGAGTTGTATTCAATAACTTACAATGAACAGATAGAAAAAAGAAGTGTTTTACATAAGGCGTTGAAGAACCTTATTTAGAGATGATGAAAAAGTAGCCTCAGGGATGCTGTATGTTCAGACAACCATAGCCCATGATAATCCAGACCTGTATCTCAATGTGCAGGGACCAGTAATAGTTTGAAGCATGAAGTCAAGCATCCTTCTCTGTTGTCTCTCTCCTTTTATGTGACATCTTAATCTTACACAGTGTAGAAATGGGCTGATGTGTGCCCCAGGCAATGGTTTTCAATATTGATGAAGCAGTTTAGCCTAGCATGGATGCTGACAGGATCAAATAGCAAATGAAACCATGATGGAGTAATAGTAGTGATAAAAACAACAGGTATTGAGCATGGTAAGTGCAAGCAGTAAGGATGTATGGAACAGTGAAGTGTTCCCTGTTCGTTTGGGGAGAATGGCAGGGAAGTGGAAAGGGAACAATCGATCAATACCCTACTTTGGCCTCAGCTCTAACAGCTGTGAGTGTTAGAACTGTGAAGCAAAATCTTTTCTTGGCATTTCTTATCAAATTATTACAAGTTTTTCCTGTACTACATCAAAATCAATTTCTGAGCACTGTACACAGTTTCTTACTGATTACTTGCCTCGCTTTTTACATTTGAGCTCAGAACCTTGTTTCCAGATAATTTTGCTCAGTTAATTTCTGAGGACCTTGCCACCTTGCAGCACTTACCCATTCATGGGTGACTCACTCCTTGCTCTCTGTTCAACCTGTTAGCATATTCATATATGTAAAACAAATGGGACGCCAGCGCATTCATTTTGGACTGTACCCTGGTTTATTTTTCTGCACTGAAAATGTGAAACCCCCTCATTACTTTGAGCAGTGACAAAGCATGTAAACCCATTAAAAATAAATCTCTGCAGCTGCCAAACATTGTGGGCTGAAATAAGTAATGCCATGTGCATGATAAACACTGCCAGTAATGAGCAAATCACCCATGAGTGTGAGGGAGAGATACCTGAAAGTTGTGAATTGTTAGAAATTGATGAACAATTTGCAGCATTCTGTTAGCACTGTGGAAATGGCACGTCACCCTTAACTCCCCCATGATTTTCCTGAACTTGCAATTGCCCATTAATTGCCCATTAAACTCAACACAAAGTCAAGCTCATAATTAATAACATAAGTACCTTTTTAGGGCTGCTATATTTGTAAATGACTGCCAATCAAGCTCTCTTGTTCAGAAAATGAATAATTAGTGATGTAGAATTTCATTTCTTCAAATTGTTGGAAATTTTAAAAGATTCCAATTTTTGTTTTGTACTTTTCCTTTGTGTCTTTTTTTCTGTACCTCTGTCAATCCAATCTTTCCTTGTTGCTCTTATTTTGCTTTCTTTACCTGATTTGATATTAAACCCTCCTATTCTAATCATTCACCCTCTAAAGTCTTCTGAAGTCTACTTTTAATCCTTAAATCAAATTGGTTGTGAAATATCTCCACAGAGGCTGGTATCCCATCACCAAGTCAGCCTTTATTTACACATGGAGAGTACTTGACACTGATCCAGCTCCCTCAGAGCTGGATGAATCCGTGGATGAATTTTAAAAAACCATCAGGGTGTCAGAGCTCATTCCCGCACTGTCTCCCATTCAGTTAGGACTTGGTAAGTGTTTTAGGGTCTTGCTGAAAGCAAGTGGGAAGCCCTGTTGAGGTGGGGAGTCTATTAAGTGGACACCACCTCTACCACCCTTCACCAGCCACTATAGGGAAGCCTACAGACCTGGGGGATCTCTCCTACAACCAGGCAAATCCCAGTGGATGCAACCATTAAGTGCAGGTAAATGACAGACAGAGAGCCCACTCCCACATCCAACACCCACCTTCAAACCCAGCGGAATGTGAATATAAATTCCAATCTATTGTCACAACCTGGGTTTCTAATTTAAATGACCATAGGTTTCTGTTACCTGACAACCTTTCATATGTTTCCCCAACACGCGGATGTACAAATACTTACAGTGTTTCTGCAGGCAAACCCACATCACCAGTAAATATAGGTCAACAATAACCATTAAATAGTTTTCACTGTTTAGTGTAAGATTAGGGAGCTCCATCAACAACTGAAGCAATTCAAAATTAGATTTCTCTCACGTGAACAAGTCTAATTATTCAGACAACTCCAATCAAAAAGAGAAAGGTTATGACAGAAAGCTCCAGCCTTTAGTTAAATCACCAAGCACTCAAACTAAAGTGTCTCTTTAACAACAGGGATTAGCAATGGCTCCAAAGGTTTTTATAAGTTTTCCCAAAGCATTATCCCATCTTTTTTCCTCTCTTTGTTTCTCTTTAAATTGCTCTTGTTCAAACATGCAACAGAGTGAAGACATCCAAATAAGTAATTTGGCGTAATCTAATAATTTAATCCCAAAGACATATCAAGCAACTCTCTGATGTAGTGAAATTCACAAACAATATACTTTCCAGCCAATGTTATAGATTCCTCCAACATCAGCCCCAGACATGTTTTCTCCCTCCCACAGGCCTGGCAGAGTTGGTGGCACCCTAATATAGAGTCGGCTGCAACTTCTGCTGTGAACCTTCAAAGTTGATTCCTGATCTCATGAAGTCACCAAACATTAGATCAGATGTGGGAAGGGAAACCTTCTGCTGATTCCAACCTACTGCCTGAAGCAAGTGGTGAAGGAACTAACAAAGGGGAAAAATGTACTTGACCTAATTCTCTAATTTTGAATTGCTTCAGTTGTTGATGGATCTCCCTAATCTTATATTATCAGTCATATCGCCCCACTTCTATGGAAAAAATATATAACCGCATTAAAAACTGTATGGAGAAGGTGCACTCAACTCATTCTTGGGATGAGGGATTTAGCCAGTGAACAAAAGTTGCTCAGCTTGGACCTCTATCTTATTGGACTTCTATCTATATCATTATTCTTTTAAGTTGGAACTTAGAAGAATAATTATCTTATCAGGACATATTAGATGTTGAGGGGTTTTGATAAGGTGGTTGTAGAGGTATTAATCTAAAATTTGCTGGGTCAGTCAAAATGAAGGTTAATGAAATTAGGTTAGAATGAACTTAGAAGGGGAAAACATATGAAACTTGGTGTTGTTCTCGTGATGAGAAAGTGTGCATATTAGCCTGAAAATAGTTGCATCAAGCATCAAACTCTAGCAGTAATGAACCGAACTGTTGCAATTATTCCAGTAAAGCTGAAGTTTTGTTTAATATGAATCAGATATAACAATGTTGAGTACTTATCAGCTAAATTTGTGATTGTCATGGAATTGTGCTGTGTAAATACAGTTGATTGGATGACATATAAGTGAGTAACAAGTGCAAGCTTAAATTTTACATCAAAGTTAATTGTGGGTGAAGCATAAGCATCTTTCCAAGAAACACAAGCAAGATTTAGTGAATAACTGATCAAACCGATGTGGAAAACATAACAAATGTGATGTTTGCCAGCTTTTAAACTGATCATTTTCTGGAGGCTCGATCGTGTCAAAAGTATAAAATGCATAGTTTCTTTGTTTGGAAAGCACATAAAGCAGAACGCTGGTTAGCTCATGGAGATCAACAGATCAACAACGGGAAGTTGAAACAGTATCAGCTGGTCACTGATCCAGTCTGACATTTGACAAGTCTGTGTAAAAGGGTCTTGTGATTGTAAGCATTGTATGGATAAGACATTTGCAGTATTTTTGTATTGTGCTTTCTTTAAAATAAAGAACATTGGGTAAGTTCTGTCATTAGAATTGCTTTGGATTATTGATACCTAGTGTAAACTTGACAGATCAGGGAAAGTCTGAATCAAAATCTCTAAATAAGACCCAAGTAGAGTTTGGGGTGATGGGGAAGATGGAGAGTGGGGTGTCAGGCTCCAACCTCCTTCTTGATACCAAGTTGCTCAATCAGGCTACTGAATGTATTTGAATGAGGGCACCCCTAGAATCCCACAGGAAACCTCACAGAAATTTGCACATTATGCTCCTTGGATGGTATGTGCCCACTCAGTGTTGGGTTAATACTAGTGGCAATGAGATCAGGTCCTTAAGAGGGCATTACTTGCTAATCAATGTTCTCAGTACTTTTGGAATGTGCCTCCCCATTGGAATTGGACCTGAGTTGTTCAATTTCTTGAATCTCAACATTTAAACCTTTAATATGAAACCAGGAATTTAACCATAGAGTCATAGAGCTGTTCAGCATAGAAACAGACCCTTCAGTCCAACTTGCCCATGCCAGATATCCTAAATTCATCCACTCCCATTTGCCAGCATTTAGCCCCATATCCCTCCAAACCCTTCCCATTCATATCAGGATAAAAACCTGTGGAAGAACTGCTGATATGTTTGATGACAAGTCACACACTATCGTAGCTAAGACACAGTTTAGTCTGTAAGAACTTGCAGCAGTGATGATGAAGAATATCATTGTGAAAACAACAATGAGCTGACCCACTGCCAGATCAATGTGAGGTCTACTCCTACATTAATTCTGCCATTATGACAGTCTCCTGTTGCTAAACTAATGACACTTTAGATCCGCCTACTTTGAATTTTCTATTACTATTACACAGGAGATCTATAGGCAGACTTGAATGAATTATTAAAATGCTCATATTGCACTTTAACTGTTCTCCAAGTCTGTCTGTGGAAATCTTGATTTCTTTATGGTGATAAATTCACTAAATTTCATCAAAGTAGGTTAGATTAAGACTTTAATGTCTGATTTTCAAATATAATTACATTCAAAAACATTTGTTTTTGTGCCCCAGTTTAAAATGACAAATTATAATATGACCACAAAGTGCTGCATATTGTATTCCCAATGCTCTGAGTATTGCAATGATATGGCATGGTTTCCATGCTTTATTTTTTACGTCTTGTTATGTTGTAATAGAGAAGCAGCGAATGGAGGCTGACCACATTCGTACAAGGACATGAGGACAATTAATATGCAGTCAGGCCAGAGCAGCTCTTCAGCATTTCAAAGTGATCTTCTAAAAACCAACAGTTCACCAACATCACAAAGCATTGGGATTTCCACACCATTCTCCTGATCTCTGCTGTAACAGCAGTGAAAGATGTGAGGAAATCAATTGGGGACACTGTAGCTTGCCACTTATATGACTTCACTAGGGCAGTCACCAACTTGAAGATTAAATTACTGCTGGAGTTCAAGATAATCCCGGCAGAAGTACAAAGCAATGGTGTGAAATGCTGGATGATGGGATTTAAGGATGAGGAAATGTGTTTAGGAAATGTCACAACTTTTCACTCAAATATGTCATTGGAATTCAAACAGATGTCATGATTCTGTATTGGTTCTGTAAAAAGCTTTAATCTTACCACATTTGAATGAGGTGGAGAATCCTTCTGAGGAGGCACAAACTAATACTTTATAACTCCTAGGGTCGACTTTCTGGGTTCAAACTGTACTGGAGGGATCTGCCTGTGCTGAATCAGCCAACACCAGTGAGAAGCAGTAAGTCCTAGTGGTAGGGATAGCCCAGAAGAGGGTGTACCAGAGGGAGTGGTCTTCTCCCACCTCTGTTGAACAGGACTAAGATGATAATTTAAGGGGTTCACCAACTCGAATGAAACTGCTTGCTTCATACAATCAGATAAGCCAAGTGTTGGGTGGGTCATCCACCAGTTTCACTATTAGGCCTGACAGTATGGGGGACCACCCCTTTGGAGCTAGATTGTGGAATCTTGTAGGGTATCACCTTAGAGAGTGTGGCCTATATGTGGCAGCTGGAACCTCGCACAGAAGGTAGTGTTCACGGGGTTTGTAGCTTACAACTTCTCTGGGTGATCAGTTTTTTTGTTGTGAAGCCTGTGTAATTTTCTTCACCGACATGTTCTTAATTAAACGTTTCTTTGTTGAGAACCCATTGTAATTTCCTTCTCCAATATAATCTTAATTAAAGAAGCACTCCTAACCAAACCTTTTAAAGAATTAGATTAATTTTGACATCCACCTAGAAATTGATACTTTCATGATAAACTATTGTCTCTAAAGGTACAAGCTACAGAAATACACTAAGCACGGGTGATAAATGTTGTCCAGCCAGTAACACCCACATCCCACTAGTGAATAAAATTGGTTGCCATGCAGATTCTTACATGAAATTTATGAGTATCCTTTCAAATTTAATTACCTCTGTTAGTTTGTCCATCCAACTTTACTCGGTTTCACTCATGGGAGCTTTAAAGTTTCCAATCTTCCAAATAAACCTGTTGGACTATAACCTGGTGTTGTGTGATTTTTAACTTTGTCCATTTTCTCTGCCACACAGCAGTCTCCCTCTTAGCAGCAGAAGTCCTGAAGATAGACATGAGATCTTTCCTCAGCTGTGTATGTGCCTTGACCATTTTTACCATTTGCCATGCCTCCACTGTCATTTATGTCACTTTTCTCACAATAATGATAGACACCTCTTTCATTACATTCTCTAATGCACAGCTTCCAGCTTACTACCCTCTTTATACAGCAGATCGACTTTCAGGGTTTCTTCCATATACAACAGGCATGTCTTTCCATCTGTCTCACTGAGTTTCAGAGGAATTATTCTCTCCAGAGGTACCTTATTACAAAAACTCAAAATAAGCTTGTGCACAGTTCAGGATGCTGCTAAAACAAAAATCCCAGCAAATTTTGGCTGTGGCTCAGTTACGTTTGGCATGGTTAACTCTGCAGTACAACCGTGAAATGGGAAAAATAGTTCAGAACCCCAACAACATCTTAATTCTTTTGTAGTTCTCCATCTGAATTCTAGCTTCGGCAACTTTAGACCAAAGTTACCTCTCTTTGTGCTCATTTTTATTCCATTCCATTACTCTTCAGTTTTTTTTGTGTGTGTTTGAATATTACACTTGCATTTTCGGCAGATTTTCACACTCTCCTGTTCTTCAATGCCATTGCATTGCCACATGGAGATGAGCTTTGAAAATCATCTACCAGTCCTCTTCCACAGCCTTTCCAAACAAACAGTTTTCAGGCCATTAAACGCATTAACTGCCTCTCAGCGACAAGAGCCATTGTTCTTTTTTTATTACTTTTGCCTGTTTGCTCTTCTATCCTCCTTTCCTCCTGCAGACCTGTTAAAGAGATTAGATTAGATTACCTTCGGTATGGAAACAGGCCCTTCGGCCCAACCAGTCCACACTGACCCTCCGAAGATTAACCCACCCAGACCCACTTCCTCTGACTAATGCACCTAACACTATGGGCAATTTACCGTGGCCAATTCACCTGACCTGCACATCTTTGGAACGTGGGAGGAAACCAGAGCACCCGGAGGAAACCCACGCAGAGAATGTGCAAACTCCACACAGACAGTCGCCCGAGGCTGGAATCGAATCTGGGACCTTGCTGCTGTGAGGCAGCAGTGCTGACCACTGAGCCATCGTGCCGCCCCAATAAGAGGACGCTTATTTTTCAGTTTCTAGTTGTGCAGAAAACCCAGACCATTAACCTGTGTTTTCCTTCACATCCCAGTCAATCGTTGTGTATTACTGCCATTTTCTGTTTTACTCACGGGATACTCTTATCTATTCTGTACTGCATAACCACTCACATGTCTTATTTTTGATGGTTCTTTGGGAAGATTTTCGTGAGATGTCAAAAGTAGTTTTGAATCATAACAGGAAAGAATTCCATGCAGTACTTTCCATTGACTGTAACCTGAGGTTGAAAGTTGTGATTGGGTCTGCACTTCCCTTTCAGTAGTGACTACGGACAGAATAGTGTGTCCACCACCCAACAGATCTTTTTGGAAGTACGAGCTTTCCGAGCACTGCTCCTTCATCAGGTGTGTTGGGAATCTCCAGGCTCCAGACAACCAGAGCACAACCACCAGGATCATTTCATGCCATGGGCCACCGGATCCAGCAGGCAACCTGGTTGCAGATGACTGGACAATACCGTAGCACTCAGAGATGCATTCGAAAGGGCATTCAAACACATTTAAATGGGTAAAAAAAAAATCAAAGGACTGCGGATGCTGGAAATCAGAAACGAAATCAGAAATTGCTGGGAAAAATCTCAGCAGGTCTCGCAACATCTGTGGCGAGAAAGCAGAGTTACCTTTTTGGGTCTCATGACCCCTCTTCAGGATAGATATTTATACTTCTTCAATTAATTAATGGTTATTGTGTTTTATGAAATTATGCTGTTACATTGATTCTTGAATGCTTTATTCTGTATCTTAGAGTCACTGAATCCCTCGGTGAACTCTCACACAGTTAGCTGCCTGTTTCTGGAGCGAAGACAGTGCATGGAGCACAGACCTGGGAGATGCTTGTCAGTGGATGGTATTAGTAATATTACTGATGAAGAGTTGGTGATTTGTAGCTGTCCTCAAAGAACTTTCATTAATTTGTCAGACTTGATTTCACCCTTGTGAAGCCATGCTGACTTTGATTGATCACATGATATGTTTCTCCTTGCTTGGCTATTAGATCCTTTATAATCAACTCTAGCATTTTCTCAATGACAGATGTTAAGCTGACTAACCTATAATTACCTCTCTTTGTCTCCTGGAAGTGCTCTGCAGTATTACTCAGAATCATTGTTTGCTGTGCACTTGACAAGTTTGTGCAGTCAGGGAGGGAGAATGTGTGTGTGGAGTCATGAAGAGACTCATTTCTCTCCTAATAGAAAAGCTATAAATGAGGAGGCTTGCGTTGCAGCAACTACCTCCACCAGAAGCCTAAGCCTTAAAGCTGCACATTGGGGACACTTGACAAACTAATTCACAGTCAATTCCATCAAGCATCAAAAACTGAGCAGAATGCTACAAAACACTAACATCATTTACAACTCTTCAGAGATTGAAAATATCTTTAGCCCAATAAAGCAAAACCTGGATGATATCCAGTCTTGGGCTGACACGTGTCAAGTAAAATGACACCACACCAGTACCAGGCAATGATCATCTCCAACAAGAGTGAAACCAGCCATCGCCCTGTGGCATTCAATGGCATTACCATCATTGAATACCACTCTGTCAACATCCTAGGAGTTACTTTGGCCCAGGAATGGAACTGGATCAGCCTTATCAATATTGCAGTTATGGCAGACTAGAATTCCATCAGGAATGTGATGAAATATTTCCCACTTGCCTGGATGTGTGCAGGTCCAACAACACTCAAAGCTTTGACACCATCCAGTTAAAAGCAATCTGCTTTTTGGCACTACATCTACAAACATCCACTGATGTTCTGTAGAAGCTTTGTGTATTGTCAATAAGATGCGCTGCAGAAATTCACCAAGGCTCCTTAGATAGCACTTTCCAAACCCATGACAATATCATCTAGAAGGACAAGGAGTTAAATACATGGGAATAGCACCTGCAGCAAGTTCTCTTTCACACTACTCACCATCCAGACTTGGGAATTTATGGCTGTTCTTTCAGTGTCAGTGGGTCAAAATCCTAAAGCTCTCTTTATAACAATAGTATGGTTCTACCTGTGCCAAATGGACTGCTGCAATTCAAGAAGACAGTCCATCACCACCTTCTCAAGGATAAGCAATGAATGCTGTTCCAGCCAGGAATGCCTATATCCCATGAATGAATAAAAAAGCAGACATGATCGTGGGTGACATCCCCATTCTTTCTGTGAAAGTTTGCAGTCCAATGGAAGACATCTTCAGAAACTAACATTCCCCTCACTGTTAGAGACTCCAAACTGTGATCATTGTATGGTCATTGATGAAATGGTCCATGATTCATTACGGCATACATTAAATTCAGAGAGCAGCCCAGTCAGGGGTATGTATATTCATCTTAATGATCTTTCTAATGAGCCAATTACCTGCCTGCACGGGTCCCATGTGGTGCCATCACTTCACTGCCTCCTCACTGACTGTGTCACTCGGTCCACAGATCCTGGCATTCAGTCTCTGAGACACTGCCTCTCCCCTCCAGAGGTTTAGGACACCTCCTAGCAGAGAGCTTTAGGGAACATCTCTGGGACACCTGCACCAATCAACCCGCCCAACATTTCAACTCCCCCTCCCAATCAGCCGAGGACATGGAGGTCCTGGGCCTCCTTCACTGCCACTCCCTCACCACCCGATACCTGGAGTTGCTACCTTCCCCCACCCTCCTCCCTGACCTATCACCTTCATCCCCACTCCCACTCACCTATTGCACTCTATGCTACCTTCTCCACACCCCCACCCTCCTCTCATTTATCTCTCCACCCTTCAGGCACTCTGCCTCTATTCCTAATGAAGGGCTTTTGCCCGAAACGTCAATTTTACTGCTCCTCGGACGCTGCCTGAACTACTGTGCTTTTCCAGCACCACTAATCCAGAATTAATTTCTTCCCTACCTGGTTTATTAGCTCTGAGTACTTTGGGAGGTCATGCAATCAAGTAATCTTTATTGTCGTCATGCAGCAAATAATTTATGCACAGCGAGCTCCTGTATTCTAAGAAAGGAGCTATAATGTGGAACATAGCTATTGCGTTGCTACATTGACCATGCTCTTCAGATACGTCCATCTCAAAATTGGGAACATTTATGACTCAGAAAGAGGTGTTGAGCTGATAAAGCTAAACTAGGAGTGAATTATATTCTGTTAAGGTGAAAGTGATGATTAAAGCGAATTATGAAGAATTAAAAGAATTCCTGATGTTGGTACCAATTAGAACGCACACTCACTAAGCGTGACACACAGAAAGATATTTTCTTGTAATTTATCTTTTCCTGATCAGTCAGGAGATGTTTTTGCAGGTATAAAGCACAAGTAGATAATACCTGATTAGTTCACCGATTAGCCTGAATTTTTATAAATGGATGAAGTTGCCTTAGCAGATATACACTCATTTAATAATTAACAAGGATGATGTGGGAAAGAACACACCCACTAAGCCAGGACATTTAATTTTATTTTAAAGAAGTTAAAAACACATTTTCAAATTATATTTCTTTTTCCATGTATATTGAAGTAGTACTTTTGATAAGAAATATTTTGGTTGCTCTTTCATATATTTTAAAGCCTAGGGACCTGTAATCTCTATTACCCTCCACCTGCATTTGTTTGCAACAGAGAAAGGATGAGGAGAGAAAATAAATTGTATAGGAAGATATTGCAGTCCACACCAATTAGTCATTTGTGCCACAAGCATGGCTGAAATAATCTGAATGAGCCGCAGTATTTCTCAAAATCTCATTGACAGAGATGACTATAGGGAACCTTCACCCACAGACAAATGAGTTCTAATAAACAACAAATTAGATTTAAGTCAACACATATCCTGTCAACCCCAAGAGGTAGCTCATCTTTCTGGGGAATAACTGTGAAAGCTCTTGTCAAAAATGGAAAGCAAACGCAAACCAAAAATAGCTGAAGGAGGCCACTTAGTCCACCGACGTTATCTCTCTGTTGGAAACTGTCGTCATCATCATCACTGGCGGTCCCTTAAGATGAGAATGTCTCTGCTCCAGTCTCAGGGGTGAGTCCAAAGGTGGCTGTACAGACCATAGGCTCTGTTATACTTGGGGCAGAAGGTGGTCCTGGGAAGGGGAGATTGGGGCATTGATCATGCTCCTAGTGTTGTTTTCACCTGACTTCCATTTTTTCCCAATAGTCAAGTCTCAAGGAGCTCAATGCCTTGCCGGATGTTCCTCCTCCCCTTTGGATGGTCTTGGGCCAGGGCTTCCCAGGTGTTTTACGGAATGCTGCACTTCACCAGTGAAGCCTTGAGGCTATTGGAAACTGTAGTATCACCTTTGCAGCTGAGACTTCTAATTTTGGCCAAAAAATATCTCCCACACTCATCTAATGGAAATTTACTCGTAATTTCATTTGATAAGTTTAATTGCATTTGCAGAGAATACAAGGAGGATTCTTATTGCTCAGCTAGAATTTGAAGTGAGTAACCTCAGGTTTAAATCTCCTCCCACTCATCCCCGATAAGATGTTACCATCAATCTTCTTTGAAGTGTACACCTTCTTCATTAGCTTTAGCTCTGATTGTATCAACGCAGGATAATTTGATGAATGCTGCTGAAAGTAGCCATGTGTTACAAGATAAATCAAACACATGAGGATAGCAAAACATCAATGGTTGCGAATTATTTTAAAATGATTGACATAATAGGGATCATAAATTCCATCGGTATAAAGTCTCCGTTTTCACTGCAATATTTTCTCTGATCCCAAAGATTTAAGTTCCTTGCAATCTTGAAAGTGCTTAACTGAAGTGCAGCATATCCTTTATCATGCAAACTATAAAAGAACACTTCATCAGTTCACATTCAATCCAAAAGAATTAATGAGTTTTGGGAATTATGGTCAATTAATTTCATAGAAAATCCTGCATCAGCACGACTGCTGTGCAAATCCGTGTTATCTAACAACAAGCCACAAACCTATCAATAACGTCCAAAGCATTAACTTATCAAGTGGCATTATTTATAGAAGTAATGATTAGAGTGCCACACAGGTTTTCAGTACTGAACCACCTGCATTAACCTGTCATGAGATCTGCTAATAAGTAATTATTTTTTGTTCAGCTGTTGCTGTTGTTAAGAACAATTACCAGTAGTTGAAAACTTCATTTTAACAACATTAGTTCCCCACTGAATTGTAAACTCCAGATGTGTACATATGACTAATTCATTGGGACTAATTACCTCCATGCACAATAGCCTTAAGCAAGGATGAGAGTCTTTCAACTGAATGGGGTCAAAAGAATTAAATGATAAATGAAGCAGGCCACTTGAGGTAACTAATTATCAACCAGATCATTAAACAAAAGTCTGACCAAAATAATCTTTTTAGTTAGTGTACAGAGCAAACAAATTCCTTACTCAAAGTCAATTGTTCCTTTGGCCTGACTTTTCCAATACTGTGCATGAATCTTTTTTTAAGTCTTTGCAGAATGCAAATAGGTTTTCATCATCAAAAAAGTTGCAAAGCTACAGAAAATTCCAAATTGCAAGTGAGTAACTTTCTGAGTTTACCAACAGCTTGATTACTCCAGCATTAATGTTCTGACACAGGAACTTGCATACTCAGACTACAGATCCACCCTGGAGAACTTCAACTACTCACAGGGTGACATCGTAGGTATCCATGGGGAAAGTAATGAAATAGATTATCCTCTGCTTCTGGTGGAAATAGCTGCAACGACAAACAAAAATATTGCATAATAGAATACGTAGAGCAGTAAATGTGACTTTGGTGAGGATAGGGTGAATAGCCAAGGTGTTTTCCGCAGGGTGGAGGAGTCCAAACTGGAGGGAATAGGTGTAAGGTGAAAGGGGAAAGATTTAAAATGGACATAACAGGCAAATTTTTCATGCAGAAGGTAATGCGTGTGTGGAATGAGCTGCCAGAGGAAGTGGTGGAGGCTGGTACAATTACAACTTTGTAAAGGCATTTGGATGAGTATATGAATAGGAAGGATTTAGAAAAATATAGGCCAAATGCTGCCAAATGGGGCTAGATTAATTGAGGATATCTGGTGGGCATGGACATGTTGGAACAAATGGTTTGTTTCTGTGTTGTACATCCCAATGACTCTCTGAATCTATGACTTCTATTAGTAATGGAGCTTTTAATGAAAACCTCTTACTTTGCTGTAGACCTGTCCAAGGTAGGTTCTGGATCAGTGGTGCTGGAAGAGCACAGCAGTTCAGGCAGCATCTGAGGACAGGCAAAATCCGAGGACAGGCAAAACCGACGTTTCGGGCAAAAGCCCTTCATCAGGAAAGCGTCGATTTTGCCTGTCCTCGGATTTTGCCTGTCCTCGGATGCTGCCTGAACTGCTGTGCTCTTCCAGCACCACTGATCCAGAATCTGGTTTCCAGCATCTGCAGTCATTGTTTTTACCTCTGTCCAAGGTAGGGCCAGGGGAACACAAAGACAATATTTTGATTTAATGTGAGGTTGATTTGGTCTCTCAAAATGACTTTTAAAACAGACGCACTAAAATGACAAATTGAATCAAAAATGTCAGGGTAGGGAAATATTTCACTTAGTATTTACTGGTTGCAGAAGTCATGCACCAAACTGATAGTTTGTTCATATTCAAAGGCCATTGAGGCATGAACTAAAGCTCAAAGCCTGGCCCTTGTGCATAGACCCTATTTTGGGAGGGTTGCATGGACTAGATTTGGAATACTTCAGTAACATCGCTTTCAAAGAGGTCGATGCATTGGTGAGATTTCAGAGCAAGATGCTGAGGATAATTCTAGAATCGAGGGCTCCAAGTTCTGATTCACAATGATATCATTCTTCTTGTTAAAAAGGGTTGTTGGATGGAGATAGAGTATCTATTTATAAATACCACGAAGAATAGATAAAATTGACGCAGTCAGATTGTTTAACTTGGATCGTGTGTGTAGGCAGGAAATGTAGAAGAATTAAATTGAAATAACAAGATTTAAGATAATTGTACTATTTCCTTCAATATACATCCACTGGGGAGGGAAGATAAAAGGGAACTAATAGCTTGTCCTGTTAGATCAATATTTTGGTATTTTACTCAACTTATTTTTGGTTTTGAGACAAACATTTCTAAAATTTATAGAAAGTGAGTCTAGGGAAATTGATAATGGGTCAGATGACAGATGAATTGCACAGAGATCTTGCATCAGTCTTCACTATTGAAGATACAGAAATAGCTGTAACTTAGGAATGGAAGGGAGAGAGAAACACAAGAAAATTACGATCAACAGTGACGTTGTATTGAGTAAAATGTTGAATCTGTAGGCTGACAAGTCCTTGATTCCTGATGAAATGCTTTTGCCTGAAACATCAATTCTCCTGCTCCTTGGATACTGCCTGACCTGCACCTTTTCCAGCACCACACACTCGAGTCTGATCTCCAGCATCTGCAGTCCTCACTTTCTCCAAGTCCTTGGATCCTGCCAATTGCAACATTTAAGAGGCATTTGGATGGGTATATGAACAGGAAGGGTTTGGAGGGATATGGGCCGGGTGCTGGCAGGTGGGACTAGATTGGGTTGGGATATCTGGTCGGCTTGGATGGGTTGGACTGAAGGGTCTGTTTCCATGCTGTACATCTCTATGACGCTATAGCTGTTTGGATGCACTGTTTTCCCAATCCCCATGATTCAGGGAAGTTTCTAAAATAATAAATGTCACTCCTTCATTCAAAAATCATGGGGGACAAAAAACAGGAACCTGCCAGCCACTTAGCTTAGCATCTGTCATAAAGCAATGCTGGAAGCTATTTTTAAAGAAATTATAGCAGAGCACTTTGAAAAATTCAAGATAATCAGATAGAGTCAGTATGGTTTTATGGAAGGGAAATCATGTTTAACCATTGGGGATGTACCTACATCAATGGACTGCAGCAGGTCAATAAAACTCACCACCACCTTCTCAAGGACAACTAGGGTTGGGCTCTAAATACTGGTCCAGCCATTGACATCCACATTCTGTGAGTCAATAAAAATAAATTATTGGAGTTCTTTGAAGACGGAACTGCTGGACATACTGCACTTCGATTTCCAGAAGGCGTGTGATAAGATGCCACATCAAACATTATTGTGGAAAACAGAACTTCATTCTATAGGGAATAACATATTAGCATTGTGCCACAGTGATCAATGTTGGGGCCTCAGTTTTTTTTATCACAATTTATGTAAACGTCTTCAATGAATTGTTAAACTTACTGACAATGCTAAAATAGTAAGGACAGTCAGTTCTAATGAGAACATGAGGAAGCTACAAGAAGATATAAATAAGTTAAGAGGTGGTTAAATATCTGTCAAATGGAGTATAATATGGGAAAATGTGATGTTTTTGATTTGGTTTGAAATGCTTTAATGTTGTCACGTATATCAAGATACAGTGAAAGTATTGATTTGTATGCTAACCAGACAAATTATACCTTGCATAAGTACACCAGGGTCATAGAACAGAAGGCAGAATACAGTGTTACACAACAGAGAAGGTGCAGAGAAAGGGCAACTCAACTATATGAGAGGTCCGTTCATAAATCTGATAGCAGTGGAGAAGAAGCTGTTCTTGAAACTGATGGTATGTGCTTTCAAAATTTGTATCTTCTGCCCGACAGAAGAGGATGGAAGAGAGTATAATCAGGGAGCAAGGGGTCCTTGATTATATTGGTTGCTTCCCCGAGGCAGTGGGAAGTGTGGATTGAGTCAATGGAAGGAAGGCTGGTTTTCATGATAGACTGGGCTGTACTCACAGCTCTCTGTAATTTCTTGAGGTCTTGAGAGCAGTTGCCATGTCAAGCTGTAATGCATCCAGATAGGATGCTTTTTCTGATGCATCTATAAAAATTGGTAAGAATCATGTAGACATGCTGAATTTCCTTAGCCTTCTGAGGAAGTCAGTGTGCTTTCATGACTGTAGCATCAACGTGAATGGCCCAGGACAGATTGGTGATATTTACTCCTTGGAACTTGATGCTCTTGACCACTTCCCCCTCAGCATCATTGATACAGACAGGGGTGTGTCCTCCACTCTGCTTTCTGAAGTCAATGACCAGATCCTTCATTTTCCTGACTTTGAGGGAAAGCTTGTTGTCTTTATACCATGCCACTAAGCTGTCGATCTCTTTTCTGTACTGTGTCCGACCCACTACGGTGGTGTCAGCAGCAAATTTATAAATGCAGTTAGTGTTGACTTTGGCCACACAGTCATGAGTGCATAAGGAGTGTAGTAAAAGGCTGAGTACATAACCTTGAGGATTGTTGTGGAGGAGATGTGGTCACCTACCCTTAGTGATTATAGTCTGCAGGTCAAGACGTCAAGGATTCAGTTGCACAGAGGGGAACAAAGTCTCAGGACTCACTGTTTCGGAGCGATGCTTCTTCATAAGCGAGAACTTCCAATTAAACCTGTTGGACTATAACCTGGTGTTGTGTGATTTTTAACTTTGTACACCCCAGTCCAATACCGGTACCTCCACATCATGGTTAGAGATGAATTCTATTGGAATTTCTGTGTTGTAGTTGGAGCTAAATTCAATAAATTGGAGTCTTACATTGGTGTCTTCAGATGTTGCAGGGATGACTTAGGGCCAGAGAAATGGCATGTGTCATCGACCTATCGTGATGGTATGTGAATTGTAGTGAATCAAGGCAATCTAGGAGGCTGAAGTTGATGTGAACCATGACTAACCTCTCAAAGCACTTCATAATGATAGATGTCAGAGTCACTGGGTGGTAGCCATCAAGGCACATTGTCTAATTTTTCTTTGGCAAGGAATAATCGTGGTCTTCTTCAAAAGCAAGTGGGAGCCTCACATCTTGGTTAGGAGAGGTTAAGGGTGTCTGCAAATACTCCCACCAGCTGCTCTGTGTAGTGCCCGTGCACAGCTGGGATCTCCATCCAGGCCAGTCACTTTCCGTGGGCTCACTCTCAAAATGGCCGACCTGATGTCAGTGGCAGTGACTGTGGGTATATGTGCAGCTGAGACTATCGGGACAGGTGACGTCATTTCACTGACCTTCTGTTCAAAATATAGAAATATATGATTAGGGGTTTAGATAGGGTCGACAGTGAGAATCTTTTTCCACATATGGAGTCAGCTATTACAAGGGGGCATAGCTTTAAATTCAGGGGGGTAGGTATAGGACAGATGTTAGGGTAGGTTCTTTACTCAGCGAGTCGTGAGTTCATGGAATGCCCTGCCAGTAGCAGTGGTGGACTCTCCCTCTTTATGGGTATTTAAACGGGCATTGGATAGGCATATGGAGGATAGTGGGCTAGTGTAGGTTAGGTGGGCTTGGATCGGCGCAACATCGAGGGCCAAAGGGCCTGTACTGCGCTGTATTCTTCTATGTTCTATGTTCTATATGGCCTTTATTGTCACGTGCATTCGAATGGATACAGTGAAACATTTGTAATGTCACTGCTTTGGGTACAGGGTACCTAGGTACAGAAAATTTAAATATTTGTTACAGAATTAAAAGTAACAAAAAGTCTAGCATAATACAAAGATTAAAAAGTAAACAAATTACTCAAAGTCCAGACTAAGAATAATATTTATCCTTAAAAAGTACTCAAATGATAGTCCTTCTCATTGAGTCCATGCCTGCTGGGCTTCAGAACATGAGGCCTTGCTGCTTCAATGCACTCGCCTCTGGCCTGCAGCTTGCCACTGGGACTCACTCACCTCTGGGTCACACTCACCTCTGGAACACACTCGCCTCTGGGTCACATTCGCCTCTGGAACACATTCACCTCTGGGACACACTCACCTCAGGGACTCACACCTCTGGGTCACACTCACCTCTGGGACACACTCGCCTCTGGGTCACATTCGCCTCTGGAACACATTCACCTCTGGGACACACTCACCTCAGGGACTCACTCACCTCTGGGACTCACTCACCTCTGGGTCACACTCTCCTCTGGGACACACTCGCCTCTGGGTCACATTCGCCTCTGGAACACATTCACCTCTGGGACACACTCACCTCTGGGACTCACTCACCTCTGGGACTCACTCACCTCTGGGTCACACACAGCTCTGGGACACACTTGCCTCTGGGTCACATTCGCCTCTGGAACACATTCACCTCTGGGACACACTCGCCTCTGGGTCACACTCACCTCTGAGACTCACTCACCTCTGGGTCACACACGCCTCTGGGTCACACTAACCTCTGAGACACACTCATCTCTGGGTCATGCTCACCACTGGGTCACACGCACCTCTGGATCACACTTACCTATGGGTCACACTCACCTCTGGGACTCACTCGCCTCTGGTTCACACTCACCTCAGGGACACACTCACCTCTGGGTCACACTCGCTTCTGGTACTCAGTCACCTCTGGGACACACCCGTCTCTGGGATGCACTCACCTCTGGGACGCACTCACCTCTAGGACATACTCACCTCTGGGTCACACCTACCTCTGTGTCACACACGCCTCTGGGTCACACGTACCTCAGTGACTCACTCACCTCTGGGACACACTCGCTTCTGGGACATACTCACCTCTGGGTCACACTCACCTCTGGGACTCACTCACCTCTAGGTCACACACGCCTCTGGGTCACACTCACCTCTGGGTCATGCTCACTACTGGGTCACACTCGCCGCTGGGTCACACGCACCTCTGGATCTCACTCACCTCTGGGTCACACTAACCTCTGAGTCCACTCACCCCTGGGACACACTTGTCTCTGGATCACACTCGCCTCTGGGTCACACTCGCCTCTGGGAAACACTCGCTTCTGGGTCACACTCAACTCTGGGACAAACTCACCTCTGGGTCACACACACATCTACGACACACTCGCCTCTGGGTCACACTCACCTCTGGGTCAAACACGCCTCTGGGACACTCGCCTCTGGGACACACTCTCCTCTGGGACTCACTAACCTCTGGGTCACGCTCGCCTCTGGGTCATGTTCGCCTCTGGAACACACTCACCTCTGGGACTCACTCACCT
>NC_057712.1:14112557-14116461 GCF_004010195.1 Chiloscyllium plagiosum | reverse complement strand
CATACTCACCTCTGGGTCACACTCACCTCAGGGACTCACTCACCTCTGGGTCACAATCGCCTCTGGGACATACTCGCCTCTGGATCACACTCAGCTCTGGGACACACTCGCCTCTGGGTCACACTCGCCACTGGGACTCACTCACCTGTGGGTCACACATAGCTCTGGGTCACACATACCTCTGGGACACACTCACCTCTGGGTCACACTCGCTTCTGGGACTCAGTCACCTCTGGGACACACCCGTCTCTGGGACGCACTCACCTCTGGGACGCACTCACCTCTAGGACATACTCACCTCCGGGTCACACTCGCCTTTGGGAAACACTCACCTCTGGGTCACGCTCGCCTTTGAATGACACTCACCTCTGGGTCACACTTACCTCTGGGTCACACTTACCTCTGGGTCACACTCATCTCTGGGACTCACTCGCCTCTGGTTCACACTCACCTCAGGAACACACTCACCTCTGGGTCACAATCGCTTCTGGGACACACCCGTCTCTGGGACGCACTCACCTCTGGGACGCACTCACCTCTAGGACATACTCACCTCTGGGTCACACCCGCCTTTGGGAAACACTCACCTCTGGGTCACGCTCGCCTTTGAATGACACTCACCTCTGGGTCACACTTACCTCTGGGTCACACTCATCTCTGGGACTCACTCACTCTGGGTCACACTTGCCTCTAGCTCATGCTCGCCTCTGAATGACACTCACCTCTGAGTCACACTCGCCTTTGGGAAACACTCACCTCTGGGACGCACTCACCTCTAGGACATACTCACCTCTGGGTCACACTCGCATTTGGGAAACACTCACCTCTGGGTCACGCTCGCCTTTGAATGACACTCACCTCTGGGTCACACTTACCTCTGGGTCACATTTACCTCTGGGTCACACTCACCTCTGGGACTCACTCACTCTGGGTCACACTCGCCTCTGGGACACACTCGCCTCTGGGACACACTAACCTCTGGGTCACGCTCGCCACTGGGACTCACTCACCTGCGGGTCACACATAGCTCTGGGTCACACATACCTCTGGGTCACACTCGCCGCTGGGTTACACTCACCTCTGGGTCACATTTACCTCTGGGACTCACTCGCCTCTGGGTCACAATCACCTCTGGGCACACGCCTCCGTGTCACACTTGCCTCTGGGACATACTCACCTCTGGGTCACATTCACCTCTGGGACTCACTCGCCTCTGGGTCACACTCACCCGTGGGACACCCTCGCCTCTGGGTCACACTCACCTCTGGGATTCATTCACCTCTGGGTCACACTCGCCTCTGGGTCACACTCGCCTCTGGGACACACTCACCTCTGGGTCACACTCGACTCTGGGATTCACTCACCTCTGGGTGACACTTGCCTCTTGGTCACACTCGACTCTGGGATTCACTCACCTCTGGGTCACACTTGCCTCTTGGTCACACTCGCCACTGGGTCACACTCACCTGTGGGTCACAGTCACCTCTAGCCTTTGGGTCACACTCGCCTCTGGGTCACAATCACTTCTTGGAAACACTCATCTCTGGGTCACACTCACCTCTAGTTCACACTCACCTCATGGACTCACTCACCTCTGGGGCACACTCGCCTCTGGGACACACTCGCCTCTGGGTCACACTCGCCTCTAGGTCATACTCACCTCTGGGACACACCCGCCTCTGGGATACACTCGCCCCTGGGACTCACTCACCTCTGGAACACACTAGCCTCTGGGACACACTCGCCTCTGGGATACATTCACACCTACCTCTGTGTCACACACGCCTCTGGGTCACACGCACCTCAGTGACTCACTTACCTCTGGGACACACTCGCCTCTGGGACATACTCACCTCTGGGTCACACTCGCCTCTGGGACTCACTCGCCTCTGGGACTCACTCACCTCTGGGTCAAACTCGCCTCTGGGTCAGACTCGTCTCTGGGACAGACTCGCCTCTGGATCACACTCACGTCTGCGACATACTCGCCTCTGGGTCACACTCACCTCTGGGTCACACCCGCCTCTGGGACTCACTCACCTCTAGGTCACACATGCCTCTGGGTCACACTCACCTCTGAGACACACTCACCTCTGGGTCACACACACCTCTGGGACACATTCACCTCTGGGACACACTCAACCTCTGGGTCATACTCACCTCTGGGACACACTCGCCTCTGGGACTCACTCGCCTCTGGGACTCACTTACCTCTGGATCATACTCACCTCTGGGACATACTCGCCTCTGGATCACACTCACCTCTGGGACACACTCGCCTCTGGGTCACACCCGCCTCTGGGACAAACTCGCCTCTGGGACTCACTCGCCTCTGGGACTCACTTACCTCTGGATCATACTCACCTCTGGGTCACACTCACCTCAGGGACTCACTCACCTCTGGGTCACACTCGCCTCTGGGACATACTCGCCTCTGGGTCACACCCGCCTCTGGGTCACACCCGCCTCTGGACACACTCACCTCTGGGACACACTCGCCTCTGGGTCACACTCACCTCTGGGACTCACTCGCCTCTGGTTCACACTCACCTCAGGGACACACTCATCTCTGGGTCACAGTCACCTCTGGGACACACCCGTCTCTGGGACGCACTCACCTCTGGGACGCACTTACCTCTAGGAGATACTCACCTCTGGGTCACACTCGCCTTTGGGAAACACTCACGTCTGGGTCACGCTCGCCTTTGAATGACACTCACCTCTGGGTCACACTTACCTCTGGGTCACACCTACCTCTGGGTCACACTCACCTCTGGGACTCACTCACTCTGGGTCACACTTGCCTCTGGGTCATGCTCGCCTCTGAATGACACTCACATCTGAGTCACACTTACCTCTGGGTCACACTCACCTCTGGGACTCATCACTCTGGGTCACACTCGCCTCTGGGTCATGTTCGCCTCTGGAACACACTCACCTCTGGGACTCACTCACCTTGGGGTCACACATACCTCTGGGTCACACTTACCTCTGGGACTCACTCGCTCTGGGGCACACTCACCTCTGGGATTCACTCACCTCTGGGTCACACCCGCCTCTGGGACACACTCGCCTCTGGGACACACTCTCCTCTGGGTCACACTCGACTCTGGGACGTACTCGCCCCTTGGTCACACTTGCCTCTTGTTCACACTTGCCTCTAGGTCACACTCACCTGTGGGTCACAGTCAACTCTTGCCTTTGGGTCACACTCGCCTCTGGGTCACACTCACTTCTGGGTAACACTCATCTCTAGTTCACACTCACCTCAGGGACTCACTCACCTCTGGGGCACAATCGCCTCTGGGACACACTCGCCTCTGGGACACACTCGCCGCTGGGTCACACTCGCCTCTAGGTCACACTCACCTCTGAGACATACCCGCCTCTGGGATACACTCACCTCTGGGTCTCACTCATCTCTGGAACACACTTGCCTCTGGGACACACTCGCCTCTGGGATACATTCACCTCTGGGTCACACCTACCTCTGTGTCACACACGCCTCTGGGTCACACGTACCTCAGTGACTCACTCACCTCTGGGACACACTCGCCTCTGGGACATACTCACCTCTGGGTCACACTCACCTCTGGGACTCACTCACCTCTAGGTCACACACGCCTCTGGGTCACACTCACCTCTGGGTCATGCTCACTACTGGGTCACACTCGCCGCTGGGTCACACGCACCTCTGGGACTCACTCACCTCTGGGTCACACTAACCTCTGAGTCAACTCACCCCTGGGACACACTTGTCTCTGGATCACACTCGCCTCTGGGTCACACTCGCCTCTTGGAAACACTCGCTTCTGGGTCACACTCGACTCTGGGACAAACTCACCTCTGGGTCACACTCGCCTCTGGGACTCACTCGCCTCTGGGTCACACTCACCTCTGGGTC